>NW_017728947.1:109003585-109013906 GCF_001723895.1 Crocodylus porosus
CACCCCACATACCCACCCCCTGACCCACACACAGGAGGGCTGGAGCCTGGGAGCGGGGGGCACTGGGTCAGGACAGGCCATTGATGTTTACAAATGGGTCCTGGTACAAAAAAGGTTGAGAACCACTGCTCTAGCCCATCCCCCTCAAGGCAGGATCATCCATGACTAAACCATCCCAGCCAAGTGTCTGTCCAACCTGCTCTTGAAAACTGCCGAAGATGGAGATCCCACAGGCAGGGAGAGCAGAGCAGGTGGTCAGTGCACTTCTACAGCCTCAGCCTCCTGCAGTGCTCAGAGTGCCAGGGGTAATGGAGATGAGGCGACAGTAGTGGCCTGGTGCAAAGAAGGGCAGGAGCAGCCAAGGGGCTGAGAGACATTGGGGATGTGGAGTGAGCAGTGCATTGTGGGGTGTTGGAGGACCAACCTACCATACAGATGTAAGGTGGAATACAACAGTACAAAATACCATGCTTTCTTGTATATAACACTCCTCTGTGTACCGTGCACACCTTGATTTTGAAAGCAAGCCTGAAAGTTAAAAAAAAAAAAAAATGTCTTTGATTGAAGTGAGTGAGTTGCAGCAGGTCAGGAACTTAGTTTGCTTCCAAGTGTGTGGCCAGTGCGTGTGCTGGATGGGGCCAGTGTACCAGAGTAGGACCACGTGCTGAGTTTGACACTGTGCTGGCCCTGGGGATGTGCACTGTCTCTGGCAGTGCATGCTGAGCGGACTTGGCACGTAGCTGCAGAGCCAGTGCACAGAGTTGGACCCGACACTTCAGGTCTGAGGTCACTTCAACTCTAAGGCCATGTTTCTTGCCTCCAGTCCAGAAACTTGGTGCCAGGGTAGAAGGGAGGGAGGGTAGCAATTTCCATGACTCCCAGAGCTATGGCAATTAGCTCTGTTTCCTACCCCCACAACTTTTCAGACCTGTGGGGATGACTATTCCTCACATATAATGTACACTCCCATTCCCGCCAGCTGGTTTTAGGGGGGAAAGGTGCAGGTTATATGCCAGAAAATATAGTAGTACCTGTTCCCTCTGGGGCACTTTCAAGCTTTTTGTCCCCACTGTATGTCTGCACACAAATTTTAGTTTTGCAACATTTTGAATGTTATGCCTGTCTGCAGCCTTGGAGAGTCTAACAATGAGCTGGAGTGCTCAGCTCAGAGATGCCCAAAGCCATTGGCTTGCCTCCCTCGCTGTCTCAGGGGCAGTGGATCCCAATCCCAGATCCCATGTTCTCTGAGGCCTGTCAAGGAGGCGGCTGACTTGTACGCTGACCTCCTGAAGCCTGTGCAATAAGGCCTGACTGTGATGGTTAAAATGTACATGCAAACTTCACAGCACTGGCTCATCCTAAAGGCTCCATCTCTGGAACCCAGGAGGTGAGCCCCGTTACACTGTGGTGAGCCTTCTTGTTTTTCTGTGCTGTTTTAGTAATGGTTCAGGTTGCTAATTGTGGGGTTAGTGCTAATCGCCCATTAGCATGATTAGCAGGTCTCATTGTTAGATGGAGATGTGAAAAGGAACTGAAAGCTGCTCACACTGCAGTTCTGGCCAGTGAGGGCTCTCTGGGTGCATCTATATGTTACCTGCTGGTGAAGGCATATTATAAATCTCCTCTCCAGAGAAGATACAAGTCTGTTTGAACCCCAGGAAAGCGTCTTAGCCAAGCTGTAGCAGCTTGTGCTTTTAACTCTAGAGGTTCTTTATTAAGCATACATTTTGTTTTCCTTTAAAGAAATGTGGCCTTTTCCAGCCATAAGACTAGGCACAGACAGAAGTGCAGCTCCCTGCAGGAAGTGCCATGAGTTAGTTATCCCCTAGGCCCAACAGACATTCGCTGTCAAATCCTGAGGGATGGGGGATCCAGCTGCAATTGTCCCCTAGCCCTGCATCTCCCTCCTCCCAGCCCTGGTACTGTCTTTAGAATGGGAGAGGGGAAGGGAGTGGAGGGAGCTTGGTCTGGGGTTTTTTCATCCAGTGCTGGAGGGTGGGGTGGGTGGACTGGAGTTTATTCTGACTCTTTCCAGTGTGGTTTTCTACTGGATTGAGCCAGTTTATCCTGGGTTAAGAGTTTATGTTATCTGCTACCGGACGTTGTTTGGCCTGTCTCGCTCTCTGCGCCCTCTGGCACTCGGGCTCTCCATAGCCCTTGTCTCTCAGCGCGCCCTCTGGTGCTCGGGCTCTCCGCAGCCCTACTGTGTGGCTCCAACCACCCCTGTACCACACCCCAAGCCTTGCAGATGCACCGGACATTGTTTGGTCTGTCTCGCTCTCTGTGCCCTCTCTGGCACTCAGGCTCTCCGCAGTCCTTGTCTCGCAGCCGCACCCCACAGGCGCTCGGGCTTCTTGCTGCCCCTTTGCTGTGGGGCTCCTCACTCTGGGGGTTTCCACGGCCACACTGGGGCTGGGACCCACACACCCCCAATGCTGTGCCCTCTCTGGCACCAGGGTCCCCACGCTACTGTGGGTCCCCTATGAGGCCTCCTCCAACTCCTAATAGCCTTGCCCAAACCACCAGTCATAAACCGCAAACAGAAAACTCAAGTCTCTAGGCTATAACATAAACCTTTGCCAATTGGCTACAACATTATCCGAGCCACCCCAAGGGTGCTCCATCCTTCACCTATAACAACCGCTCGTGCAGTCTGGCCTCCTCTCTGTTCTTTCTCCAGCAGAGTTCCTACCCCTTTTGCTGCCTGCAGGGAACTGCCTGCCTGCCTCAGCCTGGGAGTTATATAGGAGCCAGGCCCCGCCCCTTCCGGTCAGCTGACTCCAATTGCCTTGGCTCCCTGCAGCTGGGCTCCTCACCTACTGATCTACAAGAAACAGGCACCTCAGTTCCCTGCTACACCCAGGGAAAAAGAGATGAAGTTTTCACAGTTGGATGAAGGTTTACAGGACATCATCATTAACGTGCTCTTTCAGGTCTCTTATTCAGCAAACCACTTAAGACATGTGTAACAATAAGCATCTAAGTGCACCCTGCTCAGGAGAGCGTGGATGCCTATCTGAATCTGTGTGCAGTCCATTTGAAAAATGTGCAAAAAATAAGCACATGAGAAGATGCTTTGCTGAATGAGGATTTTTATAACTGAGAAAAAGCTGTTAGTTTGGGATCATTAGTTTCCCCTCAGACTTTTACCAAACTGACAATTGAACTCCCCTCTCCTGCCTTTTTATAAAATCAACTAAGTCAAAATTAACAACCTTCGCTGCTGTGCCTTGAAATACGTCCAATTAATTTTCAAGTCTTTAGTGTTAATATATGTATCAGGCATGACAGTTTGCTATATTCTGCCTGTTTTTCCCCCCTTATGGAAAAGCTTGTGTTGAAGATTTACTTTTAATTAAAAATGGGACTTTCATTGCTCTTTAGCTATGTTTTGCCATGAAGCCACCCACTGAGTTGCAGCATGGAAGCCCTAGCAGGTGGTGTTCAATTTTTTTTTTAAAAGAAGCTGTAATACACCAATTAGTGGAATAAAAGAAATCATATTTATCCTGCTAATTGAAGGGGTAAGGGAAGCTACACTTTGTCCTCACAAGAGGCAAACAAATGCACTGAGCCATAACCAAACACGTAGATGTACTTCTCTCTCCAATCTGCATAGTAATTACCAGGGATCCTGATTTTCTCTGTTAAAAAAAAAAGCCCAATTTTTTTCAAATTTAAACCCTCCCCCCCCCACCCAAATCCACATTTTTCCATTATTAAAATGACCCCCCCACACACATTAGTGGTGTTTCATTTTAATAATGGAAAAATGTGGGTTTTGGGTTACTTTTCTAAATCCAAAAATTGGGGATTTTTTTTTCAGTCCCTGGTAATTACTTTTTGCCGCTCTTACCCTGCCATGGATTCCACTTCTACAAAAGATGGTCACAGAATTAATGGTGAGATTCATTATGGCCATTTCTGTGATGTCTGGCTTTCAGGCTCGTTGCTTAAAGTTAGATGGAAAATGGGAGAGGAAACCCACTGTGGGTCATCATTCGGTAGCCAAGTGTTCTAGGAAGTGGGGTTGGTTATTGATGCGTATTGCAGCGGTGTGTGGAGGGCCCAGCTCAGGCTGGGGTTACCTTGTACTGATTACTGCAGACACACGCTCTCGGTTCTGAAGAGCTGGCAAGTGAGAAGGATTAAAGCCGGCTTGTAGAGATAGGGAGTCAAGGAGCAGAGAGATCAAGTGAGAGAATGGGAGAATGGCTGCGGTGTGTCGCACTCCAGGTCCATCTAGCCCAGGACCCCGTCTAAGACGGTAGCAAGTAATGGCTGTTTTGGGGATTAGAACCGAGAACGTATAAGGGCCATTCAAATAGTATTGAGACTGATGCTGCAGGAAACAAAATATTTTATTTACAGGCATTTCAGCTTAATTTCCTTCAAAGTATGCTCCGTCTGCAGCCACACACTTCTCCCAGTGTTTCTGCCATTGCTTATCAGAGGTGTGTCCAACAATTTGAGGACTCACTAAAAGTGCTCGGTCGCATTTGGTTTTATGGTTTCCACATCACAAAAATCTTCTTCCTTTCAAGGTTTTCTTTAATTGAGGAAAGAGAAAAAAGTCACATGGGGCCATATCAGGTGAATATGGAGGCTGCGGCATTTGTGGGATACGGTCTTTAGCTAAAAATTGCTTCACAAGCTGTGCTGAGCGGGCAGGCGCATTATCTTGGTGAAGCATCCAAGAGTCGGACTTCCGCTTTTCAACCTGTTTCATTCCCAAATTGCCGGTTAGAATTGAATGACATGAACCAACAGAAATTCCAGCTTCTTCTGCTATCTCTCGGATAGTCAATCGCCTATCATTTCGAACCAAACTGTGAACCGCTGCCACATTTTTATCATTTTGTGATGTTGAAGGGCGGCCAGAATACTCATCGGTTTCTTGAAACAGATGACACCATTCAAAAACTCTTGCACGGCTCATAGTGTCATCACCAAATGCTACTTTAAGTCATTCAGATGTTTCACTTTAATGCACACACATTGTTCTGGACACTCTGACATAACGAAAGGGGGCACCAGACACAACCAATCTTATTTCGAGTGCTGGCCACAGAAATCTGAGGAAACACCATGAGCTGCAAACCTGTCCAGAAGAGTCCCAACATGGCCAGACATGTTCACCAAAGCCATGTCCCCTACCCAATACTTCGTATCACAAGCACACGTTCAGTCTCAAATGGACCTTGTATAGGCCAGGTCCAGACATTACAATTTTACGGCTATAAGTGATCAGAAGCTGGACTATACCCATAACTGAACAGAAGTTCGGTACATGCAGACTGGTTTAAAAATGATGGAATCCGATCTAAGATTTGCTCCCCCCACCAGAGGGTGAACGTGTGTTCTGTTTGCTGCTGATCTAAACTACACCGCCTACAGCAAACTGTGCAACTTTGATCGATTCCTACCACTGGCTTTTGGAATGTCGGTACCTAGCCAGAGAGTGACCCACCCCCCGGCAGGCCCTCCACAGCAGATTACACCCTGGGTGTTGTGCTCACAGTGTCCTGGAGCAAGGAGTTACACGTGCTAATCATGTGCTAGGTCGGGAATTACTTCCTGATATTTGACTTATCCAAAGCTACACACACAAGCTACGGCTGGGACAGGATCTGAAATGAGATTTCCAGAGCCCCAGACCTGCACTGGAACTGCAATAACGCTCTTCTTTGTTTAGCAACCTCTGATAATGAACATGGTGTTTGAAGGGAGATGGTTATGCAATCTGGTCAGGTCAAGGTTGTTACTCTGTATATTTGCCCCAAAAGATCTGTTCCAGCCTCATGGTGATGCCCCTGTGACACCACACGCCAGCTGGGACCTATCACAACATCTCTGTGAAAGCAGCACAACACCATGACACAAGTCACGGGGCCAGATGGTTAGCTGCGAACCTCAGGAAAGTGCTGTGGTGCTTAGGACTGCAAACGTGGAGCGAGAGGCCAGCTGTGTTCCTACCTGGTGCCAAGCATGGCAGGTAGAAGAACTCGGGGGGGGCTGAAGTGGTGTTAGGCCATGGCCCGGTCAACAATGGACGGCCAGCTGAAAGGGGGCACGGGCTTGCCACACGTTCCCCGCTGGGTGGTGGCTGCCCACAAGCAGGCCCTGCTTAGCTTTCATATATCACGAGATCGGAGCAAGTCCATGAGCAGTTGCCTCAGAGCTGGTGCCACACAGAAAACCCTGCCCTGTTCTACCTTGTCCATTTGGTTTTGCTCCGGGACCCCGTGCCACTTCCACTGGGCCCTGTGTGCCAGAATTGGGTCCTGTGTTGCCCCGCATGCCAGATGGCATGGAAGACATGGCCCCAGGGGCCAGATTTGGCCTCTGTGGGTGGGGGTTGAGCACCCCTGCCTTAGCCTGTGACTACCAGTATGTGGCTCCTGCCACTTTAGCTTTGGTCCCAGACCGTGCCGTAGCAAGGGGGGGCAGCGAGTGGGTATCCACCCCGGGTACCGAAACGAAGGGGTGCTAACAGGTGAGCCCAGCGGGGGCAGGATGTGCAACAGAGCTGCCAGCAGCTTGTTTGAGGGGGACGGGGACGGGGACAGGGGGAGGGCGGCTCCTGCTGCTTCCTGCACTCCTGGGCAAGCATGGGCAGGTGTGTGCCCCCCAGATCTGTGTGCGGGGCAAGGGCGGGCTGCTGCGGGCTTTGCCCCGGGTGCCAAACTTTGTCACTGATCCCAGAGCTAAGGCAAGCAGGCCTCTGGTGTGGACAGGGCTCTGTCAGCAGGAGTTTTTCCCATGCCAATGTTGCACCGTCACCCCCATAAGATAGCCAGTCTGCCACAGAAGCTGCCTTCTGCTATCCGTATGGGGTGGGTTGCTAGTAGAAAGACAGCTGCGCTGGTCGGCATCTCTTCGCACCCCTCACAGACCCAGCTCTGATTCTCCTTGTGCCCGGCAGCAAACCGGGGACATCACAGCTTTCCCTCTCTCACCCGCATGGTATCTGGTGTGTTGTCAGGCCCCGCAGAGCAATCAGATTACACGAATTGCCATGTCCTGGGGCAGACCACAGGTCCAGTTTTCCCACTGCTCCGCTCTCATTTGCAGCCTCCAGCATTCAAGGCAAAGTCCTGATTTATAGGCTCACTCCCAGGCTCGATAGCTACAGATGCCCCTTTCCTCCAAGAGGGCTCAGTCCTTTTTTGTAACCTGGGTAAAATGTCCGCTTCCGCGGCATCCGGTGGCCACGAGTGCCATGCTTTCATGCCGCGCAGTGTGAAAAAGAAGGTCCTTTTGTTCGTTTTAAACTGACTGACTCACTTCACGTTGTGACTGCGAGTACTTTTCTTGCAAGAGGGAGTAAATAAGAAATCCCCATCTACTTTCTCAGCACCACTTGGTATTTTGTAAAACCTTATCGTGTCCCCTCCTAAGCATCTCTTTTCTAAACTGAGCAGGCCTGGCCTCTTTAGCCCCTCCATACCACCGATCATCCTTGTTGCCCTTCTCTAGACCATCTCGAGCTCTTCGATATCTTTTTTGAGGTGCAGGAGCTACAGCGGGGCACCATATTCAATGTGTGGATGCACCAGGGATTTCCAAAGGGGGGGCACGATGATACTTTTAGTTTTGTTTACAATTCCCTCCTTAACCCCTGACAGTTTGTTTGCCTTTTGATGGCTGCTGAGCCGATGTTTTAGGGAATTGTCCACAGTGACTCCTAGATCTCTTCCCTGCATGGTAACAGCTAATGTAGCGCCCACCATAGAGCGCGGTACAGGCCGTGTCTTTCTGAGGCAGGCTCTGCAGAGCAAGGGGCACAGCTTGCCTCTCTGTAGGGATGAGCTTTCTGACTTTTCCTCTTGGCAAAAGCCGTCCTTTAGCTGAGCCTGGCCAAGAGGCTGCTTGGCTTCTAGTCCTGTGTGAAGAAATGGCTCCTTTCCCTGAGATCTTAATGCTGCCTGCAGAGTATGCAGGAAAGCCGGTCTGCACGGCGACATCCAGCTGAGTGCGACTTCCTGGTGCTCCCGCTGCTGTCGCTGGAGGCCTGTGCCCGCCGGCTCATGGAGCTCATGCATTATTGCAGCTTTCTCCTCCTCCTCCTGGCATAAGCCTAGGCTTTTATTCCAAGGCTTGGTTGGTTTTTTGCCAAAGCTAATACTAAAGAGGACTCAGCTTCGTGTGCTTAGATAGAACTGGCTTCAGTGTGAGACAGAAACAGGGCTTGCATTTGGCCAGGTGGCTTTGCTTGGGTGCCAGCTTGGCTCTCCAGCTTTTGTTTAACAGAAGAGAGCCTCCAGCCCTGGTGGCTCTGGAGGACGCTGTGAGCGTGTGACAAGGGTGTGAAGATGCAGTGACATTTGCCGGAGAGCCTGAAGCAACAGCCAGCTTTCTTCTCATTTAGCCACTGCCATAACCCCCAAGCCCATGGGCGCCCAGGCAGCTTTTTCCGTGTCTCTCCCCTCTGCTGGGGCTGTCTGCAGACATGGGCAGATACGTTCCACGAGCTGCACACCCCCCTTGACACGCTCACATCTTTGCACACAGACATGGGCGCTCACTATTTACTTTTTTTCCCACAAGAGCTGAAATTCTGAGGCCAACAATGGCTCCGGGACCTGAAGATGGGTTTATTGCAGATCTCAGCAACCACCGGGGTCCTCCACACGGGAGGACCCTAGCTGAGCGGGTGATCGTCCTGCGAGGGATATCTGCCCAGTACGTTGTGAGTGAGTGTGCGGAGTTACAAGCAGCCCTGCTAACATGTCCCTTGCACAGAAACTGGGGTTAGACATTCCCTGCGTGTGTCACGATCTATGAACGAACTATGCACAAAGGGTAAGAGAAACTCACAGCAAAATTCAGAGCCAAGTTTGCCCCGCCACGTCCTGCTCCCTTCTGCCTTTGCGCGAGTTTGGATCTGGCAGCTATGATTCAACGCACGGGGGCATTAATGCAGCTGGGAGCCAGGTTCAAGTTCCAGTGTCTTCTTTTCCTCCCCTGACTTCAAATGGATGAGGGTCAGGGGTTGCTGAGTGCTCTTTCTGCTTACCCTGTGACTCATGCCCTGCCCCTTATGAAGCAGAGTGGGGCACAATGGCAGGGAGGTCACGGCGTCCTGCTATATGACTCCACAGACACCAGTTTGTGCCCCAGATGAGCTGACCCAGCTGCAAATGAGGTCCTGGTTATTCAGACTGGGCCAGATGTGATGCCAGTCACACTGCTTCCTTGTGTATGGCTGGCTTGGCACAGTCATACTAGTCTGACACGTCACGAGGTTCAGGTGAGTCTTAGGTAAGAACAAAAAGCTGTCGGTCACTGGCTCAGACCGCACGTCCATCTTGCTCTGTCTCCTGCGTCATGCAGCGGCAGAGAGCAGATGCTGAAACGGAGAGCGAATGGGATGGCCAGAGTTTTTCCCACTGTTCCTCTTTACTTGCAGCCTCCGACATCTGGAGCTCAAATTCAGTGGCTGTGCCCCTCACTCCCGGGCTCAATAGCTACTGATGCACCTTTCCTCTAAGAAGGTGTCCAATCCCTTTTTGAATCTGGCTAAGCTGTCACCTTCCACTACATCTGGCGGCCACGAGGTCCACCCTTTAATGACACACAGTGTGAAAAAGAGCTTCCTTGTGTTCGTTTTAAACTCACTGCCTCCTAGTTTCATTCTGTGACCTCTAGTTCTTGTCTTATCAGAGAGAGTCAAGAAGAAATCCCTATTGACTATGGCTGCTTGCAGAGGGGGAAAAAAAATGCAAAAATGGCTCTTTACTTTAAACTCAACGTGCTCCCACGTTGAACCCAGCGTATGTCCAGAAGAAACAGGGCATTAGCTGCACCCGGCTTTCCCAACATCTGTATTGATGAGACGCTTTAGCGGGGCTGTTTTGGTGCTTTTAGCTAATAGCCGATTGACTCAGCTTTAGATAAAAGCACAAAAAAGCCCAACTGAAGTGCCTGATCTATACAGACGTTGCAGAGCTGGGTCAAACTAATGCATTGCTGCATCCGGTAAAGCGTGTTTTTTGTTTCTGCACATCTGCCAGTGCCCTTTCTCTTTGCCATTTAGTGTTTTATAAACCCTCCTCACATTCCTCCTCAAGCATCTCTTTTCTAAACTGAGCAGGCCTCACCTATTTTGTCTCTCCTTATAGGGAAACTTCTCTGTACCGCTAATCACCAGAGATCCAGGATTTCATTTCCCATGGAAAAATAGAGGGAACTGCATAGTTTCCCCTTTACCCGAGGAAAACGTGGATTTCTTGGTTTCATAGATTTCATAGACATCAGGGCTGGAAGGGACCTCGGGAGATCATCGAGTCCAGCCCCCTGCCCAAAGGGCAGGAGGTCA
>NW_017728947.1:109014080-109029729 GCF_001723895.1 Crocodylus porosus
GGCACCAGCGGGGCTGGGGGGGCTGTGCTTTGGGAGTGAGGGGCCTGGACCTGTGTTCTGTGAGCTAAGCGGGCAGGGGGAGCTCTGACTTTCCATGAGAAAAAACGCAAAATCAAATACGAAAATGTATAGGTATTTAGAATTTATTTTATTACAGTGATTGAGGCTTCCAAACTGCTTTAAAACTGTAAATATATCAATAAAACACCATGTTCAACTGATACCTGTATATATAGTAACCTTTCATTTTAATCATGGAATTGGGGTTTTTATCAGGGAATTTGCAATTTTTAATCAGAGAATTTGGAATTTTTATGAGGGAAAACCAGGATCCCTGCTAATCACCCTTGCTGTCCTTCTTTGGACCTTCTGTAGTTCTTCTATATCTTTTTGGAGGGGACCGAAACTGGGCCCAATATTCAAGGTGTGGACACACCATGGATTTACAAAGGGGCATGATGATACTTTCGGTTTTGTTTACAATCCCCTTCTTAATCCCTAACACTTTGTCTTTTTAAAGGCTGCTGAGCACCAAGCTGATGCTTTCAGAGAATGGTCCACAACGACTCCCACATCTCTTTCCTGTGTGGTAACAGCTAATGCAGAGCCCATCATAGTGTTGGGTTATTTTTGCCCAGGTCTTGGACCATTACAGGTAGAAGAGAGCTGCCCAGCTCTGCGCTGCAGCTATCTTTGCAAATGGCAAGTGTGAGCACAGGAGGATCATGGGACAGAGCGGACAGAATGGTGCACATGCGGGGCCGAACTATCAGAAATTACTTAGATGTGCAACTGCTCCATAATCCACAGCAACTATTTCCCATGGGTAGTGTGCTGGGAGATGGGTTACCAGACAGGAATAGATTCATAGATCGTAGAAGGGACTGATGAAAGGGACTTCAGGAGGCCACCTAATTCAACCCCCTGCTTAAGGCAGAAATAAAGCATCCCAACCAAATGTTTTTCAAATCTTTACTTTAAAACTTTGAGCAACTTTGAGACTCTCTGGATAATCTGATCCAAGACTTCACCACCTTCAAAGCTAGAAAGTTCTTGCTGCTTTCCAACCTAACTCCCCTTGTTGCAGTTCCAGCCCATCACTTCTCATCATGTCCTCTGTGGCTGCAGGGAGTAGTTGATCTCTGTCACATCTATAAAGCGACCCTTGTTGTACATGAAAATCTAGCAAATCCCCACCTTGTCTTCTCTTCTGCAAACTACATCGGTCCACTTCTTCCAACCTTTCCTTATGCACCATGTTTCCCAGACCTCTGTGGTTGCTCTCCACTGGACTCTTCCCAGTTTGTCTACATCTTTATATAAGTGTAGTTTCTCAGCAAGGACTTTTGCCAGCACAGTGGTTAACATAGGCAAGGCCTCACTGTATAAAAGCATCAATCCAACTGGGGAGCAAGAACTGCAGTGAGTCAAAGGAAAAAGTTTCTTATGAAGAATCTCAACTGGATTGCATTTAAAAATGGAGAAACCCTCTAGACACTTTTCAACTGAGTGCCATAGGTGGTAATTTTCATCTAGTAACTAATTCTAATGACCGTAGAAAGTTCAACCCCCTACAACGGGTTAGCGCTAGAAATGAACCTCTTTCATTTCGGAGAAGTATTCGGAGGTGGGGATGAAAGGCAAAAGCAACTTCTTTTATCATTAATGTATTTGTTTGCCCTCATCTTTAATGGCAAGAAGTGGAAAATGAGCATCCAAATGAAAGACCCTAAATGAAATCCATTATGCCGGATGGGAAGAGTTGGAACCTGAGACCCACTTGGAAACAATTGTCTATGAAGCAGTAGCGGTTCTCAGAGCGATTTCAGCCTATTGTTGCTTCCCAGAGACTACACTTTCCCAAGAAAAATGAGTTTTCAGATAGAGAGGAAAATATGGTATACAAGTTATGAATGGAGTAATGTTCTCCTGACACAGTAGCTACGACGTGTCCTCTACCTCATTCTGCCCAGGTCGACAAGGGACACTGTTGGGCCATGCTAGATGGTATCTCTGGACCAGCGTGCCTGGACAAAGCTGCCAGCCCTGCTGCCTCCCCAAGGGGAAAGGAGCTCTATTTGAAGTCCCAGCATCCCTTGAAAGAAATGTGGTTCCCCGGCCCCGTGTGGCTCCAGGAGGTTATTTCTGGAGAGATTCTGCTGTCTCCACAGCTGGCACAGATAAAACAAAAAAATACAAAGAGACAACGTGGTTTCTATTTCCTGAACCAACAGTGCAGTCATGAGATTCAAATACAGTTTAGGGCTAATCATTTTCTGCACTTGAAAATGCCGTTTCTTCTCCTCCCAGGAAATGTTCTGTTTGTAAGCAGTCGGGATCGCTGGAAACTTTTTCTCTGCCTTTGCAAAACCTTTGTTAATGGAGAAGATCCTGTTACTGTTTCACCTTTTAAAATAAAATGTTATAGGTTAGAAAAAAAAAAGACCTTAAACAACAGGCATGCAGGACATTTGGGTAGTACTGCTAACCAGCTTCCGGTTGGCTTCAGAATCAGCTACGGTGACACTGATTTTAATTAGTATCAATATCTCAGCTCGGTTTTCACCTGGAGATCAGAGGTTGTTATCAGAGACCCTGCAAGGCCGATCTTCCCTGAGGGACTTCAGTGGTACAGTGCTAGCAGGCATTACACCTGCCCTTCTAGCTTATGTTGGGGGGCTCCTGTTAATTAGCCAGCAGAAGTCAGAGAAGATCTTTGCAGCCCTGTTCTGGAAAGGACGTGCACATGTAGCAGGCAAGACTGGAAGTGAGTGGGAGCAGAGGAGCCGGTGGGGTGTATCCTCATGTGACCTGGTGCCTGGGCTTTGGCAGATGTACGCTATCTGCAGTTCAAAGCGGCTCCCTCAGCACGTGATGGTTGCCATCCTGACAAGCGCGGGAACTGAGCCAGGGCCCTTCACAGTTAAAAGCTGGAGCTGCTATTAGTTAAGCTAAAAAGCAGAGCTCCTCTCCTTTGGGCTGCTACCAACTCCTACTCTGCGCAGGGCGGGAAAAAGAGGGGGACCTGCAGCAAAGGGCCAGGGGACTAGAAGGGGCTCCGGGGGCCGAGTGCAGCCCCCTGGGTTGGCGGAAGACCAGTTGCGCAGAGCTCCCCCAGGATCGCTGCTTCAAACCCTCGTGCATCCCTGCAAGACATGAGATTGGGAACGCCGGGCACAGGCTGCAAGGTGCCATAGGTCTAAGCACGGGACACGAGGGTGCTGCCAGTGCTGCGCCCCTCCAGGGTCGCCCACGTGGTGCCCTTCCCTGTGGCGAAGGTCCTGGAGTGCAGCGAGCTCTCTGTGCTCCTTTCCCCAGCAGGCTGGACCAGCGCTGTGCAGAGTTGTCTGTCCCTGGCGGAGCGGTGGGAAGCTCGGTCAGGGTGACGATCTCGCCCACATCCCTGTGTAGTTTTCTCTACCCCCAGGCTGGCACCATGAAACACGACTGGCAGCCAGCTCCTCAGGGGAGCAGCAAGGGGGCTGCTGGCCAAGAGGAGGATGTCCGGGACAGAGCAGCACTCGCATAGAAAATGTCTTTGCTACATACAGACCTCCCTGTGCTAACCCATTCCCTTTGTAAACCTTCAGCTCCCCCAGAGTGACTGAAGCATGGGCCAGGACGGGAGCACGGTTTACCTGTGTCTTAGGTAGGGCCATATTAGTGAAGGAGGGAGAGTGTGCAGGGCATATGTGCATCTCATGAATTGAATGAGAAAGATGTTGTGCCCACAGGTGGTCTGGTCCCTAGGAAATCATAGAAGCATAGAAAATTAGGGATGGAAGGGACCTCAGGAGGTCACATCTAGTCCAACTCCATGCTCAAAGCAGGACCGTCTCCAGCCAGATCATGGTAGTCAGGGCTTTGTTGAGCTAGGCCTTAAAAACCTCCAAGGATGGAGATTCGACCCCCTGCCCCGCAGGTAACTCGTTCCAGTGCTTCACCACCCTCCTAGTGAGAAAGTTTTTCGTAATATCTAACTTAAACCTCCTTTGCTGCAACTTGAGATCTTTGCCCTTTGTTCTGTCATCTACCACCACTAACAACAGCCCAGCTCCAGCCTCTTTCGACCCCCCCTTCAGGGATTTAAAGGCTGCTATCAAATCCCCCCTCAGTCTTCTTTTCTGCAGACTAAATAAGCCCAATTCCTGCAGCCTCTCCTCAGAAGTCACTGTGCCCCAGCCCCCGAACCATCTCCATTGCCCTCCACTGGCAAATCTATTCACTTGTAGACATGCAGGCAAGTTCTAGGGCTCAAATGATCTTCAGGTTGTTTTTTTTTCTTTTTAAAAAAAAAAGGAGCTGTCAGATTGGGCTGGCTTTTATTTTCTGTGTTGCACCTTTAAATTTCTTCTTCTGCACAACCTTTGGTAGCCATCTTGTTAGCTCAATACAGACCCTCCGAGGAGGCGACTTCACTGTGCTCTCTAACGACGTCTTGATTTTTATGCTTTCTTCTCCGAAATAAAATTTGCTTTGCCCTTTGTGTGTGAGGGAAGATAGTAGCCGGAAACCACACAGGGAGAGGAGAGTGGCTGTTCCAAGATTTATTTTCAGTTCTTTGAAACTGTTGACGCGTACACGCGCACACTCACTTTCTGCAGTTATTTGGCTGGAAGCCTGGAAAACTCTTATCCGTTGATATCTGTTGAATGCTGACAGTGTGCTCAGTGTTTTACACAACCCAGAGGAGGGCACTGCTTCCTGGCGCTTGCGCTGTATTCAGAGGGTTGCAGTTACGGATGAGACGGGGCTTGTGATAAGGAAGGTTGCCTCAGTTTGCCTTCAGGCTAAGGGGTTTGTGCCATGAAGAAAGCATAGGGCAATTTACTACTGCCAATCTCACAGAGCGGCTCCATTTTCCTGGGCTGGCCTTCCCCAGAGACCTCAGCATTAGAGGTGTGAGGGGGGAAATCCAATGCCTTTTTGGTCAGGTTTTAGAGATTTTACAGGATCATAGAAACACAGGGCTGGAAGGGACTTCAGGAGGTCACCTGTAGTCTGACCCCCAGTTCAAGACAGGATCAGCCCTGACTAACCCATCCTAGACAATTTGCAGAAATCAAAATGTTTTGCAGAAATGGCTTGATTGTCACCAGCTCCTAAAGACTCACGGGCCAAGGTCTGAGACAATCATGCCTGCTGGGCAGCTTTCCACTGGAAACCTGCCCTGCCTCCAGAGCTCACCTGCCCAACTCCAGGGCAGCCTGTGAGTGGGTCAAGGACTGCTTGATATGGGGACCACCAAGAAGAAGTTCCCCAACTGGGACACAAGCATTTGTGACTCTTGCCCTGTCCTGCCTTAGTCTGCCTTGAACCTGAGGTCAGCCAGATCAGCGCATGCCTGGGAGTTAGCTGAAAGGGGATCTGTGTTACTCTGGGAGTTGCTGCCTGAAGTTGACGTGCCAGTAATTCTTGCTGGCTGCTTTGTTGCCAAGGGTGGAGCAGAAGACTGATCAGAGCTGTGGTAGCTTGTCAACCCGAGTCTGGTCAGTTTCACCGTTCTGCGGTGGTGTCCAGCGATGAAACTGACGCACACTAATCCGTTTCCACGGTCGCAGCCAGGACTGCTGAGATCCAGGGCAGCTGAGGAGCCTGGGAGCATCTCTCCTTGTCTGGAATACCAGGTTTCATTTCCTTTCAGGGAAAAAAACAAGTTTATGAGTTTTCTATTCGGCAAACAATGCTCCAGCCTTTGACTTTTCATCTTGATTTAGGATGGGCAGAAACCCCCTTCCAAAGCTCCACAGTGAGCATGGACCTGAAATGCAGCTTCCTAGACAGTTTTCCTTGCAGAGGAAGACCCAATGCAGCAAGGCACTTAAGCGCGTACTTGAGGTTTTGGCAACAGGGATAAAGAAGGTTTCAGGAACAGGGAAGGATGCAGCAACAAACCTAATGTTGGGGTTCCACATAATTGCCTGCTCCCCCTTCCTCCTTGGCCTCTGCAATATCTTAAGTGCTCACAGTGAAAGTCCCCGGTGCTTTTCTTTGGAATGCTGATACATAAAATAGCCCCCACGTCATGTAGAAAATGGTATATTTTTTCCTTTGAAGCTGTTTTCAGAAGTGCCTTAAAACCTGCATCTCCGTTGAGTACATTCTTGGCTGCACTATCACTTTTATCCTCTTTTGTAAGGAACCTCGTTCTTTCCCTTCCCTGACTGGAAGCAGTTATTTTAGGCTCAGTTGTACAACCCCACTGCATCCTATTTGGCACCTTCAAAAATGTTGCAATGCCGAGCTATTTTTAACAACTAAAGCATCCAACTGTTTTGAATGTAAACTCCTGTAAACTCTTCTGCTGGTGGGAGCGGCTTCTGGTCCCTGAACAATAGGATTATAGCGGCGTTAGCCAACTGTTAGGAATTTGGTGGGATGTTTAGATCTTTAGGGAATCGCGTCCCATAATCATATGTCCAGCTTGGCCTAAATCAAAGTCCAGAATCAGCAACAGACTCTTTTATAGACTCTTGGACCTGTATAATGTACTTTGGTTCATTCAGTGCAGTGCATAAAGGTACTAGGTGTAGAAAGGGACAGGTCCTCTGTAAAGGAGGAATGAATCTGAGTCCTGGCCGTCACTTGATGGTTTCGCTTGCAAGGTATGTTGGACAGAGGCATGATTCTCCTGCCTTCCCCCTACCACTCCCTGCCCACGCAGGAAAAAACCCTCGGGTGAAGATGGTTTTGGGATACCCGGTGGAGTATTCTGGGACCGTCTGAGAGTGAAAGCTCTTCTTTATGGAAGAGCTTAGCTCTGCGGTTGAACCCCGCTATTCCTGGGCTTTGGTCTCCAGGGCAGCTAGAGCTGTGATTGCAGGGAGCATAGACATGCTCCAAACAAGCTTCTGTCTAGCTAGTTCAGGCCCAGGAGAAGGGGAAGCAGGCTGTGGCAGTCAGGGGGGTCCTGGGGTACGTCCATAAGCACTAGGTTATGCAGGTCTGTGCCACTGTGTCTTCTCAGCTGCCCATATCTGAGTGTGCCACAGTCCCACCTCCTGGTTACGAGGGAGATGCTCTCAGTGGAGCACCCAAAGCTCTCAGAGCTCTTGTAGCAGGACAGGTTGGTCATATGTAGGACACGGTTGCTTTGGAGGGTCCCATCCAGTGCATCATGGGGAATCCCGGCTCACTGCCTTTCACAGTCTGAGAAAGAGGCAGAGCTGGAAGTGAACCAGGAGGTGAAGAGCCCTCTACTGAGGCTGCATTGTCCTTTCCTACACACCTTTGGGATGGGGTTGTCTGGCTCATCACACAGGGCCCACGTGAGGGTGCTGCAGGGCTTGGCCACAATCACCATCATGACCTCCTACCCTGGGGGTCTCTAAGAGGAGGCTAGACAAACACCTTCCTGGGGTCGTTTGACACCAGTACTCTTTCCTGCCATGGCAGGAACTATGAAACTATGAAACCTCTGGGTAGATCTGCATTACTTGATCCCCAGCATGTAGCCACCTCTCTGTGGATGATCCAGCCAAGGCAGCTTAAACGTGGGGAAAACCAACTTGCCTCTAGACCGAAACAAGGGGGAGAGACAAACAATGTGCTGCTTTGTTCTGTAGCTTCTTAACCAGTGCGTTTTGACCCAGGCATGGGATCAAGTTGTATTCGAGGGCTTCTCAGTGCTTAGCCGTCACGTTCTGTAATACAGGAAGGGTGACCAGGTTTTGCTCTTGCTCTTTCATGCCCCAGGGCTGGAAGAAGCTATGGGCTGTCTCAGCCTTAGCAAGAGAAAGTTTCTGCCTTAGGTCCGTTGTTGGCCGTATTTCCAGACCAGTGCTGGAAGACAGTGCCAGCCTCAGCAGCCTGCAGTGCAGCACCATCCACAAGGCTTATCCTGCCTGGTGCTGGGAAACTACTCAGCACCTGACCCTCCATGGGACTCTCAGGGACATCAGTCCCACAAGCTCAGTGCCTCTGAAGAGCTGGTATGCAATCTGCTCTCTGCTTCACCGTGCGTTCAGGCATTTGTGAATGCAATATAAACCCTATGGAACGAAAGCCCCCAGCCCCATGTGAGGCTTCAATAGAGGCACCTTCAAAGACTGATTCAAAATTCACCACAGTAATAAAGCCCACTCCAGATCATTCATTTGGGGAAAGTATTACTGGAACAATCCCGATCCAACTTCATTCCCATATACTGGTCATAGACCATGGGGGTGGAATATTTCCCCACCCTGGTTAGGATTGTAACATGATGTATTAGGCTTTTAAGTGAATTGCTCATTAGGTCGCCTTATATTGAACAATGAGGCAGTGGCCTGCTCCCTGCTTCTTGTCAGCTGCAAGCAGCCTGGGTAATCTTAGTTTCTTTAACTGCACTCACCTGCTCCCCACACCCCATAATGTCTCTTTTTATCAGGCCTTGCTTTTATCTTTTGAAACAGGAGCCGACCTTGTCTGTCTTTCTGCATCAGGTTGCTCTCTAGTTTCAGAGACAGATGGAGGAGAAGCTATTTCTTAGAACACATCACAAATCCAGGAGCCACGTGTGATTTGTATACTTGCAGGCAATTGTTTGCAGATTCTGCCCAGGTCTCAGCCATGCAATACTTGCCAGTCTGCTGGGAGAGACAGAGGAGGAGGAGGAGGAGGAGGAGAAAGATCACTGAGAATCAGCAGCGCATCAGTTAGGATCAGGGCTTTCCACCCCACGAGGGGTCCAGGCTAGCGTGGCCGCGTGGCTTAGCAGGGTCTGACAGTTTCCCATTTGCAACAGGAACTGGTGATGTCATGGGAGGTACTGTCTTAGCGCAGATTATTTCCAAAATGAGCTCTGCTCCCACTTCTGCCGACAGGGCGGAGACCAGGAGTGGTACAAGAACCCACCCATCAAGCACACATCTTTTCCCCAAAGCAGCTGCCTCATGGCTCTCTCCCTAGGGCTTCCCGCAAGTGTGGGGGGCACTTTCTGCCACAGCCCTGGCATGTTCTACCTGTCATCCGTGGAGGTCCATATGGCCTAAAAAGGTAAGCTCAGCTCTCTCGCTTCCTGAAGGGCAGCTAAGCTGTGGAAGAAGCCGTGAAGTCTAGGTGTGGAGGTGATGCAGCCTAGGGCAGCATGGTACAGTGAGGTGTGGGGTCATGTAATGCAATGCACTGTGCTGGGCTGATGTGTTAGGACAATGCAGGAATACAAAGGAATCGCTGTGCTTCACCTGGCAGGCAGCGGAGGTTGCTCTACTCCACACAATATTCCTGTTCCCATGCTTTATTTTAACCATTTGTATTGCAGCAGCGCGTAAAGCCCCAGGCAGTGACCAAGGCTGCTTGCTTGGTGCTAAGTGCTGCACAAGCACAGAACTTGCTGCCCTGAAGAGCTCTGCTCTGCACTACAAAGCTGCACTGGTATCGCCACGTTGGCCAGGGCTGTACAAAGACCACAACCCCTAGCTGGGGTACCTTGCCAGCAAAACCTCCCTTTGAACACTGCTGTGCTGATGGGAGAGGGTTGCAGCCAACTTAGCTTCTGCCGTTGATGGAGACGGTGTGCCGCCACGTGCCGTATCTCCACTCGGGGGCTCTGCTGCTATGTCTTTGCCCGCTTTATAGAGACAAGCCCAGAAGAGGTGGGACAAGAACCAAGCTGCAGGGTCAACAGGAGATGGGGACTTGCTGGGGAACAGCAGATGTGGGATCGCTGTTTGCCTGGCCACTGGGAGAAGTGAAAGCCAGACTGGGATGGTTTATATGTGAATGAACAGGGGCCAAGCTGCCCAAGTTTAGCTTTCACTTACTGCAGTATAAAGGGTGAGGACATGTCTGCTGTCCTCTGTTAATTCACTGAGGTCTGATCACTTGTTCATGCTCTTATTATTGACTCCGAGTGCAGTCGCTGTGTCTCCGGAGCCGTGTCTGGGGTGTTTCGTTCTGGGCACTGCCCGTCGGCCAGCCCCAAATACAGCAATCATTAGCCACTTCCTCCGGAACAGGACAACTGGGACCACGTGCTGAAATATCAGTGCATTGCTATTGACCCGCCTCCTGTACGTTCACTTAGTTCAGCGGCGCATCATTTTGTTCATAGGTCTATGCAGTGATTTGGGGAGCAGGTTTGGAGGCAATCACTGTTTCTGCTAAATTTCTTCACGTTTGGCAGGTGGGTCGGGGAAGGAGTTAGAAGACACGGCCTCTCTGCCTCAGGATGCGGAGGTCCAAACGCTCTGTTGTGGAATAAGAAGGGGTGGGAACGTGCCACACACCCGCTGCTCTCTGGGGACTGCCCCCAGGCAGGCTCCTGTCCTGTCGAAAGTGGGAGCTGGACTGCAGTACTGTATGCACCCTTCTCTTACTGCGGGTTAGCTTCTGCTTGTGTCGGGGGAAGAGCATCCGTGTGCTAGTTACTGGGGAACAGCTGACATGCAATAAATCCCCACCCCCTTTTGCTCTGCACGAGACTGTTTCTTCACCTGTAGCTTTGGGTCCCCCGTCGTAAAGAGAGGATTGAAAACAACACTCGCTGCCTGGAAAGCACTTGGAGGACATCGAACGAAAGGCGTTTGAGAACAGCCTGGAGTAAGCAGCGTTATTAGAGCTTTGTAGATATTAGGGGCTGGAAGGGACCTTACAAGATCATCGGGTCCAGCCCCCCAGCACTTGGGCAGGATCTGCTCACGTTAGCAAAGTGCTCCCACTGCAACGCTGTTAACCATCTTTTCTGCCCTAGGGCAGGCAGGCTCGGCTCACATTGCTGGACCAGTAAAATTTCTAATAGATTTTCTCCCGCACACCTGGAAGAGGTCTCCACAAGTGTCTGTCCAGCTACTTCATTACCTTCCTGCACAACCCACTGAAAAGCTCTCCTTTGTAGCGGTTTGCAAAAACCCCTGCTGTGAGGACCCCCAGCCCATCATAAGGGCTAGTCTTGTATCGTGGTTTCCTTGTACTCCCATCTCTACCTATCTGTTGTCTTTTTTCTACCCTTGGGGCAGGGACGTACCACGATGGGGTGCTGGTTGATCCCCAGGGTGCCAAAGCACTGCTGTAACCCAAATAACTAGTACGAATAATTACTATCGATGGCTGAGTCACTCCAGGCTCCTTGGGGCCAGGAGCAGGTGGTCTTTACTGCCTCTTCTTTGCAGTCTTTTCTCTTCCCTCCTGACATTACTGCTTCAAGCCCTGGAGGTTCAGGCTGATGACGGGTTTGTCTGGCTACATGGGTTCCACACTCATGCTTCGGCTGGGGAGTTTGGGATTCATTTTCTGGAGAGTTTCAAAGGCTGAAACCGGTGAATGAGGAAAAGGGTTTAAAAGTCACACCGTGGCAAGTCCCTTACTGGCTGCATTTAACCTGAAAGGAATGGGACGTGGGTTGGGACACAAAGGGTTGTTTTAGACACAGGCTCTGCTCTTTTACCAGTAAGTATTCGGGTTTGGGTTGGGGAGGCTTGGTTTCCCGAGGTGGATGTCTCAATAGCCTGCTCATCTTATCTCAGGTTGCAGACCTCGCTGTGGGAGGGAATTTATATTGGTTTTTAGCCTGATGGAAAAGATACTGGGATCAGGGATCAGCCTGGTCCAGTGGAGGGGACAGTGGATTAAGAAACCCCTGGTTTTATTTCTAGTTCCTCTGAATTACAGGGTAGGACAGGACCTCAGGAGGTCATTTAGTCTTAACCCTCTCCCCAAGATAGGAACATCCTCGTCTAGATGGTCCCAACCGTGAGTGAGTCTTTCCCTTCCCTGAGTCTCTTTCCCCTCCCACGTCTCCTCTGTTTTCTCTCTTTTGCTTATGAGCTGTCTGGACTGGGAGCACCTCCCATTTAGTGGCTATTCGGCATCACCCCAGCAAGTCCCCTGATCTCGCTTCAGTCCTTTCGGTGCAAGTGTAATACAAATAATTATCATCTTCAAGAGAAAAATAAAGACAGGCTCATTCTTCCAGCGAGGTCCATGAGAACTGCTGCGCAGCGTGCTCACGTCCTTTTGAACAAGCCCTGCATTGTGTGGAGCCCCTTGAATGCTCTCCTCTTTCCTCCTCTCATTCTTCTCCGCACTTGCAAGACTCCAAGCTCCGTTTTGCCCGGGTTTTTTTGTTTTTTTGTGCCTCTAACATTTCTTTTCATGTCTTTTCCTTCAGCGTCTGCCCTCTTTCTTTCCTGCCACATGCCCATTGAAACCTAATGGCCAATTCCAGGCGGTAATGAGTTTGCACGCTGGATAAAGCTTGCTTCATTCCGGCTGTCTTGGCTCGCCGACTGGAAGGGACTTTGAAGCGACGCCTCCTTGGAGCTTTCATCCTGGTTCCTGTGGGCTGGTTGGCACCGCTGTTGAAAGGACTGCCATTTTCATTGCTCTTCCCCCTCGCCCACCCTTTCACTTGGAGATGGCATTTCCCAATGACATCATTGTATGCTTATTTTAGGCGTGTTTGGCCATAAAAGCTACCAGGCACCAAAACGTGCCATTGATGGAGCGGGGCTTGTTCTTCAAAGACCATTGTTGCAAATCGCTTCTCAAGAAGGATTTTAAGATGTCAGCGGGCAGGAGGCCACGCGCAATCCTGCCGAGGTAGGCATCAGACTGAGCGGCCCCAGGCATCTGCTTGTCTCCTGCATCCTCTGGTTCTGTGACCGGGAGGGATGCTTTGTGCACACCGCAGCCAGCAAGAGGCTTGTAACTTTGCCTGCACTAATGTGTCTTAACCTTTGTATTCTCAAAGTGCCCCTCAGTAAACTTGAGGCCAACCACAGAAAATGTCGGCTCCTGGTTTTCACCTGAGTTTTGACTACAGAAAAATACTAGAGCGAATATTTGGTGGCAAAGCATTCGGGAAGACCGCAGCAGGTCATAAGGTTTTGAACCATGCGGATTTCTATCTGAAATCTCGGGGTTTATCTTGTTTATCCTGCTTGCACGCTTCACTGTGCGGCACCCCTGAAATGATCTCAAGGCACCTGCGGGTGGTTACACACTGGCCTACACACTTCTGAGTAAGGGACAAAGCAGAAGGGTGAGGACTAGTAAGAGAACCCCTCCCTGCTGCGCAACAGATTCAGGGCCAGGCCTGGGCCGCGTGTGCAGCGAAGGCAAAGACCAGAAGGATTCAGCGCTGCCGGTGGCACTAGGCTCCCCGAAAGGAAGTGAGAATCAAGCTGCGGAGACAGACGGCATAGGGCAGGGATATTCAACCTAGTGCCAGGGCACCCTGAGGTGTCGTGAGCCCCTTGTAAGGGTGCCGCGCAATATTAGCACCATTAGGTGTGCAAACACCTCCATGACTCCCAAGATAAACCCTGAGATTTCAAGTAGACGTCTGCTGGGTTAAAAGCATTCTGACCTGTTGTGACCTTCCCAACAAAAGAATTGCCTTATGACTTTTCCATAGTCAAGAATCAATTGAAAGCCAGGAACTGGCATATTTTGAGGGGTGCCTTGAGCCTAAAAAGGTCGAGAACCACTGCCTTGGGGCTTATCTATGGGAGGTGTTCCCAGCTGTGCTGGATTTCTGGTATTGCCATAGATGGTTCTACCAGGATAAACTCACGAGAGCGTTCTTCCGAGAGACAAGGGCCATCGTCAGCTGGGGAAGTTCTCCCGGCGTGAGCTAGAGCACGGCTGTGTTGTGTGAGTACGCGGCACCGGGGGCGCTCCGTCTCAATGCCCCACGGGCATGCCTGGCCCGACAAGCTGCCTTATGCTCTCTGAAGCAGATGGTGTCCACAGCAGGTGGCGGGAGGAGGAGGTCGAGTGAGCGTGGGATGGCTAGTGGCCTGTTGCTTACCGTGCGGTGACAAGCTCGGCCGAGTTTAATTCCCGTCTGATGCCAAATAAACCGCAAGCATGGGGCTGGAAGGGACCTCAAGGATCATCTGGTTCAGTGGGGACTCACCGTTTTGGCAGGTGAGGCACACATCAGCCTTGCATCACCCCCACCCCGCAAGTGCCTCTTGATCCCCTTCCCTTGCCTGCTCTGCTGCTCTGCTTTCTGCTCCCCCCCCAGTGCTCCCTGCCCCACTTGCTTTTTGCTTCCTTCCCAGTGTTCCCCGGCCTGCTCGCTGCTCTGTTTTCTGCTGTCTTCCCTCTCTCCCTGATCTCCCGCGTGCCACCCCGTGGCACCCCCGATGCAGGCTGACCACCTGATCTAATCCAACCCCGTCCTACGCAGGGTTCCCCATTCCTAAACCCTCCCAGCCACAGCCTCGTCCACACTGCTGGAGGAAGCAGAGCCCACAGCATCATCCCCGCAGCTCCTTGCGCTTGGGGAAGCCCAGCAGTGGGACGTCAGGCTGCTTTGCTGCAGCCAAAACCTTCCTGACCAGGCCAGAGATGGGGACGCTGTGTTTCTTAGCTCCCTGCCATGTATACCTTCGTTACCATTAAGATGGGAATCGTGAACAAAACGGAAAGGATCGGGAGACCCCTTTATAAACCCACGGTGCGTCCACAACTTGAATACAGCCCCCCTGTTTTACACCTCCAGAAGGAGATAGAAAAGCCAGAGAAGGGCAACAAGGATGCTCAGTGATATGGAGGAGCTTCCATACGAGGAGTGGCCAAAGGCCAGGTCTGCTCAGTTTAGAAAAGATGCTGAAGTGGGGACATGACAAGGTTGACGGAACACTAAATCGGGAAGAGAAAGTCAGGAGGGATTTCTTCTTAACTCCCTCTGCCAAGACACGGACCGGGGGCCGCGACATGACAGGAGCCGGTAGTCAGTTTAATGCAAACAAAAGGCCCTTCTTCATCACGCGGCGCCGGTGCGGCGCGGGAATCATTGCCGCCGGGCGTGGTGGAAGCTGCGAGCTTGGCCAGATTCAAACAGGGGCCGGGCACGTTCTCGAAGGAAAGGGGGCATCTACTGCTATCGAGCCTGGGCGTGAGGGGCACGACCTCCGAATCCGAGCTTCCTAGATGTCAGCTGATATGGGGAGACAGCTCGGGAGAAAACAGGGGTGGGAGCGAGGTCCAAACGAGTGCCCTGAGGGGGGACATTGAGCAGCGCACATCGGCGCTCGAACGAGTCCACAGTGCCGGAGGGCAGTGAACCGGTGACAGGCCTTTTTGCTGCCTTAGAAGAATCGCGGGGCGGTGCCCACCACGCGGACTACTGGAAAGGCAGCAACGCATTGTCTGGGGACAACTGAAAACACAAGAGGGACGGAGCGAAGGCCGATAACGAGGGCGGACGCTGAGCGGAGCACACGGGCAGTGCCGCGTGGCAGACCTTTCGCTGCCTTGGGGATGTGGGACTGGGTCCTCGAGGAAACACTGTAAGCCTCTCTCAGCAAGGGAGGCCACGCGCGACAACCCATTTCTGGGGACAACTCGAGACATACGGGGGATGGGAGCGAGGGCAGAGGCTTAAAACGAGCGAGGGGGCCGAATTGGCGCCTCTTGGGATCAGGGGCTCGACCCGTCAAACCACACCATCCCGTACCAGCTTGACCTGTCTGCCCGGAGCGGCTTGCCATCTGCAAATGCCAGTGAAATGTGGACTGGCCTTTCTCCCCAGCACTTTTACGACCTTTTCTCCCGCGCCGGATGAAGGGTGCTTGTGCCCGAAAGCTTGCCAAGAAAGACATTTTTTTTTTTTTGGCAAAAATCTCGTTGGTCTGATAAAAGATTCCCCCCGGCCGCGGGGCACGACTAGCCCCCCCGGACCGGGCGGCCGCGGGGCGGGCCGCGGTGGGACCCCCGG
>NW_017728947.1:109029929-109042751 GCF_001723895.1 Crocodylus porosus
CCCCGCGCCTCACGACGGCCCCGCGCCGCGCAGCCTGGAGGAGAAGATCCTGGAGGAAAACATCCTGCTGCTCCGCCGACAGCTGGTGAGCGCCGCGCCGGGGCTAGCTGCCGTGCACCGCCCCCGTCCCCCGGGTCCAGGCTTCGTGGCGGGCCTGCCCCGGCGCTGTCAGGATCGGGCCCTGCCCAGGGGCCTCGCTGGAGCGGGGGGGAGGGTGGGCTCAATCTTGAGGGCTTTGGGCTCAGCAGCTGGCTCTGAGAGGTTTCAGTCTTCCTCCCCAGTGACGGGACCGGCCCCTCGGGAGATACTACTTGCCAGTAAAGCGCCGGGCAGGATTACTCCCATGCGGGCCGTGGTAACGCTTTAATAGCTGCACTTGACACTCCAAATTTGAACCAGATGGAGCGTGGCCTGGAGGGCCTTGCAGGGGCGGGCACGGCTGGGGGACGGGGGGCACGAGGTGGCGCGGGGAATTATTGCCTGGACCCCGTCACCTCTGCAGCGTTGGGTCGGCTCCAGCTCCGGCTCTCTGGTCCCTGGTGGACAGTGCGCAACCCGCCAGACCCGAGTCGGCGGTGATGCTATTACTGATCCCGTGACATTAGCCTTCACTTTCACTTTTGTTTGGGTCAGGTCCAAGGCTGCCATGAATCCAGTGAAAGCGCCCATTGACTTCATGGGTTTTGGATCTGGTCCTTCCTGGGTGCCAAAGTACTCAAGAAGGAAACCCCGCACAACGCGGCCGGGGGCATGGCCCACTGCGTGCGCGGGGGGTACGTGAATGCTGATAAACTGGGTAGGTGGCAGATAGCTCCTCGGGAACTGATCCCCCTTTCCGTGGGCAACCATTCTTTATTGGAGGCTGTACACCTCCAGATTGCCTTGACATTTGTATTACAGTCATTCCTTGCCGTTATGTGAGGGGAAGAGAAGGCATTGCTTTCCCTATTGACTGCATTGCAAAATGCAGGAAAGCACCCTGGCTCTTGCAATCTTGCTCTAAAGCTCAAGAATATAAGCTTGCAGTGCACCGCAGACCGAGGCTGCGTCTTGCCTGCAGACTGCCGCCTCCCCGGCTGCACGTAGGTCAGGAGCGTGGGGTGATGTGGGGCTGGACCGACGCAGCTGTGTCAGCAGGACCCCAAGTGTTGATGCAGCAACAGAGTAAAGTGGGCTTTTACTAGCCTAGTGGGTTCTACTTGTGAGAGTTGGTTTTCTTATTGTGATACAAAGCCCAGCTTTGTTGGTGCTTGCAAGATACCAGGAGCACATTGCCAATATTGTATGCCGGTATTCCTGTACTGGGAATACTAAGTCTTTATTGAAACCGTGCCTGAAAGAGATTGGAAGGAGACATCTGCATTATAGCTCAGCTAAATCCAAGCTCGCCGGCAGGATTTCCCAGGTCTTTTTAAAGAGCTGACGTGGAATTTACAAGCCGTTCAGGTGGCCGGGGCTGCTGCTACTACTTGTAGCCCGTTTGTTTCCGGACAAGAAATGTGGCTCACGGTGCTTGTCTTGTCTTCTAGAACTGCCTGAGGAGGAGAGATGCCGGTCTATTAAACCAGTTACAAGAGCTAGATAAACAGATCAGTGATCTAAGGCTGGATGTGGAAAAGACAGCAGATGAACACCTTGAGACAGACAGTCGTCCGAGTTCAGGTACGGTCTTTAAGCGGCGGAGTGGAACAGTTAGTTAAAGAATTGCTACCTTCACTCCTGCCCAGATTAAGGGTTTAACAGCTGAGAGCTGTAAAGGGTCCCATGTGCTGAAATGTGGCCAAGAGAAATTCAGCTGCCATTGACAGTTCCTCCTCATACACCATAGTTAGAGGCCAGTTTTGGGTCCACTGAGGATGCACTTTGCAATTGCACATCTCTTCTAAGAAGTGGGGTTCAGGAAAGTGAAGGAAGCAACCACATGGGATAGGAAGAAGACTTTGGAAATTCAAGGCTTCAGGCCAGAAGGGAGCCTGAGCTCTTCTGGTCTTATCTCACTGGCCCCTAAAGTTTTGAGGATACATGGCATTGCCAGCTGACCAACTGCTCCAAATGATTTTGTGCAATTGCCCCTCCTAATCCGCTAGCTAGCATGTCATCTCTGGATCTAGTGTTTTTACATCCAGATCTCTGATGATGAATAGTGTCAGGCATACTAATTGGTGGAGACTTTTGTAGTCAAGTAATAACTACCAGGAAGCATAATATACCGTGAAAGAGAAATATGACTGTAAGCAAGATCCCTCTTGCTAAAATACGGGATTTCTTTAAAAAGCTTATAAAAATTGTCCCAGGTATTAAGATTTCAAATGTTAAGTGACCTCCCACTGCTTTATTTTCAAATGGCTTTCAATGGAAATCCTCCCGGCATTACAGATAGTGCTGCTGTAGTCTTTGAACTGCTCTGCAGGACTAAATGTAATCAGATAATTGATCACCACCCTGGAGCCAAAACACACAGAGTCTCTATTGCTTGTTTAGGGCACTAAGTACTTTCTTGAAAGCAGGGAATTTTTTTGTGAATCCAACGCAAATAAACCCAGGCTGTCTTATTTTTATAGGATTTTATGAGCTGAGCGATGGGGCCTCTGGATCACTTTCCAATTCCTCCAACTCGGTCTTCAGTGAATGTTTATCCAGTTGTCATTCTAGCACCTGCTTTTGCAGCCCCCTGGACGGCTCTTTGAATCTCTCTGACGGATGCCCAAAATCTGCAGGTATGGTAAAAGCTGGATTAATAATTCAGACTCCACCAGGAACATACGTGTTAGAAGAAAATATTATTTGGGGGGACTGGGGGCGGTGCAGGGCATGGTGTGGAGCGCCCTGCCTGACCCCCTCCCCTCCCTCCTGCCCGCCCGTAGCGAGGCTGGCATGTGCTGCTGTTGTATGCAGCGGAGGAGCGTGCAGCAGGGGCACTGGGCACAGCGCTGCAGCGGTGGAGCGGCTGGAGCCACATTTGCGGGGGTTAAGCCCCGTTAGCCGCTGTCTTCCACTGCCTGTGACCAGGGGTAGCTTTAGGGGACTTTGGCTGACAGTGGAATTGCCACTGAATTAACTCTTTGGTTTTTGCATTTTCTGCCAAATTATCTGAGATGGCTCTAGTGCTGGCCAAACTTGTCAGAAGAGCATACTGAATTCACTTTCTGGCCATTGATGTGACTCAGCGAGGATCTAGACACACATCTAGAAATATCAGGGCTGATCTACCCAGCAGAGGGCAGTGGTACACACACACATGCATAAGAAACGACCCAATGCATTTACTTACTGTTTCTTTTGGCAAATCATTTTCACATTAAAAAAAAAATTAAAGCCTGACATCTTGGTACTCACACAAGCAAGGGAACAACGAATCAGGCTCAGTCAATAACGGCACAGGCAGGCACTTCAGTCGCCCTCTGCAGCACCGTTATTCCAGCCCTGTCCTCCGTACAGAGCTGACTGTGATGAAGCGTGCCCTGGCTGCGTGTGGCGTGGACAAATGGCTCTCATGAACAATGGAAAAGGTTTCTCTCTTTTTAGTGAGGGGATGATGGATATTTGAGTTTTCCATTACTGTGCTCTGAGGATGTATACCTCTGGGTGGACATGTTATATATTAAGGCTTCTTACAAGCCCCGGTGTTTCAAGAATCCTTTATTTGGTGTGCAAAGAGAGCATAAATAGGACCATTGTACTTGAACATGATTGACTAAAGTTGTCGCCATGCTGGCTTAAAAACCTCGGTTCATGTTGAATGATGAAGAATGCTTATAACGAGCTGTATTTAAAATTTCCTTTCTGCTCTGTGACTATAATGAACAGTGAACTTTTGCATTTAGGAATCCAGAAAAAAAAAATCACGCCAGTTTGCCTAGCCTACAAATAGGACTTTGTAGTCTCAGACACTTTCTAAGACGTGGAGTGCTCTGAGGTTACCCTTTGACCTATCTGATGTAATGTAACTATTCCTATGGCGAAAGTATAAGCGCTCTTTATCGAGCAGGCTTGTAAAAAACCACTCACAAAGATTTACAGCCGATTATGCTGCTGGTCTTCTGTCTGGATAATGAAAATGTGAAACTCTTAAACAGTTGCATTCAGCTGATCCAACTTCAAGGGATGACATTTTGTAAACTGGCCTCTTTCAGTAAAGTCTTTTGTTGTTTTGGCAACAACCCTCCCTGGACGCTAGACGGTGATGTGGAATTTAAGAAAGGCAACGAGCTAAACGACATGGAGTTGACTCTTCCTGTCTAGTGTCCTAATTCTTGAATTCACACTCTCCAAGGTGCAATAACTTCTCACGCAAGCAACCCCACTGAAGTCTGGGTCGCTAAGTGAGGAAAATCAGCCCCCTTTCTTAGGTGCATCAGTGTGGGCTTAAGGGACAAATATGAGATACTGGTGTCTGAACATCGTCATCTAAATCAGTGGGTCTCAACCTTTTTTGTACCAGGACCCATTTGTGACCACCAATTGCTCAGTAAATACTCAGTCCAGACTCAGTAAATACTTGTAAGTAGAAAATGGCCCCCTGGCCCTGCCAATGCCCCTCACTCCTGACCTGCAGGCCCCAGCCCTCCAGTGTGTGGGGCAGCGGGGGGGCCCCAAACATCCCCTTGCAGGCAAGACCTCTGCCAGCCTGCAAGAGAAAACCCACGGTTTCCCACGTTTTTCTCCTTTAAGCAAGACTCCATTTTTAAAGTTTGCTGATCCACTTTTTCAAGTTTTGTTTGCAGCCTTTTCATGTATTCTCGCGACCAACTTTTTTGTCACGACCTACGGGTTGAGAAACACTGATCTAAATGACCCAAAAGGAAGGATATTTTTTTCAGAACCAGGAATAGAAGCTCAGGATCCTTGATTCACACCCTTGTATTTAAATCAAAAGACTATTCTCCTTCACACCCTGTCCTTGACTGTTGACTGTTCAAAGGACATCTCGATCATCTTAGGATGGAAAATCTTGAAACCCTAGAGTCATAGAAAATGAGGGTTGAAGGGACCTCAGGAGGTCACATCTAGTCTATCCCCCTGCTCAAAGCAAGACCAGCCCCAACTAGATCATCCCAGCCAAGGCTTTGTGGAGCCGGGTCTTAAAAACCTCCAAGGATGGAGCGACCACTGCCTCTTTGGGTAACTTGTTTCAGTGCTTTACTACTCTCCTAGTGAGAAAGTTATTTCTGATATCTAACCTCAATTTCCCTTGCTGCGATTTGAGACCAAATGCAAAACGAGTGCATTAAAAGTCATCCTAAGTAAAACCTGTGCATATCTGTGACTGGTTTGAAGGTCCTAAAGAAAGAATACTAATAGCGTATTTCAACCTCCTAATAATTTTACTGCTGCAGTAATTCATTGTCCAATTTCCTTTTGGTTTTACCACTGTAAAAAATATTGTGTAACCTCCCCCGCAACACACACGCAGACACGCATGCATACATGCGCACGTGCACACACACGCACACTCTCTCTCTCTCTCTCTGTCAATGTGCTCAGGTTATCTGCGTTCCCCAGCACAAGCAGGATATGAAAGTCCACTCTACAAGCATAAAATGGAAGGTCCTTTGAAGATTGGTATACACACCAGGGTACCGCTATCAGTTGGGGGTACAATTTGTGAACTATATTAGAGCACTTTTATAAATCTAACTGTATCCACACCAGGTGTGGCGGGGGGGTTGTATCTTTTCAACTACATTGGTACAGGTAAAGCATGACTAACTGTGAGTATAGGCAAGGACAGACTCTTAGAAAAGACAAAGGAGAAGCAACACTATAGGTTAGCAGACTCTAAACTCTTCTTTTAAATGCATTGCAGATCTCATAGGCTGGATGGATTATAATAAGGAAGGCCCCCAAGAGGATCAGGCTGTGTGTCGGTCTCTGTCCACACCTCACTCGAATTCCCTCGATGTGGTTGCAGATGTGCATCCCAAGTATCAGTGCGACTTGGTATCTAAGAATGGGAATGACGTGTACCGGTACCCCAGCCCCCTGCATGCTGTCGCTGTTCAAAGTCCAATGTTTCTTCTGCCGATGACTGGCATCCCCCAGAGAGAAGAGGAGAGACTTGGTTGCAATGGGAGCGATGTTTGCATTGGTTCTGAAGCAGACTCGGCCAAAGCAGGCAATTCTGTTGCCCTGCAGAGCTCGTGGTCAGCATCCTGTCCTTCAGCCAGCAAGAGACTAGACGGCTACATCCTGAGCCTCGTTCAGAAAAAGACGCACTCTGTACGGACTAACAAACCCAGGACAAGTCTCAGCACCGATCCCGTGAAAGGCATCTTGAGACACGGCAGCTTGTGCGTTAGGCAGGCTGCGGGGGTGGCGCACGCTAATGCAGGGAACCTGAAGAATCCCAAGCAAGTGTGTTTGCCTGCTAGCGCGGCTCCAGCTCTGGATACCAGCACGTTCTCCCCCATAAAACAGCGGCCAAAAGAATCAAATGGGGAGCAGCTGGAGAGTAGGAAAATGCCTTTGCCAGCCACTTTCCCACCAAGCACAGTCAATGAACTTCCAAGCAAACACCTGCTGCGCAACGTCAGACTGGCTTCTCAAGAGCCGAACCGGTGTCCTGTGCCTGCGATAGGGGATGTCCCAAGGGAAAGCGGCCAACTTTTTGCTCTGTCCCCGAAGGAAAGCCCCGGCAGGCGTACGGGGCTACAGCAAGAGAATAAAGCGATTCAGCCGCCTAAAAAAGTCCTGCTGAAGAACAGCATGCAGGTGGCTCACGCTGGTGCCGCTCCTCCCGTCGAGGAGAGACCTGCTTTGGATTTCAAGAGTGAGGGCTCTTCCTCCCAGAGCTTGGACGAAGGGTTGCTGGTGAACGCTCAGTACATCCCAGCCCAGCAGCAAAGCATTAAGCTTCACAGAGGCACCAAAAGTGTCCGGATTCTGAAAAGTTCAACCCTGAAACACAGGCCCCACCTTGCCAATGTGCTGGAAAACAGCTCCCAGACCGGGCGGGAGAAAACCAAGCTCGTTGGCAAAAAGTGTCGCTTCCCGGATGACTTGGATACAAATAAGAAACTTAAAAAGCCCTCGTCAAGAGGGAAGAAAAGCAGCGGCTTGCAGCCAGAGTCCAGCCTCCCAAGCAGGCAGTCTGGCCTACATAAATCCGTGATCAAATCCCACGGCCACAGCAGGGAGGTAATCGTGGCCAAACCTAAACACAAGCGGGGAGACTATCGCCGGTGGAAGTCATCAGCAGAGATCTCCTACGAAGAAGCCCTGAGGAGGGCAAGGAGGAACAGGAGAGAAGCGGCGGGGCTCTATTCCCAAGTGTCCCACACGTACGTCAGCCCCTACGCTTACGTTGCTAGTGACTCTGAGTACTCGGCCGAATGTGAATCCCTCTTCCACTCCACGGTGGTGGACACAAGTGAAGACGAGCAGAGTAACTACACCACGAACTGCTTTGGGGACAGCGAGTCGAGCTTGAGCGAGGTGGAGTTCGTTGGGGAGAGCACCACCACCAGCGACTCGGATGAAAGTGGGGGTCTTATTTGGTCCCAGTTTGTCCAGACTCTTCCTATCCAGTCAGTCACTGCTCCGGAGCTGCACGAAAATGCAGCCAAGGCCTTTGTCAAAATCAAAGCCTCCCATAACCTCAAAAAGAAAATCCTTCGCTTTCGATCGGGCTCGCTCAAACTGATGACAACCGTCTGACGACGTGACTTGCCTGGCTCGTGTCCGTTTCTGCTCAAAGAAACACGGTGCTTTTTTGTGTACATATTTTCATAGAGTTTTAAAATTCAAATATTTAAATTGAATAAATGGAGGTAAATTATGTGACTTGTCTGCAGAAGTTGGGTGGATACCAGTGCCTTTTATGTGGAAATGAAGACCATTGTACTAGCCGCAAACAACACTGCCGTTTCAGTGGTAATGTAGTGTTGGCAGGCTTTGAGAAATATTCACATTTCTAAGAAGGGATTTTCCTTGCCTGGTCTTTCCAGCTCTGGGGCTTATACAGGACGAGGTCATGATTGAGGGGAGGGGAGGTTGTCTCAGTGGTTTTTTGCTAGTCCCTTAATTTTCTGCTGCTACTGTCCTTCCTAATAATTTGCCCCAGTTTCCTCTCCCAAAGAAGGGCTCTCCCTTCATCTCCCAGCCAGACATGGAGTGGCCTTCTCTACCATGCCCTCTGCCCCTAACACCTACAAAGTGGGATGTGGGAGTCCCCTGTTTTAGACCGAATCCTCGAGCCAGCTGTGGAAGGCTTAGTAATTCTTCGATATACTGTGTAAGACTGCTTTTTAAAAACATATGCATGCCAGATGCATGAGTATCAATAGTTTTAATATTCCTGTTGATGTCAAATTACTGTACATCATAAATGGCTGTTTTATATATCATCATGTAAATTAATATAACACATCATATGTTGTAATAAACAGTCTGTTTTAATACTCTTTTTTTTTTTTTGAAGTTTGTTACATTGATATAGACCCAGCAAAGTTGGGAGGGGATCCAACGTCGTCAGCGCTTTGATGTCGCTGTTCAACACTCGCTGCATTTTAACCATGCTGTAATTGGAGCAAGTTTAAAACGTGGCTGTTTGGGACTTGTACTTTGAGGCTGCAGAGGAGGGAATGAATTCACGGAAGCAGAGTCTGTTCTTTTAGTTGCGAGGATTTTTGTAGGAGATTGCTCTGCTGCCTTGAGAGAATCGCCAAAGGTGGCTAAATTTATAGGGCAGAGGGACATTTAGAAATACCTCCCACCACCATTATAAGAGATTTAGGTAGCTACCTGGTAAGAAGGCATCAGGAGCCGCTGGTACATCCAGCAAATGTACTGAGGGGATCGGGGCATTCACCCCAACCGAGCCACCCCCTCCAGGAAAAGAGCTTGAGTAGCAGGTGGTTTTGCTGCCTGGGGAAGGCATTTGCTTGAGCCTCTCAATCCCACCCTTCAGATATGGTTTTCCCCTCCTGTCAGGATCATGGTCTCGGTGAGAGAATAGAGGAATAGGAGTTGTCTTGCCAACCTGGCTTTTTCTTTCTTTGGGAAGGAGCAAAATCCCTTGACCTGGAGAACAGAGGGGAACTGGCTCGAGGCAAAGCTACATCCTGAAAGGATGATTTTGGTGGGAAGGCTACAAGGTGGCGGCACCTATGTCCGCAGGTGAAGGAGGAGGCCAGTGCTCCTGCAGCTGGTTTCATGTCCGTCGGGGAAGGGGGCTGGTCTTTGGTGCCCCATGTGTCCCTCTGGTCGCCCCTGCACTGGTGGTCCTTGTCAGCGTGGGGCTGCTCCATCCCATTCTGGCAGCACGTGGACATCCTGTTCTGCACTGGCGCGCTGCTCCCTGTTGTTACATGGGCTGCGCAGACTGTCTCAGATGGCAGGGCAATAAGCGGGGCATAGTCCTACTAGAGGAGAAGTTCCCTGTAGTTCCCTCCTACCCCCTTTATTTAGGGGGGAAAAAATGAGTGAACAGGCCGTTATGGAAGCTGCACCCTGTATAACTTTAAAAGGGAGGGGCAGGAGAGCAGCCACCCTAGTGAAAGCCTTATGAGGCTGGTAGCCAGATCTGCTCCTCCCGGAGCTGAGTGTGACCTGTGTGGGTTGCCTGTGCATGTCTCCAGCCCTCTTCCTGGTGCAAATGGCCATGACCTTTCCTCAAATATTCATGATGTTGGCAACTCACCCCAGGGGAGGACAGCGCCTCCCTGAACTGGCTCCATGACATAGTGCTGCATTCAGGATTGCAGTCAGGCCTATTGCTGTTTAATCTGCCAGGTGTAGTTATCCCGTACACCTACCCTTGCTCCCTTCCCCTTCTTAGAAAGGTAGATCCACAGAAGGGGTGATTATGGATGGCTTCCTGCAGTAGCAAGGGTCTCTTTCACCCTATGTTGCAAAGCAGCAATAGGCTGCCTCTATGAAAGTGGGGCAGAAAATGGGCTCTTCTCTCTCAGTATTTTTCCCCCTGCTGTTGCTTTTGCCCATAGGTGAACAGTTTTCATCTGTCTTACCTTTATCGTTAAAGTAGAGTAGTTCTTATAAAAATAATAGGAATTGATTGCAGCTAGGGAGTGGATTTCTGTTTCTTTAGACTGGGCTTTTGTAAGACTGATTAATCCCGCACTATATCCCCTTCAAGAGTTTGGCTCACACAACGTCTGCTTCGTGGAACCTGCCACATCCAGCCTCCCCTTTCCCACAGGGTCTCTAATCATGCCACAAAATCTCCCTCTGAGCAAGACAAAGAAGGGAAAATCCTAGTAAATCTTCTGCAAGGTGTGGCAGGCAGCAGGCTGGTGCACCGTGTCTGTAGCAATGAGGAGCAGCCAGTGGTAAAACAAACTGACCGGCAGCTTTTTAAATGATTGCTCCTGGTAATTGCACCACTATTGCACATTAGCCTTTGTGGGATGAATGGGGCTGCTTTCTAAAATTGCTGCTCAGGAATTGTCTTTTAGATAATTGAACCAAGAAAAAAAAGAAAGCCCCAAACCCAAATAACTCTGAGCGTGTCGGTGGCTGCTGGAGCCAGAGCCGGCATTGCACTCTTGCAACAGCTTATTCCTAGCCAGGAGTCACGTGCTGATGTTATCTCTGCCCTTCATTGCATCTGAGTCACTGCAATTTGGGGGAGCTTGGCTTTCCTTACAGGGTAAAACAGGACTCGACACTTGTTTGAGTAGTAGCCTTAGCGGTCTTCCCTTGAATTGGGAATTTGAAATGCTACAAAGGGGCCTGAATTGATCCAAATGCAAATGCTATGCATTGATCCAAATGAATGTCTGCCGCTCTGGGGCCCTGATCCTGGAAAGACTCGCCTGTAAGGAAATGCTTGGGTCTGCAGAGCTCTGCTAAGCCTGGGGACTAGTGAACTATTTGGGACTTCTTTCAGCTACCGGCTCCCAGCTCCACCGCCCTGTTTCCTAGCCAGTACATTTCCCATCACGCTCACGGTGTAACGATCCTTCTGGTTTATAATAACCTTTGGAAGTGGGAAGCTTTTTTTTCCACAGGGGCCGGTTGGAGGCTGGCTCAGGATATCTTTGCCTCTCAGGTCTCAGTTTAGCGAAGTGTGAATGTCCATGCCTACCTTGACAAACGGGAGCAGCTGACTTCCCTTGGGTGACCCCTGTTTCTAGTGCTCTTTGTATTGGAAAACCCAGGTTTGAGGGGAGGCACAGCCCAGATGCACCTTGATTCAAAGGAGGGGCTGAAGCAAATGTATTTAAGCCCAGTTGGTTGTGCACTAGGAAGTGGGCTGTGCACACCCCAGGATGGCATGGCATGGCATGGCATGGCGTGGCAGACACTCTGCTGCTTTCTCTTCAGCCTGTTCAGCAGGTGAGATGACTTGGCTCTTGTCATGAAAGAATCTGTCCTTCTACTGAAAAGGTCCAGGCACTCCTCATCAGGCCCTTCAGCCTCCACTGGGAGGCACTTAATCAGTCCCAGATGGGGCCATACCCGTCTCCCCCTGGAAAGAGCCAGTCTTGTGCTACAGTTTAGGCTGTGGCAAACCAAACCATGCCATTTACTGAAAATAAAAACGTGCCTTAACCTGGCATATTCAGGAAATGGAAATGGCAGAGGACATCCTTAGCATTCAAGCTGTCAGCATCTCACCCACTTTGCTGGGAAGAACAAGCAGCAATATGTATGACTGAGCTATTAGGGCAAAAATCAATTCCAGACTTGCTGCAGTGTAATATGGATTTCAACACCCCAAATGGAGATCATGCAAAATCTGTATCTTTTTGTATTCCCCAAACAATCAGGGTCCATGTAGTTTGAATGTTGGTTTGAGCTATATGCCCTGGGCTTTCCCTGCCTCTCTTCACCTTTGTAGGATAGAAGTGGTAATGCATTTCCCTCACTATCTACTTTATTACATAACTGCTTGCAGCTTTTTGTGTGCAACAGCTGGTGGAAGCTGTCTTATCTGTGGGGTTTTATTGTCCTGTATTTTTTTTTCCCTTGTGGAAGAAATATTTGCTGCATAGGTATCAGACTGTCATACTGCTTCCTTTTACATGGACAATTTAAGTTTGCAGAGTTGGTTATTGCTTCGTACCTAGTTCTGTATGTGGCCACACCTATCCTAGGCCAAAAGATCTCACCAGACTTGCAGAGCGTGAAGCTCATGCTGCAGCTCAGCTGAATGGCCTCTCCCTCTGGCCGCCCTTACCATGTAGCACTACCGTTTTTTGACTGCAATTTTTGTGTGAGTGTTGCAGACACCAAGTCTGTTTTGATGGTGCCCTTCACTCTTTCCTAAAAGCAGCTTCAAGGGGGGCCCTTTCTGACTGGGCTACTCATCCCAAATAGTTTGGCTATCAGTCGAGAGTGCTGACATCTATGCCTCTGCCTGTAATGGCTCCTAGTGCCACCAGGACAATACTGGTCATGGCTTCAACTGATCCTCATGAGTTCTCGCTCTGTAATTCCTTTCTATGGGTTTTTTTTTTTTTTGAAGATCAAGGAAAATGCATATTTAACATTAATAACTCACTCCAGTTGAGCTCCACTGGGACATATGGCTCTGCGTGGGTATGTACATTAAAGGAGTTGGAGTGGAAAACCCCTGAAATGAAGGTTTTTATGACAATGCTGGAGATAAATCTGTGTGGTTTGGACTCTTGATTTTTTTTTGGCAGCAAAATTTGTCCCCACTCCCAAGCAGCATCCATGGGTCTGGGTGTGAGGTGACAGAGATCTCTGTTGATCACCTTGCCTAAAATGTCATATTTCATAGATTTCATAGACATTAGGGCTGGAGGGGACCTCGGGAGATCATCGAGTCCAGCCCCCCGCCCAAAGGGCAGGAAGTCAGCTGGGGTCATAGGATCCCAGCAAGATAAGCATCCA
>NW_017728947.1:109043616-109061455 GCF_001723895.1 Crocodylus porosus
TCAAACAAGACCTACCCGCAACAAACCCGTGCTGGCTATCCCTTAGGATGTTAGCCTGGGCCAGTCCCTCAAGGATGGCCTCCTTAATAAATTTTTCTAAGATCTTCCCCAGGATAGAAGTCAAGCTAATGGGCCTGTAGTTAGCCGGATCCACTCTCCTCCCTTTCTTGAAGAGCGGCACCACATTGGCCTTCTTCCAGTCTCCTGCATTCTGGCTGTGCTCTGGGAGCTGTGTATCCCAAAACTTTCCTTCTTGGGGGGACAGGAGGGCCTAATCAGACCTTAATCTGTAAAACCCTCATTCAACACACACTTAAGCATGCGATTAGGGCCATTCTTATTCAGCAAAGCAGTTAAGCGCATGCTTAGGGTATTTTGCTGAATAGAGATGACTTAAGCACATTCTTAAGAGCTTTGCTGAATCCCAGCTTGTGAGCTTGCCTTTTCAAGCAGTCCTTTTGATTTCCCTGGGACTATTTGCATAAGGATAGCTCAATGTAAGCATAGGCTGCTGGCTCAGATGCTCCCTAATGGCAAAACCTCAAGCTAGAAGGAATATGATGATATGCACAATCTGAGCAGCAGTACAAGGATGCCCTTTCAGAAGGTGCATTTGGTATATTTTTGGGGTTCAGGGAGACTGCCCTGAACATTTTAGGAGTTGGTAATGGTGTATAGGCCTGTTGTCTTTCTAACCCCAGCACTAGCACATGTAACGACGAGGTACATTGTGAACAGGGGAGCAGGTGAAGAGGCAGAAAAAATCTTGGATAGTCTTTCACTGGCAGTATTCCCTAAAGGAATTGTTCATCAGCGATTTTGATGGGGGTCTTAAAAGCGAACTGGCAAAGTTTGCTGACAACACCAAACTATGGAGGAGCGTGGTCACACTTGAGGACAGTCCAAAGAAGAACCATGTGCGTGATTAGAGGCCTGGAGACCAGGTCATACAAGGAGGGGCTGGAAGACCCAGGACTGTTCAGCCTGGAGAAGACTTGGAGGGGACTTGGTGGCAGCCGAGAAGTATATTAGGGGTGTACATCAGGGCCTGGGGGGGCATCTATTCACCAAACCTCCCCGGGGAGGACAAGGAACAACGGATGCAAACTGATTGAAGATCGCGTCAGACTAGACATAAGCAAAAACTCCTTTTTACGTTGCGTGCCGAGGGTCTGGAACAGACTCCTCCCAGAGGTGGTACAGTCATCCACCTTGGCAATGTTCAAAAAGCACCTTGCTGCCCACCGTGCTGGGATCATCGGGCCCCAGCAGTCTTTCCTGCCCACGTGCAGGGGGGCTGGACCTGATGACCTTTAAGGTCCCTTCCAGCCCCTAACAACTATGAAACTATAAAGTCAGATGTACCCTAAGCTGCCAGGATAGTGGTCACTGTAGTGGCCAAATGCTGCTGTAGCTTAAAGTGCTGCCATGACGTGTGTGCACTGGTATGAGCTGTCTTTACACTGGTGTACTGCTACTGGACATCGGGTACAGCCCCATGCGAGTGAAGCTGCTCTACCCTCAAGGTTTTTACCTTGGTTTCTAAAAGAAACAGCCCCGAAGCTGGCATAGTTCTCCACTGGCGCAGCTGTCCCGGGAGTGCACCGTCTCGGGGGGGCCGTCCATGGGGCAAGCCAGCTGTTCCACTGCACGGGACGCAGCTAGTCTGCTACGCACCTGGCTGGCTGGCTGCTCCGGATCCCTGCGTAGCTTTGCCGATGCACAACATGAATGTAAATCGCAACGGTGGAAACACTGTGTGTGTCCACCTCCTCAGTGTGAGTGATGAGACTAGATCCTGAGGTCTGAGCTTGACTCTTTCTTAGCACCAGCTAGGTAGGGCACCGCGCTCAGGCTAAAGCCCCGAGCCAGCTCCTAAGGGCTCGGTTCCCCTTGGTATTTCTAGGGGCTTTGTTTCGAGCCCCAGCCTCTTCAGAGTATGCCTAATCCTTAAAGGATACTGCGTTTAACCCCAGGCCTGGAGACCTGGGGCCAAGATGGGCGTGGGAAAGAGTCCTCTTGTTGAAGCTACTAGGTTTATTAACTGGGGGGAGAGTGCAGGGCAGTGCTTTTGGGTTAAATACATGCCTTTTAGGACTAGGTTTCCATTAAATAGTCAGTTCGTTTGCTGAAGGGATTTTTTCGAAAAGGAGAAATTCCCTGTGCCACCGAGGGTTATGCTTTGCCGGTAATAAAGGAAAATGCTGGGCTCTGCATTTGCTACAGAAGTTGCTCATTCTTCTTCCGGTGGGGGGAGAAGGAGAGGTGAGGATCAGAAAAGAGTAAGAGGCCACTGAAAAATCAAAGGGACCTCTTGAAAGGCAACAGCAAGGGTCTGCTTCTATCAGCAGCTGCGAGGTCACCGCTCGGTGCTGCGCTCTGCGCGCTCTGTGAACTTGAGATAAAGGCCGAGGCCGAGATGGGGAGGAGGAGGTCCCATGAGGCCTGATCAGAGAAGTGCCCTCGATGGTGAATCCTGCTGAAGCAGCCCTGCAACGGCCGTGCGTGCCGAGCTGGGCGAACGCCTAGCGTCTTGCTGCCCCTGCTCCAGGCCCGCTGGAGTTCACAAGAGCCTGCTCATTGGCCCAAACAGGCAGTCAGTCTGGTCCTTAATCTCCAAATTGCTGCTACTACATATCTTGTCCTCGTGCCTCCAGGCCATGTCTGCGCCCGCTCTGATGTTAGTGAGTGCCATCTCGGTTGGCTCTCAAAAGGGCACGTGGGAATAAACCATGTGCAGGCAACAAGAGCACCAACGTTTTGTAGAGCCAATGCCTGAGCTTCCCCTCTCTTTGCCTCCGTCCCCCTGGTGCTGAGGCTCGCCTATGTGTACCGTCCTTTGGAGAAGGAAGGTATTGCCACGTCCCAGGAAGTTCGGTCAGTATATTTTTTCATTAATCTTCCAAACCAAAGACCAAGCGCGTCTACGTGAGATGTTTACTGTGGAGCTGCCTAATTAGCTCTGCAGTAAAGTCTCGGCGTCTACACATGTGCTCCTATTTGGCCGCAGCAACCTAATTACTTGATTCTGTGCCGAAGGTCAGTGTTTGTAAACACGAGTCCTATCCCACGGGAGCACTCTTTAGTGTGCCGCAGTGCACATATAGCTGCTAGCGGGCTGGCTGGGGCACGAGGGCACTTCAGTGCAGGGGCTGCCTGCTGGCTGGCCCACGCTGGCACACCCTCGTGCCCCCGCCAGCCCCTCCGCAGCACGGTGAACTGAGCCACAGCAGCCCTGGGCTGGCAGCCGGGCAGCTCTACCCCAGCTCAATGTGCCGTGGTCCTGGGCTCATGTGTAAACCTAGCACCCGGGAATAATAAACGCTGGCACATATTGCCCAAGTTAATGAATTTAACTTGGCATTGATTTCACAGGTCACATTAATTTTGTGTGTAGATGCACCCACAGAGTAATGGCTCCCAAGTTGCCCAAAGTGTGGCACAGCCGCGAGGGGTAGAAGAGTTGCCTTAGAAATGAGGGAGAAGCATAGCGTTCCTCGTCCACCCACCCAGATGCATCCCTGCCTCTCCTGACTCGCATCCCCTCGGACGCCGTGTTTGCCCCAAACCCCACGCGCGTCGAGTGTGTGGGGGCAGCTGAGGGGACATGTCTCTAAATGCACGGAGGCGTTTCATTGCACAAGGGGTGTGGGCTGGGCATGCCACGAGCAAGTTGCAAAAGCCTATCGTAGCCCTTCTGTGTTTTTTAGGAGCCACCACGCCCTCCCCTGCACTGGCCTGGCCCTGCAGGACTGAAGCGAAGGGAAACTCTGCCATTGGCTCCTCTGCGGGTAGGACCGGGCTGTTCGTCCCAAGAACTGGAGTCCGAAGCTGGGAAATGAGTGGCGTGCCGCTGGTGCTGCTGGACCGTCTCCCTCTGCCCCCGGCTCTCTCTTGCTGCTCTCCACTCGCCCTCGGAGCGGCCTGACAGATGGCTTTAGTTTTGCGTTTCGTGTCTGAGGAGAACCCAGAGCTGGTTTTTCAGAGAGGTTTCGTGACATGAAAGCTGGGCGCCTCCCCCGGCTGCGGAGTGGCATGCCGTGCCCGGGCCCTGCCGTCTCCAAACAGCTCCGGTTCGGAGGTTTCAGGTCAATACAGTTAAGTGCTTTGGGATCCTATGGGAGGAAGCATGCTCCAAACTGTTTATTGTTATTGCTAACCGATGAGCTCCCTTTTCTTTTTCCCCATGCTTTTCCTTTTCCTAGCGTGGAGATAGTGATCTCTGCCGCGGTTTTTCTTCCCCTCCTTATTTCTGTGTCGGAGGCAGCCGCGTTAGCATATAGCTACTGGATCGCTGCTCTGGACATAGCAGGTCAGTCCTTGGCTCTGCCCCAGAGCTGTGACTTTGGCTTCTTGGTTCCTCCATGAGTAAAACAGGGAGACCGTGTTTCCTTTCTCTGTCTACAGTTTCCATATGCAAAGCAATTAGGCTTATGAAGTGTGTGTGTACAGGTCCTAGCATAAGGACTGCTAAATCTGTTGGCCCATAACTCAAATGCTGGGGGGGAAGGGAGTAGCATTGAAAACTGCAAACAGTGAGGCATGCTGTTCTTGTTCCTTTAAATTAAGTCGTATAAACATCACACTGCAAAAAACTGTAAGTATTTTGTGCTTCATGTTACAGAAAATGAAATTCTGTATGCAAAACAAAAAAACCCAAACAAACCCCAAAAGATTTCTAGCAACCTCAACACTACACTCTCGCAAACCGACTAAACTCGTGCATCCCCACTAACCAGGGCGGGGGCGGGGAGCGAGAAAGCGGAGTCAAAGGCAAGGAGGACTCTAGGGCTAAAGTGCACCCCGGAGCCGGTGCCTGGTCAAGTGTTCTTGAAAGTCCAAGTTCTTCAGACCTGTGTAGTGGATCCACGTGGCAAGAATCAACTCTTTCGCCCTCGAGTGTGGAGGGTGGGGAGAGTCAAAGCACCCCCGTTGCAGTCTGTGCATTGACCTGTTTTCCTACCCCTGGGAACATAACGGTTGCCCTGCTGGCTCTTAGGACTTATGATTAAATGAGCTCTGAACTCCTACCCCAGGAAGTGCCAGCAGTGTATCCAAAGGAAGAGTTTTCATCTGATGTGGGATTTGTGGCATCTAATATGTGCCAGGTACCTTTTGGCTGTTGATTTACATTTATGGTTACAATCAAACAATAGAAGCGCACCTTGCATATGGCAATACAATTAACCATTGTGGCGCCTTTTAAAGAAGACCTTCGCATTTTCTCCTATGAAGTGGCAATCTCTTCCGGCCCTGCAGTCTTTCTGTGGGTGGGGAGAGAAGGCACATATGGATAACCTGGTGATTTATATGGAGCATTTCACCACCTCCCTGTGCTTCCTGGCTGTCAGGTAGTCCAGGGCATAGGGGCCAAAGTGATAGGCAGCAGAAGTATTTCTTGGCCTATGTGGCCATATTGCATGGCTGGGAGGTTCCTATTAAAGAAGTGGGATCTGGAAGGGAGTCAACCCACCATCACTAACTGATTGAGAGAAGAATACCATTCTCTCTGGATGTGGCTGGCTGTCGGTCTGAAAATTGGGATTTACCCAGATGATGGCTTTAGTGTGGTATCTGGGTGAAAATGATATCTATTGGCCAGAATAGGCTGTACTTCCCACTCACTGTGTGTTTCCTCTATGGCAGTTTGAAGAACCCAAAGGCTCTGGCAGAGGTTTGGCTTCACATATTCTTTTAAGATCCCAGCCCTTCGTTGGTGTGTTGATCCTAGGAAGGATCCTGTGAAAAGCTTTGGCAGGACCCAGGCACATGAGAGTCCAAAGGTTTGGGAGTTTGATGCGACCCCATCAACTGAGAGCTGCCACTGCCTTCAGGATGGTCCCAAGCCCCATAAACGTCCTGTAAATCTTCCTAACATAGGATGGTGATATGATGAGAGGTTGCCCATTTGCAACATACACCAAAACCTAGGTAAGAAGGTCATCTTGACTGAGTTAATAGTCCTAGAGGTTCAGAAGCTGTGCTCAGCACGGACTGGGATCTCTAGCTGGAGAAAGGCAGTTCGAAATTCAGATACAACTGTTCTCCCTTTCCCCACAATTCCTTATCCCCACGATATATTTTTATCCCCAAGCATTTAATTACCTCTTCCTGCTTAGGTAAGTTCCAATGGGAGGAAGCTCTGCTTTCAGGGCAGCTGGAAAATCTCAACTAGTTCTTCCACTTTTTATTTAGTTCTTTGGCCTGAAAGTGATCCAACATCTCAGGTTAATGCTGGAGGGCCAGGGACTGTGGTTTCCGGGATAGTTGAACCAGAAGAGTATCTTCCACATATAGCTTCGAGGATAACACTGATGGGCCAGTCTTGATATACTGTGTATTTGAGTTAGAGCATTATGGAGATACCCATTGGCTCTAGGGCCAGCTCAAGTGGGAGAAGGGACAGTGGACAACTTTACCTGGTGCCCCCGAAGCGGTGTTTCATGTATGGAAATACTGCCATGGGTCAAGTTATGACCTGCAGGGACCTTGTGTAGAATTGTAGCCGATGCTGCTAGTCTATTTACCAATTATCTCCAATTAGATTCCTTGCTTGCCACGCGGGAGACCCAGGTTTGATTTCCAGGTGTGCGTATAACTAAAGTCATTGGGGCACCGAATGTTTGGACTCGGTCTGGGGAGCTGTTGAACAGGGAAGGCAGCCTTCCAGAAGTGGAAAATGTGTATAAGCATCAGCCGGACCTCCAGCCTAGTGCAACTTTTCATGGGCATTGGGATTCGAGCAAGCTCTGAATGGAAGTAATATGGTTGTAATGGTTGAAGGAGCAGATTCACAGAAGTTCAGGGCTGGAAGGGACCTTGTGAGATCACTTGTGTCCAGCCCCACTGCTCTGGGCAGGAAAGACTGTGAGGGTCAAATAACCCCAGCCAGATGTGTGTCCAGTCTCCTTTGGAGGATCTCCAGGGTAGGTGCCTGCACCACCGCCTCTGAGGGTTTATTTCAGAGTCTGGTCAAATGAGCCATGAAGAAGTTTTTCCTTATATCCAGTATGAAACCTTTTTCTAGGAGTTTATGACCATTGCTCCTAGTTTTCCTCCGGGCCACTTTGGTGAATAGTTGTTCACCTACCCCCTGATGCTCACCCCTGATATATTTGTAAGATGCCACCAAATTGTCCCCCACACCGAAGTCTCTTTTCTAGGCTGAACAGTCCCGTGCTTCTTTCCTCGTGTGGCTTGCTTTTCAGGCCTCTCTAATCATACGAGTGGCTCTTCTCTGGACTCTCTCAAGCTTCTCCACATCCTTCTTGAAGTGCAGTGCCCAGAACTGGATGCAGTGCTCCAGTTCCAGCCTCCCCAGTGCCGAGCAGAGCAAAAGTATACCTTCCTTAGTTTTGCTTGAGATGCATCAGTTGATGTGTGCCAGCGTGTTGTTTGCTCTGCTAACCGTAGCATCGCACTGGTGGCCCATATTCATTTTATGGTCATGCAAGAAGTGACGCTTGCTGTGATTGGACCAACCGTTAGACAAGTTTTAAGGCGCAAAGTGTCGCTCCTTGGGTCTAGACTTGCTATCATCACCTTTGCAGGTGCTGCGGCTAGCAAAGCATCCAGGTCTTCATCCCAGCCCACAGCAAGCTGGGGCATTTGGAATATAACAAAGAAATATCCAGTCTTGTGCGACGAGGCAGAGTCGGGACACAATAGGATTCTTCAGTTTTCACAAGAGCCTTTTTCACTGGGTGTGGTGCTTAATGTATTCTACATATTGCTGATTGCAGTAATAGTTCCCCAGGCTGTTTCTGTTGATGACCATATGTTCACAATGTGCCTGCTTGCCTTCACCTCCATCTCCCAGAAGGCCTGTAATTACCCAAAATATTGCAATCTCTGCCTGAGTCATATGCAAGATATTGAGTTTGTAACTGCTTCTGGTCAGTCTGCAGAAGAGCTCTGGGAAGGAATTCTTTTTTTTTTTTTCTATATATTTTGGTTTGTTTTCAGTGTATTTCTGGTACATTTCTGATTTTTAGGGAGTGTCGGGTTTTTCCTACTTTCTTCCTGCTGGTTTCAGCAGACCTCTATAGAAAGGAGAGGGTTCCTGTAAGCCATGAGATATTACAGCCCTGGCTCTTCTGTCTCCCTTCAGGTTATTCATTGAGGTTAGGGGGAAAAGTCCATCCATAAATATGTGGTGTGGACTGGGAGAACAGCAATTTCTTTGTGTGCATGGGGCCCCACATCCTCTACTGGGGTTTCCAGTGTTTTGGGGGCCTGGCTGTCTTGCATCTAGTAGAGGAGGATCCATCTTTTATGGTTTTAGGAAGTGATACAAGCTGCCTCCTGTTATGATGGGCGCACGGGTATATTTCTGGGAAGGTCGACAAGCAATCGGTGAAAAGTCTCTAGCTCCTTGATCCCGGGGCTATAAGTTAGCAAGAATCATTTCAAAGCCATTTACAGGGACCCTGAGTTAGGGGACCCTGCATTGTGGCAATATTGACTCTCAATTTTCTGCAAAAGAGCACCGCCTCATCTGGATTTAGAGGTGGCAAGCATCCCCGAACTTTACCAGCTCAGTCCCATCCTAATTTGACATCTAAATTTACAAGGCTCTTCTAGAGTTAAGTGAGATTCTGCCAAAAAGACTGTCTGCATCAACCCTTTTCAACAAGCAGTACATTTTTCTTGTGTTCAGCCGGGGTCGTGAATCCCGTATTATTCCAAGTGCTTATTTCAAGACCTGGAGCCCCAGTGGTGCAGTGTAGACAATGGGTGCCTTAGAACAGGATTTAAAAGGTAGAAAGGAGACAGAGGGTGTTTGAGAAGTTAGTGGTACTCTGCTACCCTGGCAGAAACCCACAGGGGTGGGAGAATAACGAGGGGAGTCCCCAGCTATCAAATAGCTGCTTAATTACCCTGCAGTGGATTACCTTGCAATGCTTATAGCCCAACTTGAGCAAACGGGTGAGATACTGGGACCAATGCCACTTGTTACCAGGTGCTGAGAGGAGCACTTGCCAAAAAAAAAAAAAAAAAGGTAGGTAGATAACTCTCCCATCTTTGTAGAGACGGGGCTCTCCCCAGCATCTGAACCCTAAATACGCAAGAAAAAAATGTAACATGCCTTGCGACGTTCCACGATGCAACCTGCATCCTTTGTCGTCTGAGATGGTCGTGTGGGCTTGATCAGGGACCCTCTGTGCCTTGCAATCACATGTAGGGCCTTGTTAAATCACAGCTCCTATGTGGGTTAATTTTCTTCCGGGGTTTGTCTCTTGCGTTCAAATGACAGACTGAGAGTTTGCATCCTAAATGGGTTTATGGTTGCACTCTGGCCTTGCAGCAGATAAGGAGATGAGCAAAGGAGATCACAGGTCATAAAGCCAAAAGCTACTCTTTGGTCTATAAACCTCCATTGCAAAATCATGGAAAAGGGCAGTGGCAAACAGCAGAATTGCCTCGGTGCTCCCTCCCTCTCCCTGCCATTGAGGGGGAACTCCAGGTGAAAGATGGACAGCTGGTCCTACATGTTGAACCCTGTGAGGGGCATGGGTGGAGGATAATCTTTGGTGATAAGGTGTCTTTTGTTGCTGACAAATATTTCATGCTCGGCCTCTTTGCACTTTTGCCATTTGTTTTTACTGTTTTATAAAAAAGGCTTAAAAGTGAAAATATTCTTTCTCTTTCCTATTCCTGCCTCCCCCCAAAATGTTGCATCAAATGGCTTCTTATGGTTGTGAACCTGAGGCCCTGGGGCTAACGTGGAGGCCAGGCCAGGAGCCGGAGGACACTTCTGAGATCACACATAAAGTCCTTGGGCAGATCAAGTCTCTCCACTAGAAACCTAGGGATAAAATCAGGGCTTTACCGTGTGCCACCTCCTCAAGGGCTCTCAAGATTGTTCCTTGATTGTGTGATCTGTCTTCCAGATCAGTCAGCTCAGGTTTCATTGACTGAAATAGCCCCGAGATTATTTCTTGATTTGAGAAGCCATGCTTTGTCCGAGGCATTTCCTACTGGCTACGGAGGCGTTTTCTCGGTGGCCGGCCAATTGCCCGAATCCTTGCAGCTGCTCTCGGGCAGCGTGTTGGAGGCTTTGGTAGCAGGCCCTGTTCCAGGCGGCAGTGACTATAGCTTTTATTGGGAGGCATCTGCTAGACACGGGTGGAGGTGAGTAATGGTGTTTTGCAGCTAACTTTTATTTTTTGAAATTTGTTCTTTTTGTTTCGATTTGAGAATGAAACCGATAACCTTGACGTTCCTCGGGGGAGGGAACAGAGCCTGGCAGGACCGCACGCTCTGGCAGCCCTAAGCGGGGGTCCGCTTGTTGTGCTGCTCCAGCAAGTCCTTTGGAAGCCCAGCGGTTTCCCCCTTCTTGGAAACCGGCTCCGCAAATGGCCTGGCCCAGACCTGCGTAGCGTGGGAACCCTGACATCCCTTGTCCATCTCATGGGTCACTTCGGGGCCCTGAAAACTTGGTCTGCCAGGTAGCTTGGTGGATGAACCGGCAAGAAACCCTGCGGGGTTTTGATAGTTTCCTGGCAGGGCTCTCGAGGCACTACCAGAAGACACGCGATAATAAATGTCACCCTGTCCTTTTGCAGACTACTTCCACGTTCAGCTGTGCAGCATTACACTTCACCTGAAGTGGGGGGATCACTTTTGAAGGGCCGCGGAAGTGGCGATCACGTTGCATCGGGCAAAAGCTCAGGTGAAGGCAGAGCATACAGCAGATGGGCGGGAGCAGGAGGTTCCTTTGAAAAGGTCGCTGGAAAAGGTTAGTGAGAGGGTTGCCTTGAAGCTAGATAAATGAACTTAAAACCTGGACAACTGGTGAAGAGTCTGGCTAGACCTCTGCTTTGTTCCCTAAGGGGAGTTGCTGCTGGGAGGCTTGTACATCAAAGCTCGACTGACAAAAACAGCACAGATCGGTATCGGGCGGCTGACTCGCTGACGAGGAAGAAGCTCTTTACGGGCAGATGGTCGGTGAGGCGTTACCTGCTGTTCACAGAAACCAGGAATGCACCTTTTAGTCTGTGCATGATGCTTGAAAATGCTTGAAGATGCTATCTCAGCCTCATTGGGATAATACTTTGCTTTAAATCCTCACTCCGCTACCTTTGCTCTGGCCAGATTAGGAGCTCCCTACTTTCGCAAACCCTCGTGCTTGTGCTTGACATCACTTACTGCTGGGGAATAGCTCAGTGGCACAATGGGATGGGACCGCTTCACTTTTTTTAATATTGTATATGAATTGGTGTGATGAGTGAATTTTTTAATACTCTGATGAGACTTTAGGCATCAGACAGAATATTTCTGGCATGTATCTGAACTAAACTAAGTACTGAAAGGCTGGGCTTTTCCAAATGGGATGGGAAATGCATTGCAGAGTCAGACAAGATGGGCCGATCCTCTACTCTAGTTCAGTACATTGGTTAGTAAGTATTTTACAGTAGCGCCTGTAGGAAGCATTTGAGATCTGGGGCCAAGGCTGTGTATAGCATAGGTCGGTCCTTGCCCTGAAGAGTTCACTCAAAGCGTTATCTTCCTCCTGTCGTACAGCTGCAGGTCCGAGGCATAGTGATTTACCGAAATAACTTACCCAAGATCACACACCAGCCAACCCTGTGACTGTGCTAGGAGCTGAATTCGGGGCCCAGTCCTGGGTCCTAACCTTCAAATCCTCCTTCCTGTGCACAGCTCTGCAGCAAGGTTCCCACGTTGGCCCTGCGCTCGGGGGAAGAGCCTTCATGTCCAAGCATTACAAAGTCTTTACATAACGCTTTTTTTTTTGAGCAAAAAAACCACCGAGTCTAAACAAAACACTGAGTCTGAAATACCACAGTCCTAGTAAGAGAAAAATATGCTTGTGCTTAAACACATGCAACAAGAGCTCCTATTCTTACAGTATATAGTGCATGAAGCAAAGTCTTAATCTGCAATACTTGGTCTGTGTCTTCCATCTTTTCCAGTCTAAAGCTTGCGCGCTCTCTCATTTTAAAAAAACCCAAAACATAACCCGCAAAACCAGATGAAGTAGTAACAACATAAGATAATTGGCTGCACTTTTTTTCCACAGTGCCACCAGTAACACCAGATAAGCATCATGACATGTAAGGATAACATACTATCTGAGCAGTGTATTACCTGCTTCTGAAATGCTTTAAGCTTGGCTTCAGTAATTGAATTAATGGTCCTCATACCAAAGCTGGCTTGTTTACAGCCAAAGCTAATGCATCTTTCTAATGGACTTTGCAGCATTAGATGAACTAAAATGATTGCTGACTCTTAGCAACCTGTAGTGCTATTAAATGTAGAGCTTTTGCCACTTGAAATCTGTATATCTAATATGCTTATCCCATAGGTAGGGCGTGCATCTATGCTGGAGAGGAAAGGGCCTCAGAGCACACTGACTTACGTGTTTAATTTTTTTTCTACCTTGTAAGCAACAGCTAAAAGCATGGGCCACTTTGCGTTTGCTTTCACGGGTAATTGTATATAAAGCTGTCATGAGTGGGCTCTACTTATTGAGAGGCTTTTGCGAATGTTTGGGATGATTTTTATTTGCATAATGGGCCCGGAGAAATGAAGTGACTGAACACAAAGAAATAAGCTGGATTTCCTATTGAATCCCTTCGCCTGGACTGGGGGAGGGGGAATTAAAAAAAAAAAGAAAAAGAAAAATCCACTCAGTGCACGTAGCAGGAGCCAGGTTGTTTTACAGTAGTACAGGCCATCCGCTTCCAGACAACATGGACATCAATTAGAAGAAAAAGAAAGACTGATTTGAATCACAGTTGTGAACCGAGGTAGCGAATTGGTGTCTTAAGTGACATTTTTCTGTCTCCCTCTTGCATTTGTTCTGGCACCACGCGCTGATGTATCTCTGGGTAATTATCCACCTGTCTGTTTTGAATATCTGATATTAGTGTTAGGCTGGTGGGCTGGAATAGAGCCAGATTTGCCAACACTTTTACTCCAGTGTTTGTGTAGCTACTTAAATGGAGTTATTCAAGCATGCCCCTTGCTGGCATTCATCTAGCATATAATGTACAAGCTGGGCATTCAGTAGATGTGATTCTCCATTGCTTAAGCTAGTGAGATCCCCTAATTAATTCTGCAGGAGCCTGTTGGGCATGTGTTGTGTTTAGCTTTGCATCTGTGGTTTCTCCTCAGCCTTGTTTGCTGGGTGCCGGCAGAGTACTCGGTGCTGGACATGCTCGGAAGACGGCATAGTCCTAGCCCCAGGACGTTTAATTCTGATGCAGGAGCAAAGGATCGCTACCACGGCTCTCCTGTGCTTTCCGTGCAGCATGGACATTTCTGTTGACAGTGCCGGACGGAAAGCAGCTCGCTTCTCCAGCGAGGTGGAAGGGGAACTGAGTTGCCATGTGTAATACTAACACGGTGCGTCCCATATCACCAAACGCGTTGGCTGCCGCCATGTAAAGCGTGCTGACAGAAATCTCAGAAGCAGGCGCTCAGTCTGAACGGGACAGTTACTTTGGGTGCTTTTATGCCCGTTTCTGATGGGGGCGTTCATATAGGAGGAAATGTTGCCGAGGCTGCTTTGGTGAGTGCAAAGTGATTAGGATCAGACCTGTTTTCCCATGAAGATTGTATCTCTCTAATGCAGGAATCCTTGAAAGTGTCTCTAGGCTGGAGGCAGTTTCTGGGTGACAGCTGTTTTCTGACAAGAGCCTGCCCCAGATGTGAGTCCCGGGACACCATATAAACCAGGGTGGCATCAGATGCATCTCTTCACGGTGCAGAGGTCCTAAAGGTTCCCTATTTTTTGAGCTGCAACGGGACTTAATTTATTTAAGCGTCTTCCACACCATTTACACTGGTTTCCTTCAGTGACACTGGGCTTTCACAGACACAGAACAGTGCAGTGACAAAGAGAAGTGGTTAGCTCTGCTAACCAGACGGCAGGGTAGAGATGCACCATATAGTCTGGGCTCTGGCTTACAGGGTGATCTGGTCGCCAGTGGTGCCTGTGGGTCTCGGACTGCATAGCACATGCACTGTGCAGCACGTGGTGCCCACCTAGCGCCCACTGCACGTGGCATGGGGGCTGGAGCTGGTGTGCAGGCTGCACACAGCACGGGGGCCCGGCTGGCACATGCATCGCAAGGCACGTGGGGTCAGGCTGGGTGTGTGGTGCTCGCACTAGACTGGCCCTGCACCCTGGGTCCGGCGCTAGTTTGAATTGGGCCCGCAGGCCGGACCCACATGTGCTAGATCCAGCATACGCAGTGTGTGGCCTGGATCAGTCAGTCCTGTGTGCTGTATGCAGCATGTGCCCTGGACTTGACTTGGTGGGGCTAGGGCCAGTCTATGAGCTTGATTTGACCCCGCACCCCCCTTCTGGCCCATGGGACTGGACGAGTTTGACACCTGTTTTACATGCTAACCGAATCGGAGATTAATAAGCTTCTGTAAGCAGCAGCCTTATGTCATCAGATGCTATAAAAGCCCAAACCAGCACTTCTAGAGTGTGGTGTGAGGAGGGGGCGATTTGGGATTTGGGGATTAGCAACTTGGACTCATATGACAGAAGCAGGCTCAGAATTGCTCGTGAGCCAGCACTTCTGGGTCTGTGTTTTCCAGTGCACGCTGTAGGCAATACTCTGCTCCTGGCTAGACCAGGATTGCGGGGGGGTGAACCGAGGCAGGACATGGTCCCGATGGCTTGTGGACAAGACTGGAATGTATCGCTACAAGTTCTGTTGCCACCGCGCTCTTCAGGTCTCCGCCAGCGCAGTGCAAGAGGGAGTTCTGGTAAGCAAACAAAACCTTTTCTAGCATAAGGGAAAAACCATGCATTATTTGCACCTGAAAATTCCTCTTGTTTGGCCTATGGCCAAACATATATTTTGGGGACCATGAGGAAAGGAAGTTTGACATGAACCTAGTTCTGCAGCTGTGGTGAAACACTTCAAGCACAGAAACCAGAGTATCAGTCTGCCTAAAACGGATAACAAGGACCATATAAATCAGCATCTTGGCTGATTTATGACTTCAGACATGCTTATCTTGCTAACAACCCTATGGGTTCTTATCCCCAGGTCGGTGGCTGGAGTGCGGGCACTGAGGCTATGTCTCTGTGCTGCTTGTTGGAGCAGTCCTAAGGTCAGCCCCACAAGCTTGTCCCCATCGACCATCTAGTTGAGGCCATACCTCTGCCCCCTACCTGAAGAGGGGTTAGAAGGAGGATGGATCTGGGTTTTCTCAGTGATGGCAGATGACAGAACAAGGAGCAACGGGCTCAAGTTGTAGCCAGGGAAGTTGAGGTTAGATATTAGGAACAATGTTCTCACATGGAGGGTAGTGAAGCACTGGAGCAGATTCCCCAGAGAGGTGGTGGAAGCCGCACCCTTGGGGGGTTTCAAAACCCAGCTACTCAAAGCATTGGCTGGGATGATCTAGTTGGGGCTGGAGTACTTGCTTTGAGTACCGGAGGTCCCTTCCAACCTTCATTTTCTATGATTTCTACCCATATGGCCATCCAGCTTGACACTGAGGACCCGGGTGCAAGGTGGAGCTGCTTTCTCACCCACCCTTCCCTGCACTAAGCTTGGAGCTCACACAGGTGCTGCAGGTACAGGAAGTCCCCCAGCCACCATCCCACAATCCCTTGTTCTTGACTTCTGACCCCACTTTCTGTCCTGACTGCCCATATCTGAAGCCAGGCACAAAAGGAGAGACAAGTAGTGGGCATGGGGATGCTTTAAAAGGCTGCCTTAAGGGATAGGAAGCATAAATGTGCAGTAGCCACAGTGTAACCTATGGATGAAGAAGGGCAGCTGTATGGCGCACAGCTTGGCGTATAAGCCTCTGATAGCTGGGGATTCGGGCTCTTTCACCAACCCAAGCCAGAGCTGCACCTCATCGTTAGCAGCTCACCTTTTTGAATTCTCCAGTCTGGGTCACCGTCAGGCAGGCCTGCTGCTCCAGGATGCTCTTCCTAGTAGTTTGTCCTCTACCTGGGAGAGCGGCCATCAGCTCTAGCCCTTAGACACCCATTTTGGCAACTAACTATTGTAACTGGCCTCTGGTGTGTTCCCTCTTCTCTCGCCCCCGTGACTGGTGCAGCTTTGGGCCAGTTGCCAGATTAATAAAGGAGAAATGGGATCTGTGCGCATCGGTTTTTTGTCCTGCTGCCATGACCCATGCTTGCTAAGGTGTGAATTTGTCCGTTGAATGAGTGTCAATGGGTGAAATCCTAGCTCTAAGGGAATGGACACATGGGCTTTTGGAGCCGTTTCCAAAGGGGAGCGCTTCATCCAACGTTAAAGCGGTTTTGCTCCATTTGTATTGTTCCCAGCTTGTCCACCCGTCGCAATTAGAATATAACAGCTGCCGCATTTTTTTTTTAAACGTTCCCCTTTGAAAATGGCTCCAAATGTCCATGTGTCTGTACTCTGAGTTAGTGAGTCTTCCTGTAAGCTTCGATGGCACCAGATTACCCAGGTACTGCTCACTTTTGGACACTGATGCTTAAACTATTGCCCCGTGAGAGTCAATTAATGGTTTTTAAAGGCATTGTATTCCTAACTGGACTCTGTTTCAGCAAAGTTTTGCTTGTGAATTGAATAAAAATATCTGTCCTTCCCCACAGCTCAGCCTTGGGGAAGATCTGGTCTTGGAGCTGCCATACAGGAGAGCGAGTGCAACTGATATGGTGGCTATTTTTTTGGTCTTTGTGTTGCAGGGCCTAAAAGCTCCAGTTGGAGGGGAGAGCTGGGATGCTGTATGAAAACAGACATTCCCACCCCTACTAAACTTTAGTCTCAATAACATTATAGGATGGGTTTGGAGGGGCAGACAAAAGTAATGGTAATACTAGCACATCTTGCATAATACAGCAGTCCTAGCCGGTCACCAGCCACAGTTTTCGAAGCGGGACCTCGGTTTGGTTAATGATTTGTTCTCAAGAAAATACATCGGTTGAATCATTACAAATGGGTTTGCCCACGTGGTTTAAAAAGGAAAACTTCTCACTGCCACTGTTCTGCTAGTAAAGCACCCTGGATGCTGCCAGCTCTGCTGATCTCTGAGTATCCTCTGTGTCAGATGCATCTAATAAAGCCATTGGAATAATTGCTAAGATCAGACTGGCTTTGGTTAGGGGGCTTGGATGATATGCTAGTCTAGGAAGGCAAGAGGCTGATAGTGTGGGGTATGGTTACTCTGTGTCCCTCGGGCTTGCTTTGGTGCTCAGTCTGACAAAATGATAGAGCAGCAGCTTCATCTTCCTGTTAACATCTGGAAGCTCAAAAGTTCTGCGGGAGACTTGGTCGCAGGAGTCGGGAGGTCCAGGACACGGCACGAGTTGTTTGCTTTTTTTGCTACATGAAAAGTGCTTGAGGAGACAAATGTCAAGGCTGCAATGCTCTTCCCTTGGCCACACCAGCATGGGGAAAGAATAACGGTGGCTGCTAGCAAACAACAGCTGACGAAAGCAAGGTTCATGGGCCAAAATGAAAAGCTGTCTGACTTGACAGCACGTTTAGAGTTTGGTTTTGATATTATGCAAAATCCTAAGGGGATTTCCTCTTTGCCAAGCTCTGACACCTCTTCACGGAGGCAGGATATAGGAGGGCCCAGACCCTACTCGTAACTCTAAATGCGGTTGCCAGCTTAGCTATATGATCCTTTCCATATTCAAATAGGGTGGTCTGACCGTTGTCACGGTCAAATGGGTCGCCAACTGGTTGGAGGGCCGCACCCAGAGGGTGGTAGTGGATGGGTTCTTCTCGACCTGGAAGGACGTGGGATGAGGGGGTAGAAAGCACCCTGTTCAAGTTTGCTGATGACACTAAGATGTGGGGGGATGTGGGTGCACTAGAAGGGTGCAATAGGCTACGAG
>NW_017728947.1:109061466-109120910 GCF_001723895.1 Crocodylus porosus
GGGGTCATCTGACCCCGGTGCTCTTTCCTGCCAAGGCAGGGGGTCGGACTAGATGATCTACCTAGGTCCCTTCCAACTCTAGCTACTATGAAACTATGAAACTATGAGAGGTGACACAGGGAATATGGTAGTCCATGGCTAAACAAAAGCAGAATTTGGCCTAAAGAGTAGGCCCAAGGGACAAGGAGGCCAGGGTGAAGAAATCAGACTAGAGGAGAGACTGAGGAGCCGCGAAGGTCTGGAGATGGTCCGCAGCAGTAATTGGGGTGGTACGTTTCTTCTGAACGAGCAGCAAAATGTACGTGCGCTGAACTGCAGCGATGCTTTATTCCCCTCTATGCTTTCGCGTTTTCTGCCCCTTGCTGCACTTCCTTTCCATCTAGCTGCTGTTCTGTCCAGGGCTGAGTTAGTGACTGCAACGCGGTCCATCCCAAGCGGGGGCTAGACCATGTCCTGAGTGGAGAAGAGAACAACAGAAGGGCCATGGCCTGTCTGGAGCTAAATCCCCTGCCACGTCAGGTTGCCTGGAGCATCATGTCACCCCCCGCGTGGGTCGGTGAGCATGGTCTTCAGCACTTGCAGATGTCCTCACATTCACAGGCCTCGTGGCATCTACACGTGTCCCTCACCATCACCGCCCCTTTTCAAGCACCACGTGCTTTGATTGATGCTCTCGTCTGCTCTGTGCTGCCCTGAAAGAGGCAACTTTGAGCTCAGGATAGAAAACCCATGGGCGCTACTTGTCCAGACTCAGAGGGAGATGGCAATGGGCTGGTTAAACTTTTTCTAACCTTTTAATTCCCGCCCCCCAATGGAGGGCATCTGCTTTCTATAACAGCTTTCAACTTCTTATCGGAAAATGGAAGATTTTTGGCAGCTTTCTGCCGAGGAGGGGAAAAAAATTAAATAATTGGCTTCCTCTTTTTAAACAGAAAGCCACTCCAGTTGTAAATGCGAACTCCATATCCCGAGCAGCCGTAGGTGTCTCCAGGACGTTCCCTGTTCAGCCCTTGCTCTCCACGGTGTCCAAAGGGGCTTCTCCAGAGCCCAGACAGGGGTGGCACGGAGCGGGACTGCCCGTCTCCGGGCTGGTGGTCCATTTGGCTGGAAAGCCTTTTCTCGCACAGCTCTCTGGTTCTCAGTTGGAGCATTCCTGTGGCTACGTGTGTTCAATCTTCATTATATGACAAACGACACTTTCGAGTGATAGACGATTCATAGCAGGTGTTAAATCCTCCCCCTTCTTGAACCACTTACTGGAGGGCAGGCCGCAAATACCACTTGCTCAGCATTCACAGCGAGTAAACTTCAGAATAAATCACTCTCAAAATGCTGGCCTCGGCCACTGGCTTCATTTGTATCGCCAGCTACCAGGTACATTGGGCCAATGCTGGATGGTGAATTTGCGGGACAGGGAGGGTTTGGGGTGGGGAGGAATGGATGCAGTCTCATTACGAGGTAATTTTGGTTGAAGACCTGTCTTCAAATTATTAAAATGGACAGTCTGCTTGGTTGGGTGAGCTGCATGCGGCTCATCAGCCTGAGTGAAAATATAGCTATATCCTAGCATAGATGGAAACCTTCGTATTTCAGTTCCAGCCTTTGCTTCTCTCTCTCTCTGCACACATACACACACACACACACACACACACACACACACACACACACACACACACACACACACACACACACACACACACACACACACACACGAAATCCATTTTATTTAATAAACCCGTTCTTTACTCTCTCTCTCTCTTTCAAAAACAGATGGGTTAAAGGGGAATTGTTATGGGTGTGACGATTTAAGACCTTTACAATTATGTACTTGTTACGGTGTGACCATTATGTTAATTGCTTAATCAAATCCCAGGCTGCCTGTTGCTAGCATTGCCTGGGACTAACAATTGGTCCCAATTTAAATGCCAGAAATTGTGTCCTGGTTGGTGTCTCATTCGGAGCTGGTGCTTTTTCCATAGAATTGAAGTGTATGCCCAACAGCGGCATAATAGGCCACTCCTTACAGCAGAATTACAGGGCTCTATTATACATCCGATTGCCTCTCAATACCTGGTATTTTTTTTCCTTGTTAAAGAATGACTAATATAGCCTATGACAGGCAATTAAGAGCAACACCATTGACTCTGCTAATGCAGATCTCTGTGGTCAGGTGCTAGCAAGTAATTTTCTGTAAACTATTATTCTTCCACGTGTAACAGAATATAATGAAGCCATTTCCTCAGAATTCTCTCCTGGTATCTTGCCAAAGTATAATGGCTCTTTCTTTGGAAAATTGCTTGTGAGCACTGATAAACCCCTGTGTATGAGTAAACTCTGGAGAATACAGATGACTTTGCACGTTAGAATTGGGCAAGGAACTTCTTTGATTAAAAACATGGCTCTCATGAGTTCCTAGCCGTTGCAACCCACATGCTCCGGTCCATTTTGCAAATGGACAACTGCATCTTGCTGGGCTCGACAGTCTCTAGAGAACTGCAAAAATCATCATTCTTGCTCCAAAAAGAACACAGCGACCTCCGTTGGCTCTGTCTCCTTCTCCGTCTTGATCTTCATCTATAATACCCCAAGGCTGACTGTCCCAGAGAAATTTTCTTCAATCACTCAAGGACAGCCGGAGGTGAGGAACCTGCTGAGGTCCAGGATGAAACTAAGCAGAGTGCTTGGGTCTTCAGGGGAGATCTCTTAATGTCTATAGGAGTCGCTGACTCAAGAGGCAAGTCTATTGACTAAATTGACTCAAGACAAGTACGAGCCCAACTCAACCCAACCCAACCCTGGGTCAGGTTACGATGCAAACCCCACCTTTTTCACATGGGTTTGGACCTAGAATCCTTGCTCTTTCATACATCTCTAGATATATGAAAAATGTCTCCCTGTCTAATATTCATTTGGCTTTCTTTCCTTTCTCATTTCTCTAACTTTGTTTAGATCGTTCTCCATCAAAGGATGTAAATTCATTTTTTTTAAGTGCACCTAACTGCAGATCCAATGAACTTTGTAACAGCTGTATAATACAGCTGAAGAACCGTAAAGAAGTCAAAAGGATTAAGATCATGGCTAAGGGCATCTCTCTGTCAAGGCAGCATTGTGTTCTGGATGGGCTGTGCTGGGGCATGCTCATCTGGTTCTGTCAGCAGGATCCAAACCCAGAGGACTTAAAACTGTGCAGAATGGGGGTGCAGATGATGAGGTGCATCATCACATATAACACAACACGCGTTTTCTCCAGTTAAAAAGAAACTAGAAACTTCATTTATAAATAGGGCTTAGAGCGATATTATTCAATTTAAGAGTGAAGCAAAAACAAACAAAAAACTCACTTTACTGGAATTTTCTATATCACAGATTAGACATACAAACTAGGCAAAAAATAATCCAAAGATGATGTTTCATTCGTCCTGCAGTCACTGTAGTTAAATATACATCTTTTTCAGATTCATAAAACAAAATCAAGTCTTCTTGAGCATCTGGACTGTGCTTCATTGCTTCACTGAAAGTGATTTACACACCTGAGCTAATGTTCATCTGAGTTAATTTCCACACTTGATTTAATGCTTTCAGGAAGGATTTGAAAAAGTCTGGGTTTGCACAGAACAAGGTGAGACCTGCTCAGGACTGCCCTGTGGTGCAGATAAATCCTAAGATAGGGCACATTAATAGAACAATAAATTGCTCATTCATGGGTGTGTCTGCAGGAGGCACTGTCATGCGCAGTAGACTAATTTACTGCTCAGTAAAACAGCACCAAGTAATGGTGCTAGTCAGATACTGCACAGTAAATTAGTCTACTGTGCAGTTACCAAGAGGGAGCACATGTAGGCGTGCTTCTGGGTAGGCTTACTGCACAGTATTTTTCATCTTGCCAGCAGCAAAACAGTGTTTATTGGTAGCAATGCTAAAATGTTCAAGAATTTTTACCCTCAGCTGGTTCTTCTTTGTGTTTGTTTCCTAAGCATCTACAAGCATATCTTCCCCAGTTGAAGTCCTCTTTCTTAAAAGCCCCCTCGCGTGCTGCTGGAGATTTTGGTAGAACAGCCCAAGAGCAATTAATACGATGTAATTTATCCCGAAAAACGGATAGCAGTGGCATAAGAATAGATTTTTAACAATGAAGTGGCAGCCCCAGCCCCCCGATGCATATTAATGTATATATACAAAAGCAGGTTTTAACTGTGAAGTTTATTGTTACAGAGCAGCAGCACCTATTGATTTTTCTAATCTTCTCTTTGAACTGATTTTTCTACCATGCAGGAGACAGCATGGTAGCAGACAAGGACTGAATCTAGCAGAAATGACATGATGAGATCCAGCATCTTGAAGCCAAAGTTAGACCACTTATCCAGCTTCATTTTGAACCATGAGCGTAGTTACCATTACAGTAGCTGGGGACATGGTGGATTCTCTTTCCTATGAAGCCCTTAAGTCAAGAGTGGCCAACTTGCTAAAAGTTTGATGCAGAAATTAAGTGAGGCTCTGTGTGTTAGGTGGGAAGTCAGATGAGATCACAAGGATCAGTTTGGGGCTTAAAGTCTGTGAATTGATGAACACAGATCTAAATTGCTGGAGCTACAGTAGGCTTACCACACCTTGGCTTCAAGTCTGTTTTGAAGGTTAGTTGCCATGGAATATATATCTAAGATACTGTATGAGCTAACATTTATAGCATGATCATATAGGATACATAGCAGCATGAACAATTTCAGAGTCATTCAACTGAACTGCAGTGAGTGATGAGAGTCCCGGGGGATCCAGGTTCTGCCGCCGAGTCCCCACGTGACCTTGGGCGTAGCTGTCTACCTCTGAGAAATGGTTGATGATATTACTTGCCTTCACAGGGCTGCTGGGAGAATAAATATACATCTAACGTGAAGCGCTCAGACATCTGGACTTACCATCTACCAAGGTACATATTCAGACACGCACCCCTCCACTTCATGTTGCTGAAGTCCCTGAAAGACCATTCTGCACATTTGGGAGCTTTATTTTCTGTGCTTGGGCCATGCAGAAGCTGGACAGTTTTTTGGTTGTTTTTTTTTACCAAATCTGGTTTCAATTTGCATAATCCCTACGGTACAGTCCAAAGATGCTTCAGATCCTGACAGGAATGGCATGCAAAATGCACTTTTCTTGAAGCTGCCATTTAAAAATAACTTGCAGTTAGGACCATGTCCAGGGAAAATAGGATTTAAAAATTACCCTCTGTTTGACGAGCGGGTTTGCTCCTACTGTGCCATGGTAGATTAGGCTTTTGTGCCGGGCAGAACAAGAGAAACTGCCATTCAGCCGTCCCCGGAGACGCACGGCAGGCTGGGTCTGCTGACCGCGCTGCGTCCTCTGACTGTGGAGCGGGGGCAAGGCTGCAGGGTTGACTTCAAAAGCAAAACCACTTGCTACAAAAGCATGCTTGAAATCCTGACCTAGTTAGTATTGCGTTGCTCTGCCGACTGCAAACGCTCGTGGCTGCTGTGGAGGAGACCCTCCATTTCCGCAGTCCGCAAGCCCGTTCGGAAAGGGGGAAGGTCTAGCAGGAAAACCACGCGACTGCTCACGGATTAGAGCCAGCGCGTTTGAGCTGGACACGTTTTAGCTTTGGCATGGCTTTGCCACCTCTGCTGGGCGTGAGCTCTGACCTGATATCCTAATATAAGAAAAGCCTCAGCCCGTCCTTCGGTCTGTCCGTGACGCTCCGGGCCAACTCGTGCGCGCGGCCTGCAGCCTTAGGACAGACAGACGGGCGGGCGGGGTGGCCGGTGGTGGTGCTTCATCCCTGCCGCCCGCCCGTCATTCCCTTGGTAGTAGAGAGATATGTGACTTCTTCTATCTTCATGCAGGGGACATAAAATGTTCAAGCAGCCCATGACTGTCAAGAAGTGTGACCTGCAGGGGGAAGGAGGGCTCTCTTCTCCTTTTTGGGGGGTTATTGTATGCCAATGTTTTTCAACCTCTTCTTTTTCATTTACAGACACGCACCCCTCCACTTTATGTTGCTGAAGCCCCTGAAAGACCATTCTGCACATTTGGGAGCTTTATTTTCTGTGCTTGAGCCATGCAGAAGCTGGACTAAAAAAGTTGGAATGGGGGTGTGGACCCCTTTGAATGGTAAGTGTGGGTATTCACACACTTTGGATTGACCATAGGTATTTTTTGTGGACCCCTTGGAGATAGTCTGTGGGCCCCCAGGCGTCCGTGGACCACAGGTTGAAAACTATCCACTTCCATTACCGCTGGCACTGGCACATGTGCTTGGGCAAATGGACAAGCAGTGACAGCGATGCACAAAGTGTCAGCTAAGCCACCCAGCTTTCGTTAGAAATGTTGACCGCTGTACATGACCCATTCTTTGCTTCGCAGAAGGGCTGTAAGAAAGGGGAAAGATTTCAAGCGTCCGCAGTGCAAATGGAGGTAACCTTGGTAGAATCGGGAGCATAAACAGTCAACAATGAGCAGAAATGATGGACGGGGCGGTAGATGCATGTATCTAGGGTCACTGTAACTCGCGGCATTATGCCCGGGGTGACGGAAGTGATTGTGACAGCAACATGAGGATGCTCTAATAATTTGGAAGCCTCAAGTTCTTTCTCACCAACACTTCTGGTAAAACAGAAAGCCAACACATGTCTGCACGCTCCTGTGAAGCTATTCATTGTCTAGAAGACTTGTTCTGCTGCTGTGCCGTACGTGAGCTTATAACGAAAAGCTGCCGGCACCACGTTCCTCCTACTCTTCCCCCTCCTCCGCCCCCTTTTTTTTCCACCCCTTGGTGGGAACTTGGAGGAGTTTAGGAGAAGCAATCGCCTTTCCCCTTCTATCCTAGGCTATTTTCAGGGCAATTTAATGACATGGCCTCAGCTGAAGAAGGATTCGAGGCTGCTGCGGTCTAAATCACCGAGCTGGGCGGGCTCTAATGGCTCTGTGGTTGGAACCTCTTGGAAATCCAAAGCGATATCCAGGCCTTGCTGAAGTCCACGTATGTTTTATCATCGCAGTAAGACCTTCATCTGCCATCTGGGGTAAGAACTGCCGGCCTCTGGAAACGCACAGGCTCATGTGCTGAGAACTGGGGAGGCAGAAACAACCAGATGCCCTGAGCTCCAGATTTTCGAATAAGGCGCCCCCATGACAGGTCTTTGAGACAGCCGTAGCAATCGCAACGGAAGCACGTTTCCAAGCAGGCTTGACTCGGTGTTTCTGGATCTTCCCCCCGCTCCCCATATAGAAACAGTGCTTGAATTTGTAATGCAAATAGACCGGGAGGCCAGAGCCTGACTTTACTGCCGCTCTCTTCCGAGCGGAAGTGGGGTGACGGTTGCCCAAGAAGCGGAGACCCAGAAATGTGGGTGACACCTTCCCTTCCCTGTTCCCTGGGGCAGCGTCAGCACTTGCACTGCTTTGCAGAAGTCGTTGCTCACCATCAGGATGGTTTGTCGCTGGCAAACTGATAACAGAATTAATCTGGCTATAGTTAAACTGTCTTTACTAGCAGCAAATAGCGGGGGAAAAGAGGGAGGGAGAGATGCTACCTTCAGGCACAGCACTTTTTTTTTGCTCTGCACCACAGGGGAGGTCCATCTGCAGCAGGGAGCATTTTCCTCTGTCAGTAGCTGCAGCCTTTGGGTAATTCTTTGGGTTAAGGCAGAGAAGCAGTTGCAGCCGCCTGTGAAACGCAGCTTGTCAACTTCGCAGGAGCAGCGAGACTGCGCGGCCTGTTACAGTTTATTAAGGGGCTACGTTGAAATATCCCACAGCACCGGAGAACGAGCCAGCTTCAAACAGCCTGAGAAACATGCCCTATGTCTCAACTTGCCAGTGCTCGGTGATGGTTTTGTAATTATCTTAAGCGGCGTTTTAAACCTAATGAGAAAGGAGAGTGCTTATTTTCTCTCTTGCTGCACATTCTTCTGTGTCTTTTAATCATTGGATTGGATACAGATCTGGCAAAGGTATAGGTGTTTCCCTAAAGCCAAAAATCCCCTCTCCCCTCCTGCAGCTCTCGTTACCATTTCATTGTCGAGCGTCTACCCGCCAGCGTTAGATGCTGCAGCCATTTTGCATCCAGCATTAGCAAAATGTTTCCCAGTAGAGCACCTACAACCATAAGGCCAATCTTCTCTACCTGTCGCTTATCCAGACAATTGAACCAGATGTAAGCAAATCTAGCTTGAGATTCCCGATCCGGTCCGCCGTTCCGTTGTCTAGCAAATTTGTGAGTATTGCATAAGAAAAAAATGACTTTGTTCCAGTTTTTAGCAACGACAGCCCATTTGGGCAGAAATGTCGTCTGCCTCCTTTATAGCACCTAGTGCAAAGGGCAGTTTTAAGCTGAGTGCTACTACAGTACGGTTACACAAATAAGGGTGAAACTTGGCATCTCCAATTCTTTGCTGACACAGTTCTGTCTTAGCTTTTTCTCACCAAAAGATTGGCTGTCACAGTTTGAATTTTCGTGCCCTGCCCCTCTCCAGATAAAAAAGAACGAGGGTTTTATTTCAACCTTATTCGGGAAATGATTAGGATTTCAGTCCTTCTGTAACATTTCAGCTATGGCATTTCTAACCAAAGCTGGAGTTTGCTGTAATGTGATTTACTGCAGCTCAAATAAAAGAGGTTCTCATGAAATGCTGCTCATCCCAGCCATTTTGCATTAGCTGCTTTTATATAATTACGCTTGCAGATTGAAAACTCTCTCCAAGACAAGAGAGAGACAGTTTGCCAGGGTAGTCTGAAGTCAGACGGAAGGTGGGGCAGCGTAGCACCTTAAAGACTTCACTGTTTCAGAAAGGCATAAGCTCTTGCGGGCATAGCAGCTGAGGAAGCAGGCTGTCGGTCTGTGGCTCTGGCATTTGTGGGGGGTGGAACAGTTCAGCTCTGATCTTGGCACACCAGGGCCTGATCCTGCTGCCCAATATTGTCCGCCGCGTTGCGTCTTGTCTCCCTTAATTCTCCCGTTCATTTGTCCGCATCCACCTGTTGTTTTGGACTTGGGTTTTAAGCAGCAAGGGAGGGATTGTTCTCCAGAAGGTATGGTAGTAGGCACTCGGCTAATGAGTGAAAGGGAGAGGTGCTAATTGGGAATGAGGGCATATCTAGTCGGTTATTGCAGATACAATTGTTAAGGCTGGCTGATGGTACCATCTGCACAAGTGGTCTAGAGGGAAGTGCAAAAACTTACAGATCGTACTAACCCGTGGCAAGTTACAGATCCGATTGGCTATAGAAACAGAACGCATGAGATCAGGAGAAAATGGGCAACAGGTATCAGGAGTGGCTCTATTTGGAAAAAATGCCAACTGATTCATTTAGGGGGGACTTTTTAAAATGAGAATTTAGACCAGTGCAATGATGGATCGCCCCTGCTAATCCCTAATGTCATGGGGGGCATGGCTTACCCACCTCTCTGCAGCTCTGACGTGGTTCCACCTGGAATATGATGTTCCCGTCTGGGTACCGCCGAACTAGCGAGCTTCTGAGAAGCGCTTGGAGGTTGGGGAAGAGTGCAAATAACAAGTTACCTTGCAGAAAAGGTTAATGGCTAGATAGGTTCATTTACATTAGCGGTGGGTATCCTCCCAGGCATGCAATTAGAGGGCAAACATTAACAGCATCCACCACTACTGCTGGCCGCAGCTGCTGCAGGCTGCAGCCGGCACAGTCCCTGCTCCCAAGACGTGAACCCTGCCTGTCACGTCACTGGGTGTAGTGGCTAACTGGCTCGGGAAGACATGAGCTGTCCTAGGCGATGGTCTGCTTTATCAGATGCTGTGAACGTACCATTGGGAAATCTCCTGTGGTGGGGTTAACATGTAGGTGAAGGTCACCTGGGCATCTGCTCTGAAGGTGGTTAGTGGAGCCTCCTGTCCTAGTCCTCTCTATTTAGGAATCTACTTCTTAGGAATTTAGCATCAAAATGACTGGGGCTTCACTGTGCCCCTCCAAAACCCCCTGGAACGAAGAGGTAGGTGCCTTGTTGTTTCTGCAGAGCTTAATGTTTTCTTTCCTGCTGACTGTTTCCACAGTCAGGTCAAGAAGTTACTGCATTTATATCTCCGTGATTCAGGGGTGAAGCCAGCTCTCTCTTTTATTGAAATTCCATTTGGAAACTTGAACACTTTTACTCAATAGCTCACTCTCTGACAAGTCTTGTTTGGATACAATCACTAAATGCTACCAGCTGTGGCTTGACATTCTTCTGATTCACTTTGTGGGGTGGATTTGCTGAGGCTACTGGAAAGCAGCAAAATGACTTGTGAAATGCAGGAAATCTGTTAACACCTAGTTTAACATTCTTGCCGAGGACCTATTATGCTGCTTAGGTTTTTCCTAGGTATTTAATGTCCTTCCATTTCAGTTAACCTTTTATAGCTTAGTCTGGCTACTGCAGCTTTGCCACCATTTCCTGCTAATTTGTGGCTCTAATAGCTTTGGGATGGGTTGTCCATATCAATGCTGGCCATCTCAAGACTCTTAACATATCAGACTGTGATTGAGGTTCGGTGGAGCTGTCTGCAGGCAATGTGGAATGTCAAATGGCCATTCGTATTGCTAAGCGGGCATGTTAGGGACGAGTGAGTACATGATGGATACAGTTATTCTCTCTCTGGAATCGGTCACCAAAGATCTCTCCTATTGGTGATAACATTGTGAGAAAATCAGTTTTTGTTCAATGATTAAACATGCTCCAAGCAGCAACTCTGGGTCTTTTGCAATTTACATTGCAGAGCCAAGTTAAACAAATCTATTTAAAAAAAAAAGTTTCCTGTAAAAGTTTGGAAGAGATGCTTGTCAGCTGCTGGAGTCTTCAAGCTAATGGGTGTGACCAGAAGGGTATAACTCAGATTTCCATTGTCTAGCAATAAGCTGCAGCATTAAAATGTCTCGGGTCACATCTTTGCACCATAAATGCAGACCCGGAAAAATGAGTTCTGTTCCTCCGGTGAAGTCTAATATCCCAGGTGATTAGGGGTAAAAAGCAAAATGGGAGTATGAAAAGTTGAAGCATCTAAAAATCTGCTATGAAGAACACGGCCTCAATGTGACTAAACAAGAAACAGCTGCAAAACCCCCAGCATAACAGAAATTCAGCAAAATAACTGGATTGTCTGAGGAGGCAGGGCTGGTGCTACCGTACCCTTTCCATGCCACTTTTGAAGGCGGCCTTATCGCATCTCCTAAGCTAAGCAGGGTGAGAACTGTTCAGTACTTTGATAGGAAGTGCTGTTGGGTTTCTAATAGCTGATATTGTTCCCTCTTAATCAGTACCCCCCTCCCCCCCTGGCTTTTAAGGGGCACTGTTTGTTTTGGAGTTTCCAGCTTTCAAATGGTATTTTAAAACCAAGGGGCATAGCTTCTTGCTGTCATTTAAAGGCCTTATGGCTCTTCTCTTCAGTGCATGAGTCCTGGTGACGTTTTGGCAAATGCATCCCCCCCCCCCCCGCCTGATCTTCCTTTTGCTCTTTTCTTTTTTAAAAAAATGTAATTGTTCTTCCTGCGATGTCTTGGCTGTTGCTATGCACTGTTGAGCAACTGCCCTGTTCCATGTTGGACGTGGTGTTGCAACGGGGGTGTAAAGAGCTGGGCTGTCTCTGTAATGCACTCTTTCTGTAACAGTTTATGCACAGCACATGTCTCACTTATGGGCTCCGTATACCTTCCACAGGGGTAACGTTCAGCAAAAAAGCCTTCATCTGCCACAGCGTGACCTTGCGGACATGGGTCTGATCAGCCTGTCCTAGGGCGAGATGGGAGAAAGTTTGGAGCTTCTGCAGGATCCTACCGGTACCCAGACTACTGCCCAGCGCTGCCCTTCAGCCCATCGTCGCCGGGTAGGCTTGCTCTGGTGTCATGCCGCCATCAGTTCTTGGACATGGGGTTTGCGCCGTTCAGCATCTTCAGCAACTTCCATATTGCACATGGCGACTCTGTGGTTTCCCCCCTGCAGAACCGCTCCTGTTATTATCTCGTGCTTGGGGCAGGGTTGTGGACACTACGGACACTCGGTTAATCTGCCCAGGGTTCGATGGGAAGTGGGGTGGGGCTGACTGGACGCTGGGCTGACAGTCCCAGAGTGAGGCTGGGGTGCAAAAAGATGGAGAATCACCAGCTTGGAGGTTGCAAGTGCCACCTATTTTGCTGGGCTCTGGGCACAAATGCGCACGGCAAGCTCGGTCTCAAAGAGCCTGCAGCTGAATTCGACAAGGCAGACAAGTCCCTGTTCGAGCAAAGAGGCCCAGGAGCAACACGCCCGAGACCAGAGGGAGTCTGAAGAGACCGCCGGCTTTCCTGAGAGCCAGTCCAGTGCTGTACATTAAGGGGCACACTCCAGAAGAGATGGCTCCTTCCCTAGTCCCACTGACCTCGCCTCAGTTTTCGGACGGCTGTGGCTCTCTTGTGTGCTTATCGGTGCTGCTGGCTTGATTGATCAGGCGAGGGAGCAACCCGCTGGTGTGTTTGTGCAAGAAACCTGAAGTGTCCTGCGCAATGGCAGGTACTGCCAGCAGAGAGGAAGCATCTCCAATGAACTTAGCCTATAGGGTGCAAATCTACCCTGCCGTCTGCCATTTGCCGCAGGCAGTAAGGGAGGGCCACATGCTTCGAAAAGTATTTTGGAATGAAAACCACCATCTATAAATGTAAGCTGCTGCCCCTCCCCCTCCTCCAATAGGGGGAAAAAAAAAATGAAGAAAGAAATCTCTCTCTTCCTTTGGGGAGGAGTCCTTATCTGATTTATGAAGATTATTTTACTGTCTGTGCTATTTTTATAGCTGAAAGCGCACTCTGTGAGGGGCTCGGCAATGCTGGGAACAACCGAGAAATTCATTATGAAAGTAGGAAGCCAAATGCTGAGGGGAAACGTGGAGCGCTAACAGCTGGACACTGCAACGGCCATATTCTGCCCCGCTTTTTTTCTTTAAAAGTCTACCACCCCAGCAGCTCATAGACAGCTGGGCTGCTGCCAAGTGTCATACCACCGAGTGCTGCTAGCCGGTGTAAGGTTACTCTAATGTCCTCTCATTATGCTTGTCTAATGTGCAACATTTGGGAGCGCGGTATTGATTACTGAGGCTCAGAATCCCAGTGTGACGAAACTTGTAGATCAAAATTAATTCCTGACCCTCTGGTAAGCTGCGGTGCCCGGCTGCCAAAGAACGACTGCGTTACGGCCGGCCGATTTAAAGGTCGTTTGACCGGTCTGGATTCCTGCTCGCGAGGCTGGCCAGATGTGCGCGCTGTCTGCTGCTCCCCACCTTGAAGTGCCTGCCCTAGCGAGGGATCTTTCTGCGTTCCCTCTGGCTGCTCTTCTAAAATAGTGGAAGCACAGCATTAAGAAAATGTGTGTGTAATGGCCTGGTTTATCACGCTCCCGTGTTATTGCCCTGTCTTAAAGTGCTCATAAAAATGGAAAGTAGCTGCAGCTTCATTTTTCAGACAGCAGGTCTTTAATCTTGCTTTGAAAACCCTGTATAAGACTTTCAGATGTGGAAGCCAACCCCCCTCTTTTTTTTCCCTTGACGTGCAGCCACTGATCTAGTCTGGAAGGGTGTTACGCAGCATGAGCTGGTAATGCTGGCTGATGTCTTGAAGCATCACTGGTTGTGTTGCTCGCTCGGCTCCCCTGTTGTGCAGGTGGAGTGATAGCAGAAAGGGGGGGAATTTCATAGATTTCATAGACATCAGGGCTGGAAGGGACCTCGGGAGATCATCGAGTCCAGCCCCCTGCCCAAACATTGCAAAAAATGAACAAGTTTTCATGCGTATGAATGCCATATCTGTTCCATTGTGAGGCATGGAGAATTGCTTCCCCACAGCAGAGAAGCAGTTAATGCACAATAACATTGCTATTAAGCCAGGAAAACATTGACCCCTGCCTGTTCCTTGCTTCTAACTGAATTTTGGAGATTATGAAAAGGATTGTGTGGGCGTGTTCCCAGTATTTGGTTTCCAAGAGATGGAAATATCATCTTCCTTGACCTTCGGAGGTATTAATTGAGTGAACTGGAGTCCTGTATTCTTGGAGTGAAGGCTCCACTTTGCAGCCTGAACGTTAACACATTGGCCATCAATTCTGGGCATGTGTCCTTCACCTTCCCCTTTTTTAACAGTGTATTTGCTAAGCTGCTGAAAGCGTGATGTAGCCTACAGCGCTCAGACCTGGAGCTGGGGCAGGAAAAGCCATTTTGGTTCCCTGGCACTTCTAGCTTGATCTTACTCCACTATAGAGAGACTTATGGCACTTCTAGGATTGGATCAAAATACCTCGAAGCAGCTGTGGCTACTGCCAGCTTCTGAGTCTGTTTGTCAGGAGACAGATCCAGAGTGGTAAACTGGGGACAGAGGCATGGATCTGAAGCCCTGATGCCTGGCCTGTAGGACTGTGCGACATTTCGACGGGTGTTTCGTTTCAAAGCTGTTTCGAGCTCAAAACAGAAATATCAAAATGAAACGAATGGCTTCGAAACGAAACGAGGGCACGCGAAACGTTTTGAAACGTTTTGAGTTTTGAAGCTGGACTTGCTTGCAGCTAAACAGAAAGTAAGGAGGGGGCAGGGGAAGGAGTACTCTCATATTGACTGTGCAGCTGGCCAGTGACTGTGATCCTTCCCTGAGGTCCCTTCCAATCCCAGTGCTCTGGGGGAGGGATGGAAAAACTGCATAAAATGCATTGTTTGAACTGAGCTTTCTCTGTGCCTTGGCAGGCTCTGTGGCCTCAGCAGGGGCTAGCATGCTTGCTGTTTTCACCCCGCTGTGGCTTAACGCGCACACGTGACCTGAGTTTTGCTCGTCAGCAGCTTGAGGTGCAATTTCCCAGAAACGCCTGCAGCTATCTCCATGAAACATGGCAGGCTTTGTGGCCTCAGTAGGGGCTACCTTCCCTGCTGTTTTCATTTGAATCGGGAAAGAAATCACAAATTACAGGCATTTTTGTGATTCCCCCGTTATAGCCTATGGACAAAACGTTGAAACAGTGAAATGGATTCAGTGAAACGAAACAGGACAGTGCTTCGAAACAGCGAAGCGGAAGTCGAAATGAAGCGGTGCTGTTATGTGCCTGTTTGTGCATCTCGTATAAGGCAGTCACTGTTCTCAAAATAGAAATAACCTTGAGAGCGGAGCCCGCGACCCTGCCTCCCACCTGAGGGCCTTACCCACGAAGGGATGGAGCTGGGCTTCCTCTTACTCGTTCTCCAGTTGACCCCATGACTCTCAGGTGTCCAGTTGACCAGGATCAACAGGAGAAGGCAAGGGTGCCTCAGTCCATTGCATTATGTCCTGGTGCCAAGGGCACCCTCCAGGGGAAACGTCGAGGTAAAACCTAAAGCCCAGGTCTCCTGCTTCCTGGGTGACGAGCCTAACCCCCAGCCTATCTGAACCATGGACACCAGCATAATCATATCCAGCTGCATGTTAATTAGACACCTATGCTGACTAACTGAGGCATCTTCATTCACTTAGATTCACCTAGCTTAGATTGAGGGATCTCGGCCTGATGCAAGTAGAAACACCCAACTTGTGAGTAGGGGGCCTGTGGCAGATCCCGGAGCCCTAAGGAGGGGTGGGCATTCAGACACACGCCTGTCTGGAGAGTCCCTATCCCCACATCTGGACACTAGACAGCTGTCTGCTCAGCACTGGGGTTCTCCGCGTCACTCTCTGGAAGCCCCTCTTTCTCCCAGCATGCTGTATAGAGAACATAGGGGCCTATATATCCTGTTTCCTTATTCCCTCTGGAGGCACACTGGACCACAGGATGACTAATGAATGCTTGGTCTAGATTTTGGGACAGGAGAGGGTGGATTGCAGGGAGATCAGAGATGGGCTTGGGAGAGGTCCCAGCTGGAGCATGCTGCCCTCTGTGATGTAGACGTACCCCAGGAGAGACTGGCTGGACTTTGGGAACGGAGGGAGCAATTCCTCCTCTCTCTGCAGAGTGCAGTGACTACAAAACTTCTCCACGGAGCAGTGGCACTCTTCTCTACGCAGCCTCCGCTCATCTGGCCCTCGTCTGTCGTGTGAAATGCCTGAATAGAGCTGGGTCCCTTTTTAGACCTGTTGGCGAGAGGAAAAAAAGCTGGTACATACAGAATCCAGACTCTGTCCTTGGTTATGGAAGTGCAGCCTCTGACGGTGCTGAAGTCGATGGGGTTGCATGGATGTTACCTTGATGTCTGGAAAGGAAAGCGGGTCCAAGGCTTGGGAGGCTTGTGCTGAAATACCTGTCTTGTCACAGCCTTTCTGTGCCTGCATTCCCTTTGCAAGCGTGACGGGAGGGTAGATACATTACAAGACTGAAGTACTTGGGTACTTTATGTAACAGGGGCCAAATGTGCCTGACAAACATTTCCGAAGAGTTCTCCAGGCGCCACCAGAGCTTATTTCTGTGCACGAACAACTTGGTATGCAGGGCGCTCGAGAGACGCAGGACGCTGCTGCTCATCCTCATAAAAGAGTTGGCCAGATGTCCGAGTCCCTATTAAACCATCTTTTGCCTCTGTGCTTCTGCTCCAAGTCCGTGCCATTCAGGTACATGTGAACTAGCTTTCTTTTTAAGTTCACGTATGCTCAGCTCTACTTGCAACAAAGCATGTGCATTGTTTGAAGTTTCTGGACACATTCCTGGGAAAAAAGCAAGAGTCCAAAAATTTTAACCACCGACGAGAAGAGCAACAGCAACATGTCTACCACCAACCTCCCCCTCCCCCAGCCCTGGTTGAATAACTTAAATCTTTCCGAGTCTGCAGTGACTGTGGTACCGTGATTTATCTCACTTCTCGGTTCAAGAACTGAAAGGTGCAGCGTTTGCAGCCAAGGACTGCTAAATCCATAATGGCTCCTGCTGTGGACCAGTTAAGTAAAATGTGAGCTTCTCTGCTTTATATTCCTTCAGACAAAATCCCAATCCCTGCCTGCCAAATACTGGAGTTTTGGAAACCAGGGGCATTTTTAGGACCCATGTTGCAATGCACCTTGAAAAATCCAAATGATGCTCCAAACTCTGCCTCCTCCCCGCCCCAACAGCAGTAACTTAGCAAACTGCTGCAAGTCTTTTGCTACGTTTCTTAAAATAAGTAATACGGTTTTTAAACATACTTAGGCCGGCAGCCTCAAAAGCTCCACCACATCAGAGTGCGCAGCAGATGAATCATGTGCATCCTTGTATCTGATGGTCTGTTTGTATGAGCAGCGCTCAGTGAGGAACTTGCTGTCTCGGTGGATTTGCATTTACATCAATCTTTAACCCACATATTTCCAACATGCCATCTGCTATCTGCAAACTTCTTCAGTAGTGGTTTGAAAATTGTGGTGGCTTTTTGTTTGTTTGTTTCCTCTTGTTCTCCCCTTCCCCCTTAATCCCGGGGCAAGACCCCCATTTGTGACAAAATGCAAGATTTTAGAAAGTTGACCTTATGATCTGGCTAACTTTTTGAGCAGGCTTTTTACCTTGAAGCTATCAAGTCTGGTACCAAGCAAGTACACATCTGCCTAGCTCTTAAGGACATTATTGCCATGTCTGATCTCCTCATACGCAAGTGGATGTGTCCTCTTCATGTAGCAGGGGAGGGCTTTAATCCCAAGGTCACTGCTGGCGACCCGGGGCACAGAGGGAGTCCATGGCTTGCCTAACCCAGGCAGTCTGTCACAGATACTGCATCTAAATCTCCTCGGCTCCCGTGCAGTGCTTGATGCTGCTCTCCCTCGTAGCCCACACGCCCTGCCCTTGCTTCTCACTGCTGCTTGCTGAAAAAGGGGGGAAGTGGAGGAAAACTTGAGGACCCCCCAAATTTGGCTCCCTTCTTTATACTAAAGCAAAGGTAATGCTTGTTTTTTGGTTGCGGGGGGAATGGGATGTCTTTTATTGGATCAGCTGCAGGGTTGGAATAACGTTGGGCCCTCTTTCAAATGCAAGACTTTCCTCCTCGTGCTTCCATACTAACGGAAGCTGGCACCAAAAAAAAGGTGCGCTGTAACACAGATGGGGTGCACTGCCACGCAAGTGCCCCTGTTTGTTAGCTTGGTGTTGGCCCACTCCTTTTGTGTTGCCTTAGCCTTTCTGCCTAGGCAAGCCCCACCACCTCGTTCGTGCTTGTTATCGACGGCTGAGTTCGGCTGTGGCAACTGGACAAGACAGATCATAAACCTCCGCAGTTCTGGGCACTGCGCTTCAAGAAGGACGTGGAAAAGCTTGAGGGAGTCCAGAGAAGAGCCACTTGTATCATTAGAGGCCTAAACAGCAAGCCACACGAAGAGAGGCTGACTGATACAGGACTGTTCAGCCTAGAAAAGAGAAGACTTCGGGGGCATTTGGTGGCAGCTTACAGATACAGCAGGGGAGAGCATCAGAGGCGGCGAACAACTATTCACCAAAGTGCCCCAGGGGAAAACCAGGAGCAATGGTCATACATGCCTAGAAGAAAGTTTCAGACTGGATATAAGGAAAAACTTCTTCACGGTTCGTGTGACCAGACTGGAATAGACTCTCGGGCACCTACCCTGGAGATCTTCCAAAGGAGACGGGACGCGCACCGTGCTGGGGTGACTTGACCCCACCAGCCTTTCCTGCCCCGAGCAGGGGGCTGGGCCCGATGAGTTCACGAGGTCCCCTCCAGCCCTGCACTTCTGTAAGCCTGTGATCCAAACAGGCACCCGCATTCACAGCCCCTCTCCCAAAGCAATCGCTCTTTTCCTCCGAGCAGAAGTTCCTCTCGCTTTCCCCTGCTAGCTGGCATCCTCCGAGTTTACTTGCTAATATCTAAGAAGTCTCTAAGGCGCATGTGCAAAATGAGGTAGTTGAACAGTTGAAGTAGAAAGCTCTGATGCCAGGGCCACCCCCTTGCTAAATTTAGGATCCTATTCTAAAACACGGAAGACCCTCTCAAAGGAAAAGGTCACGAGCCTTTTTTTAAATTGGGCAAAATAAAATATTTCCCCCAGCCCTGTCCTTGGAAAGAGTTCAAGCAAATACTTCAGCCTAAGGCAGACGATTGCCATCAAAAGCTTCATCCAAGATGGGGAGCGGGGGGGCAAAGTTAAAAGCAATGTAAGACTGGGTTTTCTAAATGGAAGGGTTGGACAACGTTGACAACAGATAGGGCGTCCAGCTCTTCCTCTCATATCCGAGCCCTTTTTCATCATGAAGATCTTAACCTCAAAATGCCTCTGCCTCTGTTCCATGCATTGCCCACGCACGTAAGTCCTTTCTGTCCTCCTCACAGCTGCGTTAGTTAAGCACAGCAATAAACTCATTGGCTTGATTATCCTGAATTCCCTGAAGGGCACTTTGTGGATCTAACCAATTAAATGTGGGAGCGCCCGAACAAATGCTTTATTAACAGCAGAAGGCCAGCCCAGCATCCAGCAGAGAAGGGCTAGTTTTCCCCTGTGCAATGAAAACTACTGATCGTTCTGCCCGTTGGAAATGGAAATGTGATCGTGGAAGTTGGATCAAGATGGTTCAGCAGAAGAGATACTTGTGACTTAAAGTGCACCCCTGGTGATGTATGTTTGCGTGGATGGCCTTTCAGCACGAAACGCTTGGTTCTGATGCTAACATCGTTCTTATCTAGCTATGTAAATACTACTTTCCATATGTCCGTTAAGTTTTTGACCTGTAGGCCAAAACGGTAAATAAAATTGTTGATGCGATAATGTATCAGTTGCACTTACAGCCTAGCCCAAAGCCTGCAAAAGTCATGGGGCTTGCTTCTTTCACTGATTTTTTTTTTCAGTAACCTTATGGTTAGCTGAAGAGATCATAGCACTTTATTAGCAGGCAGGAATCAAACCTTATGAGATGCCTTGGAGGGGAGGGTGTTAGAGCTTTTAATACTCAAGGTACACAGGCAGGATTGGAGACACAAAGGCTCATCTCCTCAAAATCTTGCTTCACGGGTTTTCTCAGAGATCTTTAGGTTCCTAATTCCTATAGAAATAGATGGGGCTCGGGGGCCTACATCCCTTTGGGGGCCTGGACCCGAGTGACTTGCTATAGTCGCATGGTCACTCCGGCTGTGCTCTCACAAGGATGTCTTCCTCTCCAAGTAGCGCCCCCATCCTCTGCTCCCTCTGACCTAGCCACTTAATGACTCCTTTTCACAAACGAAGTCAATAGAGGAAGGAATCGTAGCCCTGTAACATCCCAGCTGCTTTGACGAAGGCGGCTGAAAGGTTCTTCGGCTCTTCGGTCAATGGCAGATGTTCCAGAAACTGCCCTGGGCGTAACAATGCTCCCCCTTTGGTTTTTTGGCTCACTTTTATATTTTGCTTTGTTGAACTTTAGATTGTAGGGAATGGCCTAAATCTTCCTGAAGGGGGGAGGCGCAGATGCCAAGGGCACCTGGCCGGTCTGCGAGAGCATGTTTTCTGCAAGGGCCCCCTGGCAGCTTGTTTGGGTGTGATGTTTGCGCGAGAAAACGTCACTGCACATATCCGCAGCTGTTTGTGCAGGACCGGTTGCCTCTCAAGAACAAGGAGCAATAGCAGGGAACGGGGCCGGTGTGGGGAGTGAACTCAATGGGAAGGGGGGTGCAGACACACAGAGGGAAGAGAAAAGAGGGAAAGGAAGGACAATCTGAAAAGAAAGGCAGAAATAAGTTAGCCAGTATTTTCCCAGGCCCCATGGTCAGGGTTGTCCCTGTTGGAGAAGCTGTTGAGAAAGAGACTGCATAGTTTGCTCATGTATAGTATAGTTGTGAGCAGCATTTCTATTTTAAACAAAAGATTACACTTGAAGATATGAACCTCTTTCCTTCATTATGAAGCATCACGAAATAGGTGCTTCCTTCTCTCTCCCAGGGAAAAGTTTTCTGAGCCTTCTCTGAGCACATGTGGAGTGTGGATTCAGCAAGAATGTGGCTTAAACCAGACCCTTTTGAAGCACCAAGACCCATTCAGGCACTGTGGGGAGCCAGGTCAGGAACAAAACCAGTGTTTCAACAATTCGAGAACAATTAGGGGCAAGCATGCCAGGCAATGTGCTAAACATTGGTTTGCAATGTATTTGGTGAATGAGAAATATTCATAAGTCAAACTCCCATTTGGACAAGAGCTAACTAGAAACTGGGGAGCTCAAATAGACCATCCTGGAGGGGCAAAGTGTTAAAAAAATGTTATCTTCAATTCCTAAAACAGATGGTTATAATTTTGCAATTTTGGTGCAACAGTCCCTTTTCAGAGCTAAAGTGTCATTAGAAGAGGAGTTTCTTTCTCACAGAAGGAAAGGCTAACACAACCCCCCCCCCTTGCCTCTCCTATATTTCCTGGATCATCACGACTATAACAATACTCCAATCCTACTGCTTTATTACAGTAGTTACCCATGCTAGTTATGGAGGATAGATCTTTACTTCATGTGCAACTTGCATCAAGCTGGGAAACACCACGCCTTGCCTTGTGATTTCAGAGACAGATCATCTCATTTGACCTGTGATGGCAAGAGCAGGCATTATGGTTATAATTGCTGAAACAGCTGGATCATAAAAAACCCCATGTAGAATCGATTCTAATTTTTTCCCTGCCCAGGAAGCTTCTGCGGATGTGACAATTAATCATAGCGATCAGTGCTTCTGTATAAATATTTGCAGACAAATTTTAAATAACTGGCTGCTGGTCTTTCAAGAGCCCAAGTCAGAAATTCAGACTGAGAGCCTAACATTTATTCGATACCTGCTCATGAAAGAAGCATACTGGAAAAGAGAAATTACAACGTGCCGACTGTACTTTTGGGTAAAAATCGGAAGGACACAGCTGAGATTTCTTGGAAATAACCTTAGTATTATAATGGCATTTGCAGTACCTGACAGGGGCTTTCAAGGTGACTTTTATTTTATTGGCATTTGAAACAATGAGAATTTAATGAAAAGATGAGATCAGGTTTAAAAAAATACTGAGAGAGAGAGCGAGAGACCCACAATGTTCAATATTAAGTCTTAATATGTTCACAGGAGCTTTCAGCTGAGGATCTCAATATTTCTCTGCCAGAACAGCACTCAGCCAGAGCTGCATTCCTGATCCGAGAAAAACAGGACTGTGAGGGCCTTCAAGCAATCATCTAGTCCGACTCCCCATACATGGCAGGAGCATTGCTGTTTAAATGATTCGGGCCTGATTTGCTCTTAAAAACTTGCAAAGATGGAGCTTCCATAGAAAGGTAAGCTCCACGCACATGTCCGCTGGTTTTCAGCGCCTTCTGATTTGAAGAGATTGGGTGGAGAAGATGCTATACTCTCTGCTGCAACGTAGAGACCAACGGGTTGGTAGGCTGTCATGGGCAGAAACAGGTCTCCCGCTGGAGTGGTCCACCAGAGGATCTGGGTGTGTAAGGTTTTCTTTCGTGCCCTTGCAACCTAGTCTCCTGGAACAGAAGAAGAGGCTTCTCGTGCCGCCATCGCTGATGCTAATAGCCCCGGAGAGAAATGGCTGGGTGCAGTGCCTTAATCGGCATGTTGTCACCTATGCCTTTGCAGGGCCGGGCTGGGAAGGCTGCCACATAACTACGTCGAAGGTATAATCTCTGCTGCCTCCACCGCCAGTACCTGCACGTTCTGCGGAGTTCAGGGGGAGTTTAACCAGGCTACAACTGTTCCCCTTTCCCGTGCATGAATTTCTGAGAGCGCCTTTGGCCCTTTTTGAGAACTGTGGTTTTGAGCTTTAAAAACAAAGAGCTGAAAACACACCAGGCCCAAGTTCCTGTGGCTCCGGCAAAACATGAGGTCTGGGTTGCTGTGTGGGTCCTTTTTAATTTGCTTTCTCCGCATGTCTTAGAAGTAGGAAGATTTTTGAGCAGGGATCTGTCTTGTTTACCTAATGCCGCCTGCCATTTGGCTGAGGGAGAGAGAGAAGGAAATATCCCCGTGACATCAAAGGTTTGATTTGAACTCTTCTGGGGAAACGGATGGGAAAGAAGGATTGGAGAAATCCTAGACTTTTCTTCAAAACCGGGCGCTGAGGTTTCACAAATCACCGCAGGGCCTTCAGTGCGTGAGCTAGAAGATCAAGAAGGTATTTGTGTCGGCATCAAAGGCAAGCATCCGTGGTTCTAGCAAGAAGCATGGCATGCACATCAATGTGCAATATTTTTATTAGCAAGTACCTTTATTCTGGGGGAAGGTTTAGCTAAGAGCTTGTTAATATTCTGGCTTGTGTGACCTGCAGCTTGTTACTGTTCTTGTCTGCCGAGACGTCTGCACTTTGTCTGCTAAAGGCACCACGAGACCGTGTAACGCTGGAAAGGCGCTATGCTGAGATTCCCTTTTGCTTCTATTTGTATCAGAGTAAAAGGCCCTTTTGCCTCTGGTAGCTACAGTCCCCTGATTGGGAAGGGAAGCATGAAGAGTGTCCTCAGACTCACTTTGCATTGGATTCCCTTTCCCTATAGGTTGCCACTTAATTAAGGACAGGGTGAGAGAAGGTTTAAACAGGACGGTGAGGGGCTCATTTGTTGCTGTTGCTTTCTGTGGTGCCTTCCAAATATAGGCCTGGGTCAATAAGTCCAAAAGGAAAACTTCTGAATGGTAAGGAACCGAACAGAGAGACTGACCTCTCTCCCCAGAGATCTTGATTTCTGTGGCCATGTCCATAGAAAGGCTGGTGGGCATGATCAGACCTACAAACCTAAACATGTGGTTTATACCAGTAAAAAAAAAAATGCTTTTAACATAAGGTTGCACTACTAGTATTTAGGTAGGGTATATCCCCATATAAAAACATCCAAAAACATTACACTCCTCAGCAATGTTACTAGGGTGGCAAAAATTCCTGGTATAGACTGGTTGAAGTGGATGGTCTAGTAGGCTGTTAAGGCCTTGGGCTGGAGCTAAGAGGCCATGGGAAATAATGTCCCATGAGCAGGGAGGGTGGAGGCAACCATGTCCAGGAGCCACAGCCACAGGCCTGGGCAAAGTGCCCGGGGAGGCCTGAAAATGGTAATTTTTTTCTGTTGTCTAATTATTATTATCATTATCTCTGGCGAAGGGGAGCCCAATACTACAAGTCTGCCTGGGGCTGCCAGGAGTCTAGGTATGGTGCTGAGCAGCAATCCCTCACATAAGATTTGGGGACAATAGAGTCTGAGTACTTCTAGACCTTTTGCTGATATCTACACCCCTTCTATGCCCCCCACCCCATCAAACCCTGCCACATGCTAGGACTTGGTATGAAGCCCAGCTGTGTTTCATGCTGGCGTCTGTCTGCCCCATGGGCGTACACTTCTCACCTCCTGGGGCAGTTCATTTGTGTTGGCCTCTCCCACGGATCCTGCTCTGAGGTGGGGCTTTCACCCTGGGTGCAGAAATGCTTGGCCTAACGGGAAGTGGTTCTGGAATGGCGATTAACATCTCAAGAAGAGACTTAGGGTGAAGTTGCACGTTACACTGAGGCCATGCGCTATTTGTGGAACATTAAGCGGTATTAAAGTTAGAACGCGTTGTTAGCAGTCGCATGTTACCGTCATACTGTTTCTTGCCTGCACCGCTCTGACTTGCCACTAGGGGGCTGGTGAGCAGGGGTGGGGCTAGGACCCAGGACACCTGGGCTCTGTCCCTGCTCTGGATGGTAGGAGGGGCTGGGAGTGGTGCATCTCTCCCTCTGACACTGTCTCTCGCAGGGCACGTGCTGCAGGTCATATGTCTGTCCATGAGAACATATAACCCCCGCACGCAATGCCTGTGCTCAGCAAAGCCCAGCCTGGGGATTCCTGCCCCTGGTCTGTGCTGCTGGCAGTCCTGAACCAGCTCCAGTGTGGTGCAGGGGCTGACTGCCAGTGCCGCCCCACACCGCGCTGTAATCCTGAACTCGCATTGTCTCCATGGAGCAGTCTGATGACGGCTGGGCGTGCGTTACTTAATACAGTCCAGAGATACTCCTCCCAGGACAAGTCCTCACTTCGTTAGCCTATGATACTCTTAGCATGTGTTTTACTGCTTGAATGTGTAGACATGCATGTTTTAAGTGCAGTTAACATCAGCCGAGTGTGACAAGGTCCTTTTACTGTGGAGACCCAAATTATAGTCTCACTAGGGCACAATACTATCCTGGCAATGTAAAAAGGCCTGAATGAGGGTACAGGGGAAATGATCCTTTTGAGATTATGCCCTGTGTCAGCATCCTCCATGGCCATAGTAGGCCCAGGGTGGGAATCCTGATCCCACCACACCCTTGAGGCTGGGCCAGGGCCGGGGCCAGGGTGCATTCCTCAGCCTCTCCTTGCTCTCCACTGTTCATCTTGGCCCTTGCAAAGGAGAGGACAGGTTAGAGCAGCCCTCGACTGCTCCACTTCACCTCATAAGCAGAGATACTGTTTTCTCTGATTTTAAAAAATCCCCAATTTTTTTTTATTAAAGAAAGGAACCCCAAATCCACCTTTTCCATGGTTAAAATGAAACACTACTGATATATAGATATATACACAGTGATGTTTCATTTTAATCACGGAAAAATGTGGATTTGGGGTTCCTTTTTTTAATCTGAAAATTGGGGATTTTTTTAACTCAAAGAAAACCAGGATCCCTGCTCATAAGATGGTGAGTGCAAAGGGTTAAAACAGTCTCTTCCTGCTCCTGACTCCTGTCCTGCCATAAACCGGGGGACACAGAGCACATGCAAGTCTGTGTGCGTCTAAGGTGGGGCAGGTAACAGCACATAAAACAGCCCAGCCAAGGTACATTCACACGTGAAGTGAAGAGAGGCTGAAGTAATCCTCCCAGGAAGATGTGATTTTTTACACTCTAATATTTTACTTAAAAAACCCCTGATAATCAAGTCCATGCAGGGGTTTTATGTCCCACGGAGAAGCCATCAAGTTTGATTAGCACATTAAGCTCCTGCTGAAACTAAATTAGGAGCAGTTAAAAAATGACCTTACAGAGGAGGGAGTTTCTGCCTGGAAATTGTTAGGTTCTGGTGAATGAGATGAGATAGAAAAAGCTACATTTTCCACCCTCAGAGGCTTGTTTCCCTCTCATCAACGTTTGCACTGGTTATTGAGTGATGTTCAAATATGATCTGCATTTCTGCTACCCACTCAAATACCCAAATATCCTAAGAAATGGGGCAGTTTGACCACTTACCGTATTTATCTGTAGAAGGGCAGGATTCTGGTGTTGGCATTGTGGGTGCCTGACCACGGTGGCTGGTTCCCAGTTTGGCTTAAGGCGGCACTTGCTGTGTCTTCCAGTTTTTGAGGAAATGGGATAAAAATAAATGCTAAAAGAAGAGGAGAAAAAAGATAATTACCAAGATGACAGGAGTATAGGAATGACGATAATGCCTTATTGGTATCATTTGGAACCTGTTCAGATTGTGTTTTTCCTAATTGTGCTCCATCCTTCCTCCTGTGAGTGCAGTTGTCCTAGTCCTGCCGTCCACGCCTGTAACTGCTGGGTAGTTTTTTTTTTTCTCATAGGCATTAACTGAATTTAAGCACTAGGTAAAAGTTTGATGGCAAGACCGTTGTGTCTCTCTGAATGACTGAAAGTTGAAGAGTGCGAGATGTGAAATTTTCTTGCCATGAGCTCCAGAAACCCTTTGCCTCAGGGAAAGCAGGCCTTGAGGACAGCTATAATGATGCCAAATGAGGGAGGTTTCTTTGAGATGTGTAACGTGATCAAGCCTCCCAATTTTTTCAAGAAGTCCCTGATTTGGGGGGGGCTTTGGCACACTGTCTACTAGAAGCTCCTAAAATGAGAAGCTTGTCCTGGATTTGTCCTACGCCCCTTCCTCACTCCCAGATGTTCTTCCAAGACCAGGAGCTTTATGCTGAGGTGCTGCGTTGCTCAAATTAGAGCGACTTGTCACATTTGCAGGGCACTGCCCCCAGCCCTGTCTCTCATCAGAGCTAATTAGCCCACTTTGCTCAGGCTATGCTGTCAGGCTCAGGACCCGAATCTGAGGAGCATCTGAATTGGCTGTCTGAGGGCTGTGGCAGGCCTCCGAGGGCAATGAGTCCTTCCAGGGCAGCTCAGGGCACAGGTCCCTCCGAGGACTGGCAATTCTTGAAGTCACCATAACTTTGCTCCATAGATTTCAAGGCCAGACGGGAGTGCTGCTCTCAGCCTGCCTCACCTCCTGCATAAATCCAGCCAGAGACCTCCACGTAGCCATCCCTGCAGCAAGACTTGTAACTTCACTGGGCTGGAGCATCTTTTTTAGAAGGACATCCACTTTTGCTTTTGCAGACTTCAAGTGACAGAAGACGTATCGCATGTGACATGTCCTACCGGGCTTGTTCCAAAGCTTGCGGCTTACTTTTACTCTCTGTACGTATGCTGCCAACTTCCTACAGTGAAATGTTGTTCTGGCATTGCCAGCTAAATAGATGAGAATTTTTCTTTCCATATCTAGGTACTTTTGAGACCATAATCAAGTAACCCCTTAGCCTTATCTGGGTTAAGGCAGGTAGATTCATTTCTCTCAGACTTTCCAGACCTTGAATTATTAGTGGCCTTTGCCAACCCTCTTTATAGTTCGTCGACAACCTTTCTTAAGCGAGGAGACCAGAACCAGATATATTATTCCTCACTCGCCCCATACACACCCCTGATCCTTCTAAAATATTCCCTGATTTACATGTCCAAAGATCACATGCACTTTTCACCTCCAGCATCACATTAGGTGTTGCCAGCCACCGTTACAGTTCTCCGCTCTGAGTGTGACCCACGTTCTTTGCTCTCCGATATGGGTTATGAGGCTGCCTGCATTAACAGAAAATCTCCCGTTGACTTCAATGGGGGTGAGGGTAAGCTAACATGGAAAACTTCACCCTGGGTTCAGAGTGCAGAATTACACTGGCAACCCTAAAGCATCCCTCTCATCTGATCAGCCACAACACCAGCAGAGGTTGATTAATGAGAATATACATTAAAGGAAAAGTGCTCGGGAGTTTGTCCTTCTTTTGTGGGAGGGCAGACAGCCCCCAGCAGTCCCTAGACTCTGCTGATCTGACAGCTGGGAGCACGGTAGTCATCTGTCTTTCATCTCCATAGAATGGACACATTCAGAAAATGGGGAAAGTGGGGAGGGACTGACGATAACGCACAACTGGCTGAAGTGAGAAAAATCAAATCCATCCGCAGCTTCGTCTCCTGGGGCTGAGTGGCACCTTTCCAGCTGTTGGTATTAACAGAATAGCTTGGAATTCAGGCTCCAGTTCAACAAATCGCCTAAGCACATGCTTCATTGTAGCTTTATATTACATGTTTTATATTAAATGCTTCTGGTTTAGTCTCGGACGCACGAGCACGTAGAATTTTCAGTCCCCAACAGGTCCTCTGCTTTCTTTAAATATGGATTAGAAAACCCTTTAAATGTGCTCTCTCTGATCCTGCTTCAGGAAACACTTGAGCTGTGCTTAAGCTCATTCTTATTTGGGACAGTATTTAAACATCATTGGCTTTCGCGGGACTCCTGCCTGTGCTTGAAGCAGAGCTGCCAGACCCGCTGGAAGCAGAAGGGCGGTCTCTGTTCGTGTGTGGACTGTGGGCCAGGGGATAAATTTAGCACTTGTGCGCTTCTCAGCAAGCACAATGACGTCATGGTGGGGCTGCACGGAGACCCAGGGAAGTACATGGCCTTCATATGGTAACTGTTTCGTTAGGCCTTCTCATTGCTTTCGGGGATGTAGTTGGTAGCTGTGTTGGTCTAAGACAAAAAGAAATGCAAAACTCTACAACTCTTGGTTCAGAGATGTTCCCTTTTATTAGATCAACTAAGACATTGCCAAAAAAAAAAAAAGTTTTTTAAAAATTAGCTTGCAGCTTAAAAGAAAATATATATATGTTTTGCAATTGCTGAGGTGGTCTAATAAAAGGTATCTTCTCTGAACCAAGAGTTGTAGAGTTTTGCATTTCATTGCTTTCATCCTTCAGCCAGAAGTATTGCATCCCCCCCCAACCGGTAGGCCTCTGCTGTCTCTGCCCTTTATTTCTCTTCTCTCCCCCTGCCCTCTTCCCCTCTCCGTGAATCTCCTCTGGTCTTTAACCTGTATTTCCTTCCTTGGGGGAATGCCCCATCCTCAGCTCACTGGGCTTTACTTCAGCTCCAAGTTCGTGGGCTGACCCAGTTCGAGATCACACAGTTCATACTGTGAAGAAATCCCCTACTGTCTGTCCCCATTTTGCCGTGTATCTTGTCTGTGCTGCATATTTTTGTTCCTGTGGGACTGGAGAGGACCATCTCCCATCCCCGCTTATTGTGTCCAGACCCTTTGTCTTAAGTTTCCCTCCAAGGAACCTGTGGAACCAGTTTGGTGACTCCGGACACTTCACCAGGGGTTGCTGACCACTTTTAAAATGACTGGTTTGCATCAGCGGTGTTCAAATAACCTCTCTTTCTGGTTGGAACCAAGTGATGAGGTCAGAAAAGTATCTTCTAAGGGTCAGGCCACCTGGTCTGGGGGGCTCTTTTTCCCCGCAGCAGGCATCTTGGAGCACAGACAAGCAGAGTCCCTCAGGCAGCTGCCTGCAGTTGATCTGTAAGTAGAAACCTGCAATCTAGCTGGTGGTAGCGACCCAAGTATTTTAGCCACATGTTAAAAGGGTCACTGAACCCAAATTTGACAAAAGGCTCGATTTGTTCTGTTTTGCTCAAGGCGTTTTCTTTAAAATCCCATTGTTCTTCCCCTCCCCCACTCTCTCTCTCTCTGATCAATAAAAAACTATCTGGCTCAACACGCCTAGTGGTGAATGCCTGAGGGGGGAGGGAGCACGGCTGTTTATTAACTAATTCAGTCCTACCTGAGAATATCTTGGGAGGCTCCAGGCTATAAGGAGCACGCAGAAATACTTCCAGGGGACAAAGCATTTTCAAGGCTGTCTGGGCCTGCGTACCCAGGGCTGCACAAAGCCCTAACTGAGCCCAGTGCCCGGGTGGTGGCAGCCTTACCCCAGGCTTATGGGAGGTCTCCAGAAAGGGCGATGGCCAGATGTAGGCACCCCAGGGGAGACTCCTAAAGCACGGCTTTGGGCCAGGCACGGTGAGGTGGGTGGCTCAGAATAGTAGTGCCCCCTACTGTCATGCCACACACATACTCACTGTAATGTGTATCCTTCAGCAAGGGGGAGTGGGGTGTGATGGTGTGACACTCATTCCCTGGGCTCCAGAGCTCAGTGAAAGGAGTGGCTCTGGCAAGAGCCTGTGCCAACCAGTTGATGAGCTTGGAGAGGCAGAGCTCTGGCAGGAGCCAGTGCAGGCAGGGAGTAAATTTGGGTTTGTCTGGGAGAGAGACCCTGGGGGGGTAGGCATCTCAGTTCTCCAGCTTGTGGGCTTGGGATATGCACGCAAGATGCCAGCCCAGTAGAAACTATGAGACACAGATGCTCATGCATATGGGTATTGAGATTACATGTCTTGGATTTGGAATCTAATTGGCTATTGGATGTGGACCGATACTTAAATTAAAAAAACCTCTGGCAGGGGCTTGCATGGACCATCCTGGGGCTCAGAGAGCTCATTGCACGCATGTCCCATTGCCAAAGGTGGCTCATTGCACACAACCCCTCACTCCTCTCCTGGATCTGCCCGCATCCTCCAGTTTTACCGTGGATACTTCTGGCAGATTGAAGGGGTCCATGGTGTTTATACTTCTGAGTTATTCTTGCAGGTAATCATCCCACTTGGGTAGAGATCCCTGCAATTGTGACAAGGGGTTGGCATTTGGAAGTTTATCTTTGTAGCCACAGAGGCTAGAAATTTACTTCTCGGATACTTTTCTGACCTCATCACTTGGTCCCAACCTTAAATGAGTGCTTAGAATTTGAAGGCTCTAAAACTGACCTACAGCTCATACGAATGCACTGGGCAGGCCAGTATATGATATTCCTGGCTAAAAGCTAATCACATTCTTGTAAAATCCTGATCAGGGATGCTTTCCTGAATGTGTGACTCAAAAAAGAAACGTTGTGGAAGCGCACGTGAATCCAGCAAACACATCTGTGACAGAACCACGTGAATATTCATTGCTGGGTGTTTTGTTTTCAGAGGGCTTTTTATAACTTTCAGATGGGGCACTCGCGATACTCCCCAAATAAAAACGCATGAATATGTCACCGATAGGTGGTAGAAATGTTGATCGGGAGTGAAATCTTGTCTGGCTTATTGAACTAGCCACAGCACAAAATGGAGTTTAACTGAACAAGGCTACAGACTCTTGGAGACGATTTAAACATCATTTCTTTCTGGATGAAAGGATTGGCTTCTTAGTTAAAAGAAGCTTGTTTTTTAGAGAGCCTGTGCAAAAAAGCAGAATTACAGGGGGGCGAGGTTAATAATGCAAGGGTTTTTCTGCAGCATGTGATGAAGCATCCAAATTATACCAGCCAAGGGGGAAAAAAAAAGGGAAAAGAGAAGCTTATTTATACTGCTTGGCAGTAATGTGTAAAGACTAGTTCCATAAATAATTGACCACTGTGTGTGTGAGCGACTATGCCCATGTGTAGTATATACAGCTGTATATATTTATTTCTGTAGATCTTTTATGGACCACCCTTGTGGGCAAACCCTTGGTTATTTTAGACTGCCTCATCCCCACTGACGGCAATGGAGCCATGACAATTTGTACCCACTGTGGGGCTGCTCTTGGAGTGATATTGGTGCCCCCATTGGTGATCAAGATGAGATGGCCACATGCTTCCAGTAGCTGCACTCTGCCATTTCTGCTGCCCGAGAAGCAGCTGTTTCTCCTCTGTATGTGCTGCCCAGGAGGACAACGTGGTGCAAAGGATACAGCGTGGGCCTTTGAAAAGAAGGTTTCATAGATGTTAGGGTCGGAAGAGACCTATTAGCTCACTGAGTCCGACCCCCTGCCCTGGGCAGGAATGAGTGCTGGGGTCAGATGTTCTTCACAACAGAGATTCAGTGGTGTGGAAGCAGGGACCCAAGAATGCAAAGTTATTTCCCGGGCCTGCAGGCTGACCCATTGAATGCATCGGTGATAGGTGGTGATCTGTTTCACTCAGGAATGGAGTAGAGTAGAAGGCAAGCCTCATTGGAGGTTAATGGAGGTTCAGATCTAATTGTACATAATATCACTTTTTTTCTGCCTTAGTCATTTTCCTTTCCTTTAGCAGAAAATAGGCCCTTTATAGTTTTCATTTTCCACTTTTTTCCCTCGGACTTCATTTCAGCCCATCCTGAAAAGCCGGCTCTGGAACACATTGGCTGGTCCGGCACAGGTTTCTGCGGGTACCACTCAGCCTTTGCCAGACTGTATAATGTGAAGGTGATGCACTTTTTTGTTACTCTTAGATTGCCAGTATTTAATAAACCTGTGTCATGTCTCCTGCAGTTCCAGCTCTTTATTTCCCTGGCAAAAGCTAGCCTCCTTTGAAGATTACTATTTTTCCATTCTGGAAGTCAGATTGTGCTGTTATATATATATATGGCTGTTCACAGGTTTCTGGCAAGCTGAAAAAAGAAGATAAGGATGAAAGAAATACTGCATTTCATGACCTGTTGGCTTATATTCAGTGTGTTTCACTGCAGACGTTTAACAATCATGAGAGAGTGTTTTAGATCTGCCTTAAAATATCTTCATATTAGATGCAAATGAATCAGAGCCATTTTTTTCTGGGTTATGGAAGCCCTGAGTCACACGGCATAACAATCGTTACACCGTGTGCAAAGATAAAGAGTGGCCAAGTCTAAAGTATGATGCTTGCTTCACCCTTCACATTGAGGAGATTTCTAGCTATTATGCTGTGCTTTCGTTCTTAGGGCGACATAAAATCAGTCTCTTTAAAAGTGTGGACTTGACATGGGTTGTGTATCCAAGTCAATAAAGCTCTGGGCGGCGAATCAGGAGACTGGGGCTCAGTTCCCTACACCGCCCAGGCTTGCTGGGTGGGTTTGGGCAGCCTTTCTTTGCTTCCATTTCATCTCCCACTTTTGTCTATTTAATTTCTCTGCTATTTTGGGCAGGGCCTGTGTCTCACTATGGCTTTTTTGAATGCCACATGCAATGGGGGTCCCGATTTTAGCTGGGCCATCTTATTGTTCCTGTAACACCAGTAATAATAATAACAGGAGATCGGGTCCATCAAGTGAGGCAGTTGATAGAAATGATTGAGGTGGATGTAGCTTGCAAAGCTAAGACTGGCTTTTTGGCAGGGCAGTTTATAGCCCTTGGCCAGAGGACGTACTGGGCAAAAGACTGCCTTACCCCACTGAATTTTAATTACAGAAACCAGCATTGTCAACTAGGACTTGTGGAACTGTAAAACCATGTCCCAAAGCTGGCTTCTTTTTATCAGCTGAAAGGTGATGACAAGTGCCAAGCCATGACCTTGGCCAAGGAGCAGTTCCTGTTCATCCATCAAAGTCATTCAATGAAAAGCAAACTTTTTGACTATGTCCACTCATCAGTTATTACTTATAACCTAATGCCTATATATACTGCAAGGACCTAGGGGTACGTAAGGGTATTTGTGTGTGTTTGATTTTGCGTAGCATAATATAGTCTTGACTGGGTTGAGACAAGGTGTTGGCACCATATAGTAATAAATATGCATATTAGAAGAAGCTACCTGCAGTGAAGGGTGGTGGATTTTTCTGCTACAGATAAGGCTGGTTATTCCTAAGCAAAGTTTCCCACATGCTGTCCAGCCTCCCACACCGTCTTTCCTTCTTGTTGCTCCTTAATGGGTGTTGCTTCTTCCACTTAGACCTTCTGTGGCTCCGCATGTGGTTTAGTCTCAGAAGAAGAGCCAAGTCCTTTTGTTCTGGCTCATGCTTCTGTCTTACAAGGACATGAACTTTACAAATGAAAGGTTTCACCAAACAATGGGAAAGGTAGAGTCAGGCTGTAAGGGATCTGGGACTGCCTTTCTTTCCAGGACAGCTCACTTGCATTTGACAAACCGTCTCAATTCTGTCTGTATTGAGCTGTGCTGCAGGGCCACTTACACGGGACATCTGGGAGCTAGTTCTCTGTGACAATGATAGGCCAGGGACTATAAGAGATGCTAATGGTACTATTGAGCCGAGGGTGAATTTCCATTTTCCCCTCTGTGGAAATCATGCTTTCAGCGTGTGTGGCTGAAAGATGCATACGCGGCCCTCCAGAATACTGATGAGTCAGTGGCATTAAGTATTCTGTGCCAAAACCTGGAGTTCTTAGTCTTGGAAGAACGATGTGAAGGAGATAGCTGATAAATGATTTGAATATGCTATAACATTGGCAGCTCTGGCTTGACTTCCTTGCAAAAAGGATTTAGTATATATGATTTTTGATCCGTAACATCATAAAAGGGGATTGGAATATACACAAGCTTCTGCTATCGCAAGTCAACTGCTTTGTTAGTAAGGTATTTTGAGGAAGGGAAATATGTGATTTATGGGGATAAAAAAAGAATGTCCTTGATCCTTTATCTAGCGACCAGACCCATAGAGCCAGGTCTGCCAGGACCTGGTGTAGCAAGGCATTTAAGTCTGTGCTAAAGTCCGTGCCTGTTCAACAAAGCATTTAATATAAAGCATTATTACAATTAAGCTGTGCTTAGGTGATTTGTTGAACTGGGGCCTAAGTTCCAAGCAACACGTAGCTATGTGGAGTACCTAAAGTCCATAGCAAGATTGTTGGCTGTTTGGTACCTACCCAAAGTGAAAAAATAAGGATGGAACTGCCCTCCTGTCCTATAGCAAGTATGTCAAAGATCCAACTCATGGGCCAGATCCAGCCTGTGCAGCCCCATCACCCAACCCCTGGTGCTGTGCCTGGGTCTGATTTGACGCACATGACGTATACCAGATGTATCCCAGACTGACCCCATGCATTGGGCCTAGGATGTGTGCTGCATGCGGCGCCCGCTCCACAAGCCAAACGAAACAGAAAGCAGTTTTGAATCAAAATGAAATTCGAAACGAAACGCTGTTTTGTTGAAACGTTGAAATGCAACGGTGCCATTGTGCACAGCCCTAACGCCCACCACACATAGACCCTGGCGCAGATAGCCCACAACCCATGCCAGGTCCTGGATTGGGTCCCAGACCAGCTGGTGGGAGGTGGGGAGCACGCCGCGTGTGATGCCCAGCCAGGGCAGGTGCTGCATGTAGTGTGGATCCTGAAGCAGGTACTAGATTCAGCATAGGGTGAGTAAAAAGGGGTCCATGGGCCTGACTGGGTGTACGGACTGGCCCAGTGCCGCTCATCCAGCCCATTTGACTGGTGTAAACAGGTGAAATGCTGGTTTCCTTATTTACTTACTGATAACTGCCACCATAGTTATTGGCTTATCCAGACCTATGAATAAACAAAAACCTAACATAACCAAATACATAGAGATGGACTAAAACCCAAGTTTTGTTATGCCTGTTTTTTCAAAGTCAGCTGGATGAAAAGATGGGAAGAAATATATTCATGAATAAAATATCCCTTTTTTTTTGAGCCCAAGTTTGTAATAAATGTTATTCACCACAGATTATTTGCACCTATCCTTAAATAACAATAAGTAAGGAAAAGCTTTTATTGCTCATGATTTGCAAGACCTGTTGCAAGCACCTCCACCCACTAAACCTAGTTCCAAAACTTTCTTATCAATCAAGAAGGAAGGAAAGGCTGGTTGTTACTCTGGTGGCAAAGCTGAAGATGAGTAGCCGCTTTGGTGCTGGTTTTTGTAAAGCAGGTGCTGTTGGGGTAAGGCAGTTTTAAACAGAGCTTCTTTTTAGGCTGCTGTAGGTGTGAGAGAGACAGATAATCAAGTGAGAATAAAACAAAAAGTCAGGCGCCCTCAGACAGTGTAATCTGCACTGCGGCAGCTTTCTCTGAGCCAGACATTTATTGATTGTCAGGGTCATCTGTTACCTGAAGGACCCTAGTTATCAGTTACTTAAGAACATTACTCCCAGTATCGATCATTTTATTAGTTCCCCGATGCATCCTTGTATTGACTGTCTGAGCCTTTGAGAGCAGCACGTGATGGGTGGCAGCGAATCCGGGAAAATGAGAAGTCGTCTATCATTGCTTCTCAGAAAGGCAGAGGTTACCTGGGGTTATCTTCTGCAGCTTGCGGGCTTGGGAGCTGGCCATCACAATTAACGCTCCCTGGTGTCATCTGGCTGTAATTCCAGAGTCAATATGCAAGTGTAGAGTGGGAGGAGCTAGACCTGGCTTTTCTGTGCTGAGCTTGCCGGAGCCCTGAACAGATGGCCCAGTAGATTGGTACTATGAGATGTGACAACAAACACGAGTTCCCATTGTTTTGCTCCGTACTTTCTTAGCCGCTTAATCTCAAAGAGAGATGTCTGGTTTCCTTTGGGGGTGGATACATTTCACTAAAGGCCAGATATCAAGCTAACCAATGCCCCAGGAAAGCAGAGGGGTGACGTAGAAGTGGCTGTAGAAATTGTACGATAGAACATATTTGTGAAATCGGATTTTTTGTTTAGTGATGGGTGCAGTTTTAACAGAAACGTATGCTGTAGAGGGAAAACCCTGATAGCAATAGTTATATCTTGTAAAAAGATCCCTACGCCAGCCCTGCTTTTTACCAAGGGTCTCAGGGAGTTGTGGGTACTGAGCCCTTCTCTCGATCAGACCAGGTATGAATGGCAGATTTTTCGGAGGGTCTCCTATGTACATTCTTGTGGCTTCGGGGTGACCTGAGCGGGAGGGGTTTCTGAATGGGAAACTGTTCCTCCTGTTAGGTGATCGGAGCTTGTAGCTTTCTAACCTTAAAACAAGGCTAATCTTTCTGGCCGAGCCTTTGGTGACTGGGTTTTAATGAGGGATGGGTACGAATCATAACTCTTGGCTTTTGGCACTCGGCCCATGTCTGTTCAGTGGCCTGGACTCCAGGGCTAGGGACAGGAATTACACATAAACTAGTATAAATGATCATAAACTGGTTCAGATCTAATATAACAGAAGTTCAGTTAACTTACAGTCCACCAGCATCCCAGAATGCTTTGCAAGGTGGGCAGGCTAGCTTTGACCCAAGCTATCAGCTCCAGCCAAGCAGGGAAGTATGCTCTAGTGGCCCTTGCTTCTGGCCTGGGCCACTGCAGGCATGGGCTGCATTTCCAGAATCAAAAGTGAATGTCTGTTCACTTGCTTATCGGTTCAATTTATGCAGTTTAGGTGAACCTGCAAAGATAGAATTGATTCAGCCGCAGGCTTTTTGACTGCCTGTACTTAGCCCATAGGTGAAAATCTTGGGGTGCTCCAATTCTGTGTAGAGATTGCTGGGATTTTGGCTCATCTCCTGTTGGAACAAGCTGTCATCTTGTCTCATTTTTCCAATTTGTTTTTACGCAAGATGTGCCCAGCGCTGCATGCAAAAAAATTATGGAAACCAGCACTTCTAGACTCATAGAAGCAAGGTTTTTTCTTGTGTTTTTTGTGATCTCTTTTATTGGACCAACTGTATAGCTGGGAAAGATGTTTAACAAGCTTTCAGGCGCAAAATGCCCACCCTCAGGTCAGCTAGGACTGAAGGCATGAAGTATTCTCTAGATTTCCAAATCTCCCTGGCCAAATGCACTGACATTTGCAGGTTTGCTTCAAGTCCAGATTGTTCCTTGAGGGATGCTTTACCACCTCTACATAGCCATAGTTAATATTTGGTATGGGCAGAGTCATTCTGCCTAATTTGACCCTCATACGTTATGGAATTATTCCTAGATAAATTACTCTTGGAGTACTGTTCTGGGACCTGCATGAGGGCCGGTCCCTACTATACTAAGCGTGGCACAAACATATATTTAGAGACAGTCCCTGACCTGAAATTCTTATGCAGTTGCCTGGTGTTTGCAAGTTGGATCTAACCCAAGAATGTCTGAATTCACATATTCTGGGGCAGAGACCAAAATGGGGGAAAATAAGCTGGGGACGGGGGACAAAAGGAACAGAGCAAAAACCCAGCCTGGGGAAGTGGGGAAAGGAGCAGAAACTGTAGGAAAAGGGAATTGTTGATGAACAGTGTTTGTCAGTGCACACTGCCTGCTGGTCATCCATGGCTTGGGTGGGTGATGGACTAAATGACAGAGCTTTTTTCTTTTTCTTTTTCTTTGCATTACTCAACGATAGCAACCCAAATAGTTTGAGAAGCTTGAAAAACTCCGATTTCCCCGGGGTTTGCCAAGATCTGCTTCAAGTACAAATTGCTCTGGCTGAGGCTCTCCTATTCAGTGCTTGACCTTCCTGCAGTTTTTCTCACTCGCTGCAGAGACACAAGTGTCTAACACGAGCACGCCCACCGAGAAGATCTCAACCACAAAATGTTTCCCAAGTTGCGGTGCTTGATTTTTCATTCCCCTTTGAGTCTGGTGACTTTTATTTAAGATGGACTTTGGTTGATAATGCATGGTCAGTAATTCCCCTGGGATCATGAGCTGGGGAGTCGGAGCAGGGCAGCTCTGAGGCTTTCGAGCTGGTTCACAGCAGATTCCAATGAAAAGCCGTCAGCTTGGTTGAACAGGAAGGGCTGGATGGCAGAGACGAATCCTTCTCTGTGTGTAGCGAAAGCACAAGAGCTTCTATTTTGGCACAAGAACGTGGCATGGAACAGATTCAACTCCTCTGGTCATTCTTCATTGTGCAGACGACAGACTAAACAGTCTAGAGCAAGGCAATTATCTTAATAAAGATAATTTCAGCTTTGCTGGCGTGATTTAAAAGAATTCACAGAAACAAAATCATTTAGTAGTGACGAATTTTGGTAATTTGTTTCTGGGAGTATCAATTAACTCCGTAAGCCCTGGGATTGGATCTTGCAGAAATGGAAGGGTCTGATAAGATGTAGCCAGTAAATCAGAAGGAATAAGCAAACATCTTCCCCTTTTGAACAACAGCTTATTATCTAGCTCGTTGCTGTGTTAGCTGTCCATACTATTTTTGTTTCTCTGGGATTTTGCTGACAGAGTAAACCACTGGCAGACCACCGTGGATCTTGTACAGCCATGCTGGCTCAAGAAGCAATAATACAGATGGAGAGGATACTTTCACTGGCGCATTTAACAGACTGGCCGAATTTATTTGGCAACATCCGCAGTCTAATGAAACGCTTTCAGAATAATCCAAGACCTAATGAAATACAGATGATTTGCTGTGAAATGAACAATAGTTGAGATGAACTAGATCGTGTATTTGAAGCTGTTTCATGGGACGAAGGTGCCTGTCCAGTTATGACCTGGTTTTTTGCATTAGCCTCATTATCTTCAATAGTCTGGAGGAAGTGTTGCTCACAAAATCTTAATAACTTCTATATTTTCTTTTCAGTGTATGCTTAAGAAAACCTGTTGTTTGAAATAAGGGGCTGCACAGCACCTGTCAAGTCTAAGTGGTTTATTCTCAGCTCTTGTGTTGCTGCTTCTTATTTATTATTTGTATCAGGGTGACATCCAGCAGGGGCAGAACTAGGATCCTGTTCTGTGTTGCAGAAGTACATAGGACACATTTCTGCTTTTCTGTCTGCTTGCTGGGTTGTATGTGACATTCCTCGGTTCTTATCGACACAGAGTGTGTCTGTAGGCACAATTTTCAAAAGCACTTAAGTGACTTAGGAGCCTAATTTCTATGGATACCTGGCATCCTTAATTTCCATGGCAGATAGGTGTTTAGGTGCCATTGAAAAGCCCACTCAGCACATACCCATATTTTTTGGTATCTTCTGACACTGTTCAAAATCTGGCCCTAAGTGCCTAAGTCCCTTTTGAAAATGGGTCTGAGATTCCAAAGTCTTTTAGGCACTTTTGAAAAATGTAACCTGCCTCTTTAAATAATTATATATTAAGAATAATGATGACAATACAACCCAGGCCTGTAAGACATCAAGTTGCAGTGTATTTTACAGTGAACATTTCTGGCAGGAGAGAAGGAGCTCAGAGCAGAGCCCACTTGAGTTTTGGAAGAGGAGGAGGATCTGATGTTTGTATTTGGCCTCGGTCTTTGGGATGAGCCACTTGAAAACTCTGTCTCCAGCACTCGTAGTCTTCAGCCCAGGTGCAGCTGCACAGCACGCTGGCTCCTGGCGTGCTTGTATGGTCATCCAAACTGCCCCACTAATAGGCAACACAACAAAGCCACTCCTTCTACTACCTGCTGAGATTTCCAATCTGTGTTCTCCACCGAGCTGGGTCACGTGAAACAGACTTTTGAGCAGTCTTGATTGCAGATTTAAGATTTTGACTGCACATAGTCACACTTTTAAGGGGGCATGACCTTCAAGTGTCTAGACGGAAATACGAGCCAGAAGAATTGCACTATAGGCATTGGAATTTGCTGTTAGAAATGTGGCCGTATGGGTACATCTACACTGCTTCCCCCGTGCTCCTGAAAAACCACAGCCTTGCTTACTCACACCTTCTCTGCACTTGCCACGCTTGGGAAGGAGAAGCCCTGAGCGTGCCCCCTGCTGCACGTGGGAGCTGGAGCTCTCAAGAGCAGTGCCAAAGGGTCCCCAAGGATGGTATCACCACCTTACGTCCTGGTTTGGAGTGGGAGGGCTTACTCCTCTGTGGGAGGCTGAGGAGTACCCCACAAGTGGTGTAGATGTGCCACTTAATCAATAGACAATAATCTGCATTCATTTGTGATGTTTGCTTCATTAAACCACCAGGATTCGATCTCGACTCGGGTGCATTTATTTATGCTTCCATCCATGCATCTGCAGTATTTGCAGACATGCATGGGAAAGCTGGTAACGGTGTAGGTCAGTGCCAGTTTCTCGAAGGAAATCAACCTGTGGGAGCCTGGGTAGTCATCTTTGACATGCAAATGCAGATTCTGGGTTTGCTACACCGCGGTGGCAGTACACACAAATCTAGCGAGCTCAGTGTTGGACCCTCCTGGAGATCTCTACACCCCCCCGCAGGCATTGCTCTCAGTTGTTTGGTTTGGCTTGCTCTCGACACCTGACCTGTAGTGATATTGGTCAGCGAAGAGACTTGCAGTGCACACCATGAAAGGCACCATACAAGCGCTGCCTGTTGTTTTTGGCTGCCACCATTGATGTGGTGGGGCTGCAGCGGGGCGCTAACAGCATATTTATATTAATAAATCTTGTTAGAGGAATCCTGTATTTTTTTCCCAAATACTAAAAGCTAACAGAAGAGCAGTGTTTTATGCTTGAGAAGATCCCAGTAGGGGCAGAGTCATTGTCCCTGCCACCTCTACCTACTGCCCAAGTTAATGGACTACAAATCCTTGGTGAGAAGAACAGGCACGTCAGTGGGAACATCTCTACCAGTGTCCCATCAGCCAAGGTTTTCTCTAAGCTGCTGGTGAACCGGGCTAGCAACTGCTATGCCATGCACGTGTCCATCAAAGCTTGTCCAAGCCTTGGAGCTTCTGGGGAAAGAAGAGCGAGCACCCAAAGGCCTGGGTGAGCCAGCGAGGTGGGGTTGGTGCTGAGGAGTGGGAAATGCACCGTCAATGCTGTATCCCAGGCAGCTCAGCCTAAGCTTCAGGATTCCCTTGTGCCATCAGACCTAGCATGGAGCAGATTTCCCCCCAGGAACCATCCCAGACCTCAGCACTTTCTGATCCCAAGTGTAAAAGGCAGTTCTTTAACTCACTTCTATCATAAACACAGAGAGACTCACGAGAACGGTGTTGCGGAAGGACATAAGCCACATTTTCTGCCTTTCTATCTGCTTGCTGGACTGTATGTCACGTTCCTTGCTCATATTCATCAAGGCACGGTTTGTGGCTGTAGGCAGAATTTTCAAAAGCACTTAAGTGACTTAGGAGCCTGCCAAAAACAGGAGCTTTTTCTTCACCGTATGCTTCCAGAGCATTTGGGGTATATTTGACTCCTTTTCTAACTGCTCCCTGCAGCCAGGAGGACAATATGCCTTTTTTTGTTAAATAAAGGCTGAGCTTCTCATATTACTAGACCAACTAAGAAATTGCAAAAAAAAATTATCTTTTTTGTGATTTCTTAGTTGGTCTAATAAAGGTATCATTTCTGAACCATCAGTTCTAGATCTCTGCATTACTTTTTGCCTCAGACCAACACGGCTACTAAATACAACCCTGAGATTCGCATATAATCACATGACTCTGGCATCCAGGGCTTATAGAAACCTCCCCTGCTCCCCCACAATTTTATTCCCTGTTGGACGTGTGGCAGTGCTGACAAAGCCACGAACAGGACTCTCTGGTCGAGCAGTGGCTGCGAAGTCTGATCACTTCTGCAGTGAGCGCAGAGGATCGCGTTGGCCCATCAGGCTGCCTCCTTTACTCTTTATCGAAGGGACTGACATCAGCCCAACATTGGCAGAGTTTTCCAGGGAAAGTCCTATTGTGCATCCCTTTCACCCCATATTGAGTCTGATGTGTACCAGAGTGCCAACCGCAGGCTGCGTATGTTGCTTCTGTACAATACCGTCTTATTTTCCTATCGGCAAGTAGGAGCCCAGACAGTTTGCTGGCCAGTTGGCACCATAAGGACAAGAGCAGCTTTTGAGAGAGTTGGCAGAGCGGGGCTGTGTGTGGGAGTTGCTGTAGGGGAAGGCTGTGGAGTATAGCAGCTAAACTGTCAGGAGTACAGCTGGTGGAAAAATGCAAAACTTTTTTTCACTGAATAATGTTAGCTTTCTTAGGTGGAGGAAAGGACTGGGATTTTTGGAGGGCAGGGGGTTGTGTGAAATAATTCACCAGAAAAAATCCAATTACGTTATTCTTCAGTGTGCTTGGGTTTCCCACCTCCCCTCCCCCACTTTTTTCCTTCCCTTTTTTTTTTTACATTGTCAAAATGGGAAAAGGAGGAGAAACTGATACAAATATCCATTCCATGAAGCTGAAAATGAAACGCTTCAACATTTCATTTTATCAAAAAACCTGGAAAGTTAGAAAAAACAGTAAATTTTTTTGCAAACTTTTTCGTTTTGGAAAAACGGTTTATTTTCATTAATGCCCCTCCCTTGCGTTTCAAACAGATGCAAAAAACGTAGCCCATTCCAGTCAGGGGGAGCGGTTCATGCCTTCCTCCACGTGCTCTTGTGTTTCTAAGCTGCTCTTGTTTCCATTTGCAAAGGCCCGGGCTGAGCAGGTGTGCGCAGGGTTGGGCCTCTGAAACGATGGCATGCCAGGTAACCAGTTATGGCCCTATCCCAATATCGGAGAGTAGCGTCTGGTGTCGCCATGGTCATCTGGGACTTTGAGGGTCACCCAGAGAAGCAAACTTATTTCAGTCCTTAACTACATAGGAGCTTTCACCTTGGATCAGACTCATGTGCCTTCTAGCCCAGCACCCTGCTTCGGACATCACCTTGGGTGCTACAGAGGAAGATGACAGACCCCATATTGGACAAGTGCGGAGCAGTGTGCTCGCACAGGAGTTTCTCTCTAACGTCTTGGACCCAGAGTGTTGGTTGTAGCCATGTTGTTTTAAGGACATAGAGAAGGTTCTTTGGGTAAATGTGATATATTTTATTAGACTAATGAAATAGCTGGAAAAATAGTTCTTTGCAAACTTTCAGGTACAAACACCCTTCCTCAGGAAGAGGGTTGCCAGAATCTGGAACGGGTTTCCAAGGGAGGTGGTGCTCGCCCCTACCCTGGGGGTCTTCAAGAGGAGACTGGACAGGCACCTGGCTGGGGTCGTCTGACCCCAGCGCTCTTTCCTGCCCAGGGCAGGGGGTCGGACTCGATGATCCACTGAGGTCCTTTCCAGCCCTAGCATCTATGAATCAATGACTTTTTCAACTATTTAGTTGTATCTAATAAAAGATATCACATTTACCCAAAGAACCTTGCCTCTCTAATGTCTGGCAGTTGGGGCCTGATCCTTCATCTAGAGGAATTGTCCAGTGATTTGAGTGGAGGCTAAAAGGATTCGTGGCTATTTGGGATTTATACCCCTGACAAATTTGATCATGCCCAGTGGGACTGGAAGGGACCAGGAGCGAAGTAAAAGTGATGAAGCTACTTGATCCATGCTGTGACAACTCCCTTGGGTATTTTTCTTTCTCCCTGACCATTTTGGCTCCCTTGCAAATGCTGTTCGCAAAGCTTTGAAGTTGCTTAAAACCCTTGATTTCCTGGAAGAAGTGCAGAAGTCTTATCAGTCTGCCAGTATTTTCCCCCCTTTGCCTTTGAATTCTAATGAACCGACTGTGAAAAGACAACACAGAGTGAGATCAGGGCCTATTGGCATATTCAGATCAGCTTCAATTTGTTTGTTTTTGGGCTAAAGCTGGAGTGAGAAATCTGGAGCCTTAAGATCCTATTGGGATCACCTGGGAAAATACAGATACCTTTCATCTTGGCTCTGTCCCCTGTGGTCACAGGAGCTTTCTGCTCCCAGCTGGCCAACACAGGCCTCTGCCTTTTTATCAGTTGGTATCCATCACTGCGTCTGGGGAGGAGCACTTAGCAGTGACCATATGACACGGAGCAAAAGTAGAGTGAACAGATGTTTCTCTTTCAAGGAGTGTGTGCATGATGGGGGAGGAGGGGAGCTTTGCAAAGTGTTGAAAAGGGTATAAAATACCATTTTTTAAGATGTTAAAGTTAAAGCCGGAGTTGCTTTTTTTTCTTTCGGTGGTGGGGTGGGTGGCATTGACTATAAAATAGGCCTGTTGGCAACTAATCCCTTGTGGCTCTTTGGGAAAAGGACTTTAATTTGAAAGAGGTGTTTTCCCAAAGAAGCTGCCCGCACCGCCTCACTGGTCCTGTGGCTGTTTTTCAGGGGTGCCGGTAGTTCTCATTTTACTCTCCTTGTTTAAAAATGTGGATTTTGTGGCTGGAGGAATTTGGGGCCATATACTCGGCTAGTGGAGATGGGTGCAGCTCCAACGACTTCAGCAGAAGTTCGGCCCATTTTCAATACAAAGGATTTGCCCTTCTCTCCTCTTCCTTCACCCAGAGCCCCTCCTTAGTACAAACCACCACCCCTGTTTTCTTCTGCACTTCAGAGATTTCTCCTAGCGAGGTACTACTTTCACTAATGGAGATACTGACCCTTCTCTGCTTCCTTTGTCCTGATTTTTTTCATTTATTGAAGGAGAGGTCTGTAGAGTGGTGAATATTTGGTTTCACCCTGCACTACCCTTCTGGTTTTTTCCAGATACCTTTGGTTTCTATCTTGATTCTTTACTCTCTTCTCTTCCTCTAGTTTCTTTTCTTTCTTAGCTCATTTAAAATGCTATTTTTAAACCTCTCTTCGATACAGAAGTTTAGATTACAGGTCTGCTGCTGGCTGGCGTGGGCACCGTCTCTTACTATCAGTCTGCATATATTACACCTGGCTACTGTTTGATCCATGCTTGTCTCATGGTTCCAGATATTTTTGACACCTTTTCATGTTTCTCTTCAAGATGGAGGCCATGACCCTGAAACACAGCTTCAGATCATGGTTAAAGGACCCCTGATTGTTTTTAAAATCTCATGACCCAGCTGCAAATTCATCTCTTCTGTGTTTGAATGCTGTGTCAGGCCGTGTCCAAACAGTGAATGCATTTTGCCTCGTGGCAGTACTCTCGAACAAGCCGTACTGTGCCACCTAGTTCGTCTCCTGTGCTGGAAGCAGCGTAACCAGGTTTGCCTGACACTGCAAGGGAGGTAATTAGCCCCATCACGCAGCAGTGTTAACTAGCCTGCTCGTGGTGCCCTGCGGAAGTGGTTACAATGGTCCTGGTTCAGAAGATAGCCTGCTGCAGTAACTTACTGTATTTGAGGGCGCTGCTGCTGGACATGGCTAGTTTGCTGCGTAGAAATAGCCTCAGGTTCATGGCAGGTCCCATCCTGCAAGGTACTGTGCAATTCCTGGAGGTGCTGAATGCTCCTCTCTCTTAATGAAGCAGCCGGCCCCTAAATCCTGCTTCCTTCCAGTCATTCAGACTTTGTCTTGTTCTTGTTCTAACCACATATGATCTCTTTTCCCTTTGCATCTTATCCCTAAAACACTTTACAGTGAGCATCAAATTTAGTTGAATAAAATTATTCCCATCCACATTGATGAGTCACTGTGTCAATTTAAAATCCACTTTGGTTGAACTGTATATGACTGGGGCAAAAGTGTGTACTTGGAAGCTGATCTAGATAGGAATTATATCTACACTGGACGACTTAACACTTTTCATTGGAGTGGAAATTTGTAAGAAATAAGTCTTGTGTAAGCCAAGATCCTGTTCAATCTAGAAGACAATTTTCAAAATCATGCTTAAACTAGATGTGGGGCCAGGTGATAGCACCAGTACCAGCACCAGCTACCCTGGACTTCCAGGTTAAAGCTGGGATTCAGATTAGAATCCGTTTTCAATCTCCTTCCATGTCTGAGGTGTTCAAAAAACCAATTTCTGGACTTGGTAGCTCGCTCCATCTCTAGTTTAGACAAACCCATGCACTGTTAATAGCATGTTTAACACCTCTCCCAGAACTACGTTTCTTTTCCGAAGAACTTGGGATTGACAGACAGTATGAACAGACAAAAAGAGGGCTTGATTGACACGGCAGCTTTGTGCGTGGGATTCAGCACTGACATTTAGTATGCGTTACAGCAGTTCCCCAACTTTTGAGTAAACATTTTAAAAGGGAATCCAGATTTCCAGCTTGGTTTGTAAAAGCCTGCATGAAGAAAATGAAAAGGATGACAACTCTCAGAAGAAATAATCCCGACAAGGAACCTAAGCGAAATGTTGGAAGGATGAGCGTGCACATGCACCCCTGTCCAATAATGTTTATTGAAGCCAGCCCAGGATGGTTTCAAGGTGTATTTGAGCCAGGTCAGTGAACACGGGGACATCTCTCAGCGGGTGGAAATCACAGCAGCTCCATTGACTCTCTCTGCCAGTCGACACCAGCTGAGTATCTGCCTGGTTCTCCCTGCCCCATTGCAATCAATGCCATACTTCAGTCCATCTCCTCCTCTCTCTGCCCTCTCTAACAGTTAGAGCTCGTCTCTTCAGGCACCTGTTTCCTTCATTCCTAACAAACTTCCCTTGGTTTTTTTCCCCTTGAACCTCGTCACAAAGAAGGGATTGTCACTTTTGCAGCCTAAAAACAGCCTTTCCCTACAGAACCTGCTTTCTTGTGCAGGTTTAACTAACCTGGTAACTTGGGTAACTTTAAATCCATTTTGTGACGACATCTGCCTTTATGAGAACTCTTTCCTTACTGCCGGATACCCACGTGCTAAGTTCAGGCAACTAACTGTAAGTTCTTCTTGCCTACCCAGTGCCTAGGATTAAGTATGTTATAGGAGGATCTGGCAGACCCTTGTGTGCTAAATTCCCTGAATACAGATGAAAATGCAGCCCCTATCCTGAAGAGCTTATAATCTAAATAGACAGGACAGACAAGCACAGGAGAAATGAAATATTACTGACTCCATTCTCCATCCGGGGATTTGAGGCACACAGATCAGATGCTCTTCCCAATGCCACACAAAGTCTGTGCAAAGGCTACCATTGCTTCCTTAGTTTGGGGTTTCAGTCCTTTGCTTTCACTGCAAGGCCAGCCTTTGTGGTTCAGCCTAGCTGCCCTAACTAAAATATCTCATAGTTTCATCTCGGGTGATCTCAGGCAATTTACAGCACTCTTCCTGGATTTATTCATAGTCACTGGAGCTCAGGCACTTCAGCTGTTACCATACTTCATGCTCCTGGGCTTTGCTGCTTGCTGCATAGTGCCAGGAAAGAATTATTTTCCCCTCCAGCTGCTACATGTGCAGGGTTTTATTTTTACCTTTAACCTGTGACAGGTTAGGGTGGTTTTGGCATCTCTGCCATGTCATTGTGCAGCAGGGTTGATTGTGTAGTTTTAGCAATAGGCTGGATAAGGACTTGGATGGGGATGATCCTGCCTCAGGCAGGGGTTGGACGAGATGACTCCCAGAAGTCTCTTCCAGCCCAACTTTTCTATGATAGATGGGACTTGTAGAGCGTTCTCCTAAGTAGATATGTTGGAGGTGGGCATGAGTGACTGGTGCCTCCTGAATCTGGGGGGCACACGCAGAAGCCGCTGATGGCGGCAGCCCTGTTGGGGGGGGGGGCACCAGCCCTATCGATAGCAGCAGTGTTGGCCGTCGGGGGGGGCACGTGCACCCCAGTTGCCTATGGGGATGGGGGTAGCAATCCAGCTCCTGAACTTCAAACATCGAAACAGTGGTGATTTTACAATGTTCTCGGAAGGGAAGACAATAGCACTGCAATAGATGCATTTTTATGGCTCAGGTTAAACCTTCTGGCACTTGGTGGGCATCACGGCTGCCTTGCATTCTTCATAAATGTAATAACACTGAATTTATTTTGGGGATTCAGCACCTGAAACAACAGCAGCTGCTCCCCAAAGGAAAAAGCAAATGCAAGGTACATGTGGGTGGTGAGGTTTCACTTTATACATCTCCTGGATACAAAAAAATATGGACTAAATATAGATATTGGATTTATGGATTTACATTATAACCTGCCTGCCACCTGATAACCCCAGGTAACCTAACTGCATTTTACCAGCTATGTTCTATCACCCCTTAAAATTCCCCTCCCCGCCCCAACTACCTGCTTCACACCTATTGTCTCACAGGGCCTCTGATCCTCACTGCTAGACATCTGCATTTTCACAGACCTGAATTTTTCATACTGGCTTCCATTCCACCCAGGAGAGCATGCAAAGCAATGGCAGGCAAGTTTCTTTGGGTAAATCTGATATTTTTTATTAAACCAACTCAAATTGTTGGAAAAAATTCTTCTTTGCAAGCTTTCGGGAAGGGGGTTTGTACCCAAAAGTTTGCAAAGAAGAATTTTCCAAAGTATTTGAGTTGATCTAATAGAAGATATCAGATTTACCCAAAGAACCTTATCTGCCTATGTCCTTAGACTGACATGACTATAACCTACACCCCACAAAGCAACAGCAAACTCTCCCTTTGCCTGAAGAAGGTTGTTTGTACCTGAAAGCTGGCAAAGAAGATTTTTTCCCAACTATTTAGTTGATTTAATAAAAGATATCCCATTTACGCAAAGAACCTTGTCTGCTTATGTCTTTAGACCAACACTGCTACAACCAACTACCCTAGAGGTTTCACTGGGCAATGGTTACATGTGCAACTCCTATGGTAGTAAGAGGAAAAGAGTTAATGAAGGACCTAATTACTTGCATAGCTGGTCTATCAGAAAGGGACTAACATTTGAGGCAGAACGGGTGCAGCAGGTGCAGACTCCAGGCTGCTCTGGAGAAGGTTTAGGAATACCGACTGGCAGTCGCCATGAAAAGCACAAACTGGGTAGAGGCAGGGGTGGGCAAGGAAGTAGCCTATAAAAGCAAAGTGGGATTGGAGGGAACAGTCTTCTCCTGCTTAGCACAGGGCCCCTGGGCTGGAATCAGGAGAAGAGGCTGGGCCAGCATTTCTTCTACCTCCTCTACCCCACAGAATCGCTGGCCCTAGAGATAAAGAGGTCAAGGAGGCAGTGAGTCCTAGACTGGGAAAAGCCATGGGCTGATTGTACAGCTCAGGACTATGGGTCACGACTGAATTTTATTTCACTGTGATCTGTGCCAGCCCTGGCATGGATACTGAGGAGCCCTTTAATGGCTTAGCAATATTGGGTGTGTGAGAAACTGGGGACACAGCGGAGAAGCTCACTTGGAGAGGAGTGAGCCCTGGGGGGTTGGCCCCTGCAAAAAATGTTGGGGGATTGGGGAGGGGTGAGAGAGCTTTTGGGTTAAGTTCTGGCAGGAAAGGAGTTTGGAAATGTAACCCGGAGACCATGTTCAGAGAAACACGACATTGATACCATTTTGTTTGCGACGAGAGACTTGATTCCAACATCGATTTCTCTTCCTGATTGAAGGAACTCGCTAGGCCCTGAATTACGGCTATCTCATTGGATCAACAATGGCAACAAAAAAAGGAGGTGGTGATAAGAGTAATGTATAGGAATTCATTTTGCTTTGAGGAATCTCTTAAAAACACAAAGGTTTCTAGCATGGAGGCTGCAAACTCAGTGTTGAGTATGTCCAGTGACTTCAGGTGCAGAGTTTCGGCACGTGAGAGGTTTCTTTGGATTGTCTGAATGGAGTGTTTTTTGGGGGGGGGGTAGGGAGGGAGGTATTTTGGGGGGAGTTTGCTCGTTGTTCCTGGTGACCGGGGTGTATGGACCTTTTGTATTGCTCACTCCTTTCTGTGCTGCTGGAGGAGTGAGCATAAGTGGGACTGTAATGGCACCAGAGGCCCTCTTTTCTGTCACCTGAAGAGATGAGCACCACTGAGAAGCAGAAACCTCCTAACAGTTAGAAGACGAGAAGTGGGGGGTAAGAGAAAACAGGACAGAGTGAGGGTAAGAAGAGAAGCCTATCCATGGTTTTTATCCATCAGCATTGAGGGGAGCTGTTTTCCTTGCTCTGAATCCATTGGTTTCTTCCCACTCCCAGCCCCGGTCCTCCTGGCCAAGGAGCCTGGCCTGGGATTGTCTTCAGAGCTCAGCTGCTCTCTGGGAGTTAGCAGCAGGGTTTTTTATTTGGGTGGAGCTGCAGAGTAAGTCCAACTGATCCTGAACTCTCCCCAAGTGCTTAGAGGGGCTCCCTCCTTCCTGTCACCTCCCCTTCGGTGGCTTTTGAAGTGCCTTTTGGGAAAGTATGGGACATAAAAAGCGATGCTCTGCAGCTGCAAGAAAAGTCATAAAAAGGGGGATTAAACCCTTCCTGCAGCTGCACCAGGCTTTCCCATTTCATAGGCTGGGCTCTGCTAAAAGCTCTCTGAGGAGGCCAAGAGGACACACACACACATTCCTCGAAATGTAAATATGTGTTAAGTAAACACCCAATCTCCAAATGAGTCTGGCTGCTACACAGAAGGCAGCCGTTTTGGACAGGTGGGGGAAAAGCCTGGAAAACCTTCTCAAAGTATCTCAGTGCTATGCCTTTAAGAACTGACTGGCTAGGGGAGCTACCAATCAACAGGACTGTCAGTCAATGGGACAGGAAGCTTTGTAGTTGGTCTGTACTCACTGGGCATGTCTACACAAGGTGTTAGGTCACCATAGTGATGAGCTTCAGCAATGTAGCTCATTGCCATGGTGATGTAGCATTGGTGGGTACTAACCATGACACTGTTGCTACTGCCCAAGAGGATCAAAAATGACCCGTGCACCATCAGCACTGCACAGTGCCCTGGCAGGTCCTGCACAGTCATTTAGTCCTTGCTAAAGTGAGGACTAAATGACTGCACGGTCAGGGGCATGTGTAGACGCGCCCACTAGGTAGCAATGCCAACCCTGAAACTTCAAACCTCAGGAGGCCTGTTTCCCCTACATTGATATTATTGTGTTAAAATCTAGGGTTTCAAAAAATAATAGTCTATGTTCTTTTTATTTGCCTTTCCTTCCCCCCCATTTAAGCTTCATATTCCCAAGCTTTTCTTTGCAACCATAAATGCTAGAATCTAAGTGTGTGTGTGTGTCTGCGCACGCGGACATGTGTGTACCTATGGCATTCACTGAGATAATGAAAGCTGAGTCCTACAGTCATGTGAATCTGGGAGCTGTAGCTTTGGGGGAACAAGGATCAATCAAATATAGTGATAGTTTTGAAGTTTTGCGCACGGCTGTCTTGCCTAGTGCTCCCAATCAGATCTCAATGTGCTTTATAAAGAAGGTAATTTATCATTACCCTCATTTTAGAGATGAGGAAGCCGAGGCTCAGAGAAGCAAAGTGACTTCCACAAGATCACACAGAGGAAAGAATAAAATGCAAGTGTGGCGTGCCAGGCCCGTGCTCTATCCTCCGCAAAATGCTGCTTCCCCTATGTACTTATTGATACAGTGCTATAAATGTGTGTGGCGATGTACGATTAGACCATCAGTCTATGTTAACAGACAATTAGTGACCACCTCCTCTCTTAAGGCTTTTGCCACTCACTTCAGCGTGCCTAGGACTTTACCCCAGGAATCTGCTCAGAAGAATTTACAATCTAAGACAAAGGCACACAAGCTTCTACAATCTAAGACAAAGACTTTACACCCATTTTAAGTGTAGGGCTAGCCTCACTGAACTGTAAACTTTTGCTGGGCAGTGCAGGGTTTATGACCACGCACAGGTCCGCTGAAGTTAGTAAACACCGCACCTGCAAAATAACACTGCAGGATTACGCCCCAGACTAAAAGTTCAGATCAGACTTTCCCTGTGCATGCTTGCATTGGACTGTGGCCATGCATTTTTATAGACACTTGCCATCCTACTCTGCACCAGGGGTGTTTACAACAATGTTCACACCCCAACTTCCACTGGGCAAGGCCATTCAGTCCATGTCCAGCATCATCATTTCCTGGCTGTGGCCCCTGTCAGCTGAAACCAAAGGAGAATCTCATTTAGCCGCTGGGCAGGAAGGGTTGAGCCCTTCCCAAGTGCACGCCGGTCTGACGTGTTCTCTCTTCCAGAGACTCGTGCAGCATACACCTGCAAGGCAGCCTGTTCCACACTACTCACAGAAATGGCATAAAATATGTCTGCGGGGAGAAAAATGCAACCAAGAATGAATATTGCCCATTTTCAGGCTTACTTTGGGGGCTGGCTTATTTCTCGTGTGGTGGTGGCAGAGTTACCGTCTCCTAGGCTCAGCATTGCCACGAACAGTCGGCAGTGCAGGCAAGCTAGATGGAAGTGCATGTCTTGGTGTGTCAGACTCGGAGACATATGTGCTGTCAGCAAAATGAGGGATGTACGGTGATATTCAGGCTGTCAGAAGTACCATGGCACAGAGGCGTAGCATGAGAAGATGAGCCCTGAGCCACGGTTTCTCACCTTGCCTCACTTTCCTCTCCTCCTATCTTCTTGATTGCAGGTACAAGAATAGATCTGAGGGCTAGGCAGTATCATGGAGTGCAAGGCGTTCTGGGTATCATAGTTCTCTAGGACAGGAGTGGAGTTTGCTGTTGATGAGAGGGAACTTTCACCCCCATTAAATTGCCACTCTCACCTATGTGTAGAGAGCAAAAAACCAACCCCCCGCCCCTAAATGAAACAATTCCCACCCCTTGCCCTCTGCAAAAAACACCCGAAATGATCGTCAGTTCTTCCCCCAGCAACAGCAAGCTCTACTGCTGCTCTAGAAAACTATGATTCCCAGAATGCCTTGCACTCTGAGATGTACACTGCCTGTGCTGCAAATGTGTGTCAAAGAGGCAGGCAACACCCAGGTCAGCAGTAACTCTGGGGGGAGATATGTAGCCCACTCTCCCACCCTGCATCCGTCTGGCACCCTTCCTCATAGGTGGCATTTGGGGCATGTGTCCCACTCGCCCACCCCACATTATGCTGCTGCCGCAATAGATATTTTTGCATACCACAGACATAAATCTACAACTCTACTTCCAGCCTCATTTTCTTGAGTGTGAAGTTCCTACCTGTTGTCTAGCTTCAGTCTGATCTGGATCTTAGCCTGGTTTGCAAGTCAGCTGAGAAATTCACAGCCATGCAGGTACATCTATCTATCTATCTATCTATCTATCTAGCTAATCATATTTTTTGGAGGGAGGAGGTTCCCTTGGTAATTAACTAGGTAGAGTTGGGGCCACATTAGCTCTGGGGCAGCGCTTCTACGTTAGGAGTTCAGGCTGTTGCAAATTTATATCATGGTGTCAGTGAGACAGAGCCAGTCATTCATGAATCTCAGAGATGTGGCACAAATTCTCCTGTACAGCAGCTACCACTTGATTGGCACTGCCTGTCCCAACAATGCTATCAGCTTCTCTGTGCCTGACAGGTATAGGATGGACTGGTTTGTCCTAAGAAGTGTCCTCTCCCAGTAATTTGATTTGGGGGTCATTCCTTCAAAAACCCCATAGCTATCACAGAAAGAATGATTGTATGGCAAATTATTTTTGGGGGTCTATATTAAGCTAATGTAATAAATCTGCTAGCAGTTAAATAGTTTTGTCTTCCCTTGTTATTTCCACAGCCTTCTGTTGAGTTTGTTTTGGAGGCCTTTGAAGCACTCTCTTTCTCTTAAATTGCCTTTTGGAATAGGGAGGTCTACCATGAACGATTCTGTCCCTGGGACAGGAATCCATATGCATCTCCTGGAGCCATCCAGGGTTCAGATCTGGAAGGCCTGTACCCATCAGTATATAGCCCAAAGGCCGTTACAAATGCATTAGCATCCTTTGTGTAACTAACTGCATGGTAGTGAGCTTAGTATGGCCACTTGCTGCTGGAGTTAAAATACCAAAACCTAATATCTGACTCCCCAGGTACCTCTCCACTATTTACGAGCTACATTCATTCCCCACCCCCTTTTCTTTCTCCCACTAATTCCTCAATTTACATCTCCACTGACTGCCTGTCTTGCATGCAGACCAGCCTCTGGCCTCTTCACTATTCATTCCATCCAGGAAGAGCACACACCGACTGCAGATGCTTCCTCAGCCTGACCGAGGGTATTCATACCTGAAAGCTTGCAAAGAAGAATTTCCCCAACTATTTGAGTTGGTCGAATAAAGGATATCAGATTTACCCAAAGGACCTTGTCTGCCTATGTCCTTAGACCAACATGGCTACAGCTTATACCCCTAAAAACCAAAGCAGGGAGAGATTAAGGATTTCAAAGCCTGTCTTGAATCCTTTAACAGCGCTCCAATTTCTGCATCACCGTTGACTTTCCTGTAATGCCCCCTTCCCATCCATTGTGCAAAACCCTTACAGAACTGAAATCCTCTCTTGAGCCACGGGTGGTAATGACTTTGGCCACCAACTACCATGAGAATAAAGAGGTAGTTGGAAAGAAAGGCTTAGCTTAAACTAATGCAGAATCCAAATGATCCAGCCGGCCTTTTATCTCAGAGATCCCTAATGATGTGCTTCTAATGAGCAGACCTTTGCTATGGAGAGCCTTGCATTGTCCCTCTCTATATTGTTGTAGCACCTCAAAGGGGGGTCACTTAGCACATGAAAGCTGCCTCGGGTACAGCACTACAAGCCCAGCACATTTCAGCCAGTGTGAGCAACAAGCGTCTGCCAAATCATGATGTATGAGGCATAAAGGTCAAAAGTTCTGCTTTACAATGGTCCAGAGCAGGGAGGCTAGATGATAGCCACTTAATTTGTGGTTTCTCCCCCCGCCCCCCGCTTGTCAAGACAGAGTTTGGGCTTTGGTGATGGATGACTCATCAATTAAAGCCTGACATTTGCCCCTTTGTCTGTGTTCTTAAATGACCCGATCCAACACCCAGTGAAGCCAATGGGAGACTTGGGATCAGGTCTACATAGATGGCTTAGTGGCTGCATTCAAGATCTGGCTTCTTTGGGGCCTGGCTTTATGACTGTCTTGGGATGCAACTATTATTGGATGTTGCTTATGTCCTGGGCAATGTCTAGAAAGTATTTGTCCCCGTTTCTTGTTTACTCCTTGGGTTCCCTTCCCTTGGCACCACCGGATGTTTAGGCGTCGCTGCTTTTGATGTCTGCTGGCACAGTCTCCAGTTGCGCCAAACAGCTCTTCCAAGTCAGATGTTTTGTACGCTCTTCTCCTAGCTTATCTGAACAGATATACAATTAATGCTTCCTGTAGGACATGCTGCTTCCCTGATAACACCAACCTTATTATAACAAAACTGCCTTGGAAATATTCTGCCACAGAGAAGAGGATTTTGCTGCTTTCTTGTATTTTAAAAAATCAGGACGAGCTCCATCCTGCCCTTGGGACCACACCAGTAAAGTGCAAGTTTAGTTCTATAGAAGCCACAGAGACCTTACTTGCACACAAGATTATGTGGTATGCTGGATCAGAGCCCTTTTTGGGGTTTGTTTGATGAGATTTGGCTACTCTGGTTAAGTGCCGGAGGCTATGGACTAATGTACTTTGTCACCACTTCAGAAGGGAAGGGGGAGTTGCTGGGGAGTCTCGATCAGTGCTACAATGCAAGTGTTAAGTCTGGTGTCCTCTTGTAGCAATGCAAGGGAATTAAATTGCTACAACTTTAGCCCTGAATAAAGCCAAATTAATTTTGAATGGTTTTGCTGCAGATGTGTCAAACAAGGACATAGCACTTCCGTGGCAGCTTAACAGATATCCTCTGATATCAGTAGAAATTGTCTAGGTAGTATATTCTTAATGGCTTGATCTACACATCTGTGGACTGTTAGAACTATTTCCTGATGATTTTTTTGAAAAAAACACCAAACTAGTTAAATGGAAGCAACGTTTAGTAGGAACACAACTGTAATAGTATAAGATGCTTGTGTAGCTTATTCTTTTACCCCTATGGGAATAAACAGTGCTGACATAAATATCCTAATGCCTCCAAAGCTGCATTGCTGCTTGGGGAAGGGAGGGATGGAGCTGTACTGTTGTAACTACATTTATAGAAGTGAAGTGGTACAGCTGCATACGTGTGGTGGGGGGCGTGGGGAGGAAGGGTGCTGATGTGGAACTGGGTCTCACAGGATAGAGGAGGGTCATCTGGCAGATACTCCATGCTACTCTGGTTGCCCACAACCTCCTTCCAGCTATGACTGAGGAAGCTGTGTGACTCCTGTCCCCTGTCCCCCCCCAGAGCCTTCTGCACCTAACCTCCTAGTTTTCATCCTCCTCCAAGTGTGTAGCTCCAGCATCTGCTGCTGCTGCTAATGGGTTTTCCAGAAAGAGTAGTGAAGCAGATGGCTAATTTTAGGGTCTTGAGTAGCAAGTGGCACAAAACAAGACTGTAGCCAGCTTTTGTTGGCAGCAATGTAGTGAAGCTGGGAGGAGCAGCATTATTGCTGGAAAGGTCTGTCCACAGATGCAGGGTGATGGCACTGCACCGCTACACTCTCTGTTCCCATTGCTGCTGGTACATTATATGTAATTTTGTAAAGGACCCATTATCTGGGAGGGTATCCATTGCCTGCTGTGCTGTAGCATCTGCCTCATGGTATCCCTGCAAAGTAGGGAAATGCCACATCCCCCATTTTCCAGATTGCAAATTGAAGGACAGTAGAAAGCCAGGGAGTGAAGTGTGGATTGCTCAAAACTGCTGTGGAAGCTGTGGGTGTACAGTAGCTTCTGCTGACAGTCAAATGGGGCTTTTGTAGCTGACTCAGGAATTGATTCTAAATCTCCCACAGGATTCCCTTTGCAGAGTGATATGTCTAAGGCAATTGCACTTAGGTTTGAAGCTGAGAAGGAGCTGCCAGCTTATTATCACTTGTGTCCCCTCCCCTCGCTGCTAATCTCGGTCCCTTTCAGAGGCAACAGCTCAGCGTTCTGTGGCTGCGAGTCATATTTTCCCCTTCCCAGTAATAAAACCTGGCAGAGCAGAATAGAGATGTCGAAGTTCAGGGTGACAAGATTCCCTGGGTGACTTGCTGGACATCCTGTCTGCTGGACACATGCCTTCTGGGCCCCCTATGCATGAGTGCTGTGTTTAGTGTTAAATTAGCCGGGGCTCATGGAGATGTGCTGGGGGAGGGGGAAGTGTGATCTTGGAGATGGTAAAGCAGATCTGGCTTCCATTTCTGACTCCACCACAAATCACCTCTATGACTTTGGGTGAACTGATCCACTTCTTTATGCTTCTTTTCTCTAGGGGGGTAGTGACCATTACCTGCTTATCTTGTGGGGCAGCCGGTGGGGCCAGGGACCTCGTGATCAGGAAGCTGGCCTCAGGTTTGTTTCAGTGCAGGGATTAGATTGCAAACTCTTCGGGACTGGAGCTGCTTTTGGTTCAGTGTTGGTACAGTGTCTAGCATGATGGGGTGTCCTGGTCAGTGCCTGGACTGCTAGGTGCCATCTCAATGCAGCTCATCCCTAATAATATAAGTTGTATGATGCCTTGTCAGACAAGAGCTGAAAGCTGCGCTGTGCTTTTTCTACTGTCCCATTTTCTCCTATTAGCTATCAGGAAGGTGAGGACTTAGGCATCGTCCTGAATAGTCCAGCTATGGCCAGACAAGATTAGTGTGGGGGAAGCTCTGTTATGGACAAGTGTCTCCAAGCTGCTTAATCTACACGGATTGGAGCCGGCTGCAGAACGAGACGGAGTCTTCTCACGTGGCAGGAACGTGGCGACGTCTGTGCAGCAGTGAGGGAAACCGCTGGCACCAGAATATTGCTGTGATGAATGGGAGAGACTTTTCTATAGATACTGCACAGTCTGTCTCAGTGCTTTGACCTTGTGCTAACTCAGGGCTGTCCAACTCTGGAGAGGCCAGGGGCCATGTGGCACACAGGTCACAGGCCCTGGGCCCCACATGTGTGGGTTACAGGCTGTGTGGGCTCCTGGGACCCCTGCAGCACAGGCCCCTGACCCAAACCCCCTAACCCTGTTATTGCTGCCTCTGGGCAGACAGTTTACTGGCCTCCGTTCCACCATGCCCTAGAGACCCCTACCACCACCACCAGCTGAAGTTGTAGGGGGGAACAGGAGCTGGGCATGAGCCTGCAGGCCACACTGAATGCCTTGCAGGCCGGATGTGGCCCTCAGGCCACCAGCTGGACACCCCCGTGCTAACTAGTTATATAATTATAACTAAGTCTCTCAACTTCTCCTGGCCATCAGAGGTCCTGTCTAGGCATTTTGCCCTCTGGTGGCAAGGTTGTTCAGCCTTTTTTTTCATTAAGTGATACTCTGGTACAGCTGGTTGTTTTTTTCCCCTACTAGTTAAGGAACCTGATCCAAAGCTGGATCTCAGCTTCATACTATGGAAGTTAACAGATATATCTTTCCAGCCTCTGGGAAGGGCTCTTTACCCCCACTGTCACCAACGGCAGTATTGTTAGTTGTCACTGCATCTGTAAGAAGACGTGCTACAGCACCGGGTGGTTGATCCGCCCCTTGGTATGGTTCAAGCATGTCCTGCACTCTCCTCCGAAACTGTATAGTATTTATTTATTAGATTGATATGTTGCCCTTCGCAAAAGAGGCTCAGTGGAGCTACAATCAAATAAAAAGATAAAAATATTAAAAGAATATGTGATAGAAAAGGCTCCCCAGACAATGGCCCAAAATATATCCCTTCCTGTTGAAGGTCTGCCTGAATAGGAAGGTTTAGCAATGGATATGGCAGGTGTCCAGGCTAGGGCTCTGAGGGCACACAAAGTGGGGAGATACTGAAGAGCAACTACTGAGGATGACCTGCATGTTTTTTGCCAAATGGACTTGGGTCTTATGTGCTGTTTGTGGGAGGCTGATTTTAGTGATGATGATGGAATATAAGGGAGAAGGCAGTTCCCTAGGCACATGGGGGTCCAGATAATTTTGGGCCTCATAGGTCAAAACCAGACCCTTGAATTGCACCTGAAAAGCCATTGAAAGCCAGTGCAGACTCTGGAGGCAGACCAGGGTAACGTGCTTTATCTGAGCAGTGTTGCTTCCCACTGAACCAGAACACCAGTCTCCTTCCTTTCTTTCCAAAACCTCAGTCACCCATGTAAAATGAGTCTTCACAGATCTGGATGCCAAGATGGCTTTGAGGTTGGATTTGGAGAGGATGAAGCATTAGAAAAGTTGTAAAAACCTTTTGGAGCCTTTGACCATCTGCGCAAGGGGAATACTTTTTCCACTTGGTGCTTATTGAACTGGATTAGCACATG
>NW_017728947.1:109121765-109131357 GCF_001723895.1 Crocodylus porosus
GTGTGTGTTTGGATGATAGCCAAAGTTTAATCAATTGCTTCAGTCTAGCCTGGGAGTAGACAGCTACTTGTAGATACTCTCTCAAAGACTGACCATTATGGTTAAGTAACCTTTCTTCAGTCTTGAGTTCCTTTGGATGGTTCCCATCATCTGTTTCCAGTCATCTGCAGATGTTTACTGTTCAGTTTGTATCCCCATTTTGGCTTCATATTGTCAATATTTCCATACGTTCCTATAGAAAAAATATATACCAGTATATAACCAATTCATTTATTTCTACCAGTGATTTGATTGTCTTGTAATTTCCTTGATGATACAAAATTGAAAAGGTGGAAGCCAAGATGTTTGCATTTTCCTAGAAATAATGTTTTTGTTTGCAAAGTCATAATGAGGGGGTAGCTTTAAATTTAATTTACCCAATCATGGAATATTATGTAGAAAAAAAAATAATTGGATCCTTTGGTTAAAATAAGGAAACAAAAATGCATGCAGTATATTCTGTAGGGCAATACTGACAATGTGAGCATGGGGTGGTGGAAGGAAATGAATGAATGAATCTCTCTACACGAAACATATGCTAAAAGCTCTGAATAGGGAAAACTTCCCCTCCTGGAGAGCATCCCAGTGAAAAAGGATGAATAGATGTTTTTGCAGGCTACTCTTGCAAAACAAAATGCTGTAGAGAACCATTTTCGTATCTTCTGGAAAAGTCCCAAATGGCAAGTCCTCTTGGTCTTGAGTTGATGAAAGACACAGAGCAGGGATAGCTCTCCTAAACCCCTATCATCGTGGTGAAAGGGAAATGTCCCAGTTTGCTGAAATTAAAGACAGATACTTGTTTGGAAGCTTTGTCATAGGAGCCAATAAATATATTTTATTACTAAAGAATGAAGATTATTTGGTGGGTCAAGGGAGTTCTGGATCTAATGGTCATTTGCTCTGGATGGACCCCGAACAGAACCACGTTGTGCCTCGTTGTGGACCCGCCCTATGGGCTGCCCACCTTTGCAGGGCTGGTGTTATGCTATTTTTGCTGTCATTGGCTGGGGTTGTGTGTGGGGGAGCACTTTCTTGGTATGACAGAATCTCATGTTGTACCATCAGTTTTGCTTACCCTTCATGAAAACGCCTGCACTTCTTCCATCTCCATGTTCGCCCATGAGATCCCATTCGTGTGTGTGTGCCCATGGCGCCCATGCAAGGCCTCGTGTCCTCCAAGCTGCAGAACCTGGAAGCCTCACCCTCTGTCCGCCCGAGGGGTTCGCCTCTGAATAATCACTCTGTCCTCGGTAGTTACTTTGCAGATTGTCCTGGCAGAATGGCAGGGTTTTCCCCCCTCCCCGAGGATTTAGCAGCCCCTCATAGCCCTGGCCACTGGACAGCACATCTCAGAACAGACAAAAGAAGTAGGGAAAAGAAAATACCTGCCCCTCTGCTATCATGTCTGAGAGAGGCTTTGCACACGCGAACCGTGGCAGGTCAGAGGTTAATAGCAATACGTACTGTCCCTCTTGTCCCCGGGCTGAGGAACCACAGAACTGAGATGAGTGGCAGGCCGTCCCTCCGTGTGCAAGAAAGGGGTTAATTATTGGTGACGGGGATGCTGTGTGTGATCACAGGATTCAAATGCCATCTGCTGCATGCTTCCTTCTCCTCTCTGAATAGCTGACTTTCATGCCTGCTCCTCTGGATCCTAGCAGTGAAAAGGCAGCAGTCAGGTCAGGTTGCTGCAGCGGGCTCTTGACCACTGACCAGTGGGTAGGTCAAACGGGCTTCCTAGAGACAGTGGTGACTTCAGATGGACGGCTGCTGCAGGGCACAAGCTCCGTTTTGTCTTTAGGCATCTTGCTCACATCTGGGAGGGGAAGGAGATTTCCTCTGTGAGCCTTTCATCTGTGCTGAAAGGGGTTTTGCAGCATGTTGACATAACAGAGGGAGGCTATTTACATAATGGAAAAAGGGATGGAAAAAAGACCCAGGAGGTTTTTTTTTTGAGGGGTGGGGATCTTGGGGTGGTTTTTAAAATGATAGTTTCTTCTGCCCCACACTTACTTTAGGCTGGATCTCTGATTTATACCAGATGATGACCCTGGCCCTTTATATTACTAGCGCTGCCGTGTGCATGTGTGTGCGTATAATACCCTGTGGGATTAGCCAGGTATGGGCTACAGAGCTGACTTTTCAAACTTCTTTCGTGATCTTTATTGCTTGTCTCGAGCATAGAGATTTCCGCGCCATTCATCACGCCGTGACACGTGTTTACAAACAGCCGTCCCCTAAGCCATTCCTCCCCTTCTGCCATGTTTCCAGTCATGCCCGTGGCAAGGGTGAGAGTAAAACTGGGCAAAATGTTGGGTCAGGCTAGAGCTATCTCTGCTGGTGCTGTGACTATCAGGGCCTGTGTGGAAAGCCTTGGCTTGCCATGGTTTGCAATAGGAAACAGCTGCCCTGGCAGCTTCTGAGACTGGTAGGCCTATTTGATGACCATGGGGCTGGCTCACTATATAAGTGAGACCAGTAGGAAATAGGTAAAGAAACCTAAGAAGCAGGAAGTGGCCTTGAGTAATGTGTAATGGCCCCAAGCAAGGGCTGAGCATGTAACAAGAGGGGGTTGAGAGCTCCCAAAAAATTGAGAGAGGGAAGTCAGGCTGAAATGGGAAGCAAGGTTAGAGCCTGGAAGTGGGGTGGCTGTGGAAAGGATTGGGAAGTCCTCTCCGACCCATAAATGGGCTATATTGGCCCATTCAGTCATGATCGTTAGCTACCATATTGTCTGGCATACCACAGCACCCCCGAAATAAGGTGCTCATCTTGTTTCTGAAAGGCTGAATGAAGGGAAAAAAAAAATGATCAGGATCTGATTTTTCCAGGGAAAACACAGGCAGCTGCAGTGGGGGAAGGGAGCAAAAACCTGGGGCTGCTTGGTTAACCCCTTAGCTGCAGGAATGGAGTAGGTGCTGCTGGCTGTGCCAAATTGCCTGGCCCTTCTTGTCTTGAGCTGAGTTGGGTGGGCAGCCAGCAGTGCCTGCCAGGTCAGCTGAGGGGCCTGACCCCCGCTGGCAGCACCTCTAGAGGTGCCCAGGCACCGAAGAGGTGCCCAGGCAGTTTGCATCCCAGAGGATTGGGCCCTCTGCTCCCTGCTTTTTCTCATTTGAGACATGCACTCCAATTTCCAGTGGCTCATTATTAAAATAAGCTGCGTGCTGTATTTGAGTAAATGCAGTATATAACAGTGGGGGCCTACCATTCCTGTTTTCTTGCCGCAGTAATCAAAGAGGCTGTCTCTGTCTCAGATGGCCCCTGCAGCCTGCGCGCCAGGCCTGACTGGCTCTCGTGTGCCCACGTGCGCATGCACACGTGCGTTTTGAGGCCAGCACGGTGCAAATACGAGGCCGGCAAGGAAACCCCCAAGCAGCGGAAAGACCAATGCAGGAAACTGCAGTCTAGGAACGGGCTCATGTCACTGCAGAAAGCGGAACCATTAAAATGAAAAATCCCCGGAGCCAGACTGAATCCAAACGCAGTCCGCTCCTCTGAATCCAAACGTACGGAGAGGGGTGGCAGGCTGCGAGCATCATTCCTGAATCGCCTTGCGCTGCGATTCACGCCAAGTGCAGAAAAAGCCTTGCTGGCCTCCACCCCCCAACCAAAACCCCCAGACCTCGAATCATTTCACTGGCTGTGGAAATGAAAATACAGCAATTTTACTGTGTGAGAAACTTGTTGGTTTCCTACCGGTCGCTTCCTACTATAAATCAGCACCAGGCAGCTGCGTCCACTCGCTCCTTGGGATAGAAAAATACACCCTGCTGCTAGACAGTAACACAGGCGCCAAAAACATCACGGGATCAAAGGGCACCGAGCCTTATCCCGAGCATAATCAAAGCAAGCCCATCAGCTCTCCCAAACAGTCTGTTTGTGTTAGCAGTGGCCATCCATGTCTGTCCGGGCGGCAGGGGATGGATTTATCAGCGTTGTTTTGTTCCATACCTTAGCTCGTCCTGGAAGTCTCGTCTTTGTTCAAGAGCATCGATTGCTGGTACCTTCCTACACATCTGCCTTCAGAGTGTTTTTGCATTACTTCCCTAACACAAAAGTACAGCCGTAATCGTTTCTGGATGTGCTGGAGTCCATTCGACTCGCTTCTTACAGGCTAGAAGCGTAGCCCTTTGCTTTCTGTTTCCCTCCACGAGAGCTTTCTAGGGAATATCGTCCAAAATGGAAGGTAACACTCTGGGGATGTATAAGTATAAACGGCCAGTATTGGTGTCGGAGGAGAGCCCACTATGATTTTCTCTCTCCTCTGGTTCTTCTGTCCTCCTGTTCTGGTCTGTCGGGAAGTCGTAATCCAGGGTGTGGGTTTGTGCCCAGGCTTCTTAGAACTGAAGTACATTTTCTTTGGAAGCAGAGCAAGCGCTGTGTTTGCCCGTAGGAGGTCAAGCATCCTCCTGGTTTCTCAGGCACAGACCTGCCAAGTTGACTGTTTTTCCATGAAAAGTGTAGATTTTTGGCTCTTTTTTTACATGCAATCTACCAATTTCTGATCTTTCACACTTGGGCTCATAGCAGAGAGCTTTCAGAGGGGACTGGAGAGAGTGTCGGAAGCAATAGCCCCAGCTCTGAACTATCCGTTGTTGTCTCCTCTCCATGCTCTTGTTTCTCTTATAATTCATGTTGTACATCTGATTCTGCCTCTATAAAATGAAAGCAGCTCAGAGCTCTGCATGTGGGCAGTATTGGACCTGGCCAACAGGCACAACCAAGCTGGTAGTTTCTGTGGTCACATGGATTCCACGTCATGCAGCCATTGAAAAGGGAACTTTAGTTTATGGCTTTCCCCATTGCTGTGTAGTTTCAAAAACCCTCTGTGCTTAGGCCTAGATTTTCAAGGTATTTAGGTGCTGGAGTACTTCTTTTAATCACCAATATTTGCATTTTTAGGTGCTGAAATTAATTGGCCTGCATATGAATAGGAAGCCTACTTTAAAGCTTTCATATCACTCTCAAAGGAAAAGGCCTTATCAAGAGGTAGAAAGACAACACACACACACACACACTCCTTACTCAGCAAAATAATAGTAATTTAATAATAGTGATTTATAAATAATAGTAATTTGTTGCTCCATCTTAAGTCAGCAGAATAGCATTCTTCATTGCTGAACTTAGAAACATAGAAAATGAGGGCTGGCAGGACCTCAGGAGGTCACATCTAGTCCAAACCCCTGCTCCAAGCAGGACCTTCCCCAATTATATCATCCCCACTTCTGTAGTGTGGTTCCCTGAGGTACCTTGGGGCAAGCTTTACCTTCCCAGTACTGTAGGCTTCAAATTCAGCAAGTCTGGTTTTGTGGCCTTAAAAAGAAAAATTAGGTAAGCAAGGAAGATTTTACAAGGACCTTATTCTATATTTAATGTGTACTGAGATCATTAATATACGGAGTCATTATGGGCTGTAGCATGGTGTTGTTGTCCGGCTCATAATGAGGAGTGAAAGAAATACCACTTGCTTTGGGTAGAAGGCTGAACTTTTAGATTGCAATTTTTTTTGGATAAATCCAGTACTGGCTGAAAATTGCTAGGAATACAGTGACTTCCTTGAGATAGCACCTATATTATCTGGATCAGGGTTGTCCCATGAGTGGCTGGCATGTGGCCTGTGGGTCCTTGAAGCCATCTCTCTCACTGCCTTTCACAGTGGAGGTCCCAGCCACCAGGGGAGGGTTCGGGTTTGAGAGTATGGTTGGGGGTAGAAAGGTAAGAAAGGTTTATTGACTTAACAAAAACACAACTACGCGTAGTAACAAGACAAACAATGACAGACAAGAATAACTCACGTTGGCAAATTATCAGCAGTCCCCTCTGATGCCTGATGTATGACAAGTTTCTCTTTCCATAAAGATCAGCCAAGTCTAGCGTTCCCAATCAGCGCTGTCCGAGAGGTACTGGGAAGGACCCTGGTATTCAGTCTTTGGGCTCTCCATGGGCCTACTGATCCAGGTCAGCAGCTAATTAGTCCCTTCTACAGAGCTGTATCTTCCTTCTGAATGATTTCTGGATGTGCCAGCCAATTTATAACTTCTGAGCTGTGCTGATAACTTACAGCCATTCAGATTCTTTTTACTTCAACTGTCCTTAGACCAACCAATAGCAGTACAAGCCTTGCATTCTTTTGATAAGGTTAATTTTAACTACACCACAGGGCCTTACTACTTCAAGGCTTTGCTAAATTTACTAAGCCTTACTTCATATAAGGCCTTACTACATCTTAAATTTTAATTAGGCTCTTAGCAACAACATATAGCTTAATATCTAAACAAATGACAGAAAAACACTCGGTCTAATCTTCATAGAGCCTTCAGGAAGCACCTTTATCACACAGACAGTGGTGCTGGCTCCTACCCTGGCGGTCTTTAAGAGGAGGCTAGATGAACACCTTGCTGGGCTCATTTGACCTCACTACTTTTTCCTGCCGTGGCAGGGGGTTGGACTTGCTGATCTGCTCAGATCCCTTCTGACCCTACCAACTATGAAACTACAACATCATTTTCAGCTATCACACCATGGGTTGGGGGAGAGAAGAAGCTGTGAGCCGCCCATGGTGGGGGATTGAGGGATCCTGGGGACTTACAAATTATCAGCCCAGCTTCTGTGGCAGGGAGGACTCCCAGGAGCCCACCCATGCAGTATGTGGCCTGAGGGCTGCATGCCAGGATCACATCCAGCCATGCCAAAGTTGGACGGCGCTGACCTTGGTGAAACTTATACCATGCTGATCCAGTAGATGAGAACAGCCTACAACTAAAGAAATTGCTCCTCTGGCTCAAGGGTGAGACATTTGTACTTTTAATGAAGGTTGTTGGTTCACAGCTTGCTGATGCATGGTAAAGGCAGGGCATTGTGTGCTCTTGCCTAGTCTAGAGGTGAATCTGGTTATGAAGCAAGATGCCCATGGAATGTCTAAGTGCCTTTGCTCCCAAGATTTTGTTTTGTAACCATTTTATCTAAGGGAGCACCATCCTTTTTGTAATTAAGACTGCAGGCAACTATGCACCCGGTAGAACACTGGTGCGTACTGAAGCGACTTTGAACTACAAGTCCATTTCCTAATCATAGAAAATGAGGGTTGAAGGGACCACAGCAGGTCATTTAGTTCAACCCCCTGCTCAAAGCTAAGCCCTGCTCAAATGCATACACATTAACAGACTGCTGATGCCCCAAAGAGCTCACAGCCTAAGTAGACAAGATAGGCAAAGGGTGGGAAAAAGGAAATACAGCTAACTCTCTGGTTAGGAAAGTGAAGTGCACAGATGTCAACTGACTTGTCCAACATTGGATTTGGGACCCAAACTGGATTGGTCCCAAATGACTGGGTCTCAGCAGTTGTGGTTGAGCAACTGTACCTTCACTTAAAAATAAATCTCGACTGAAGGCTGTGATCATTAGTAATTACTACAGAGCCACACTGTGTCTTTTGGCAAAGCAATAGCAAAGGTCCATTGTCTGTCTCTGTGCTTGTAGCTGTCCAGGTTGGAGGCAACAGGTGTGCCTCTACTGCTGGAGGGAAAACATAAGGGTCAGCTTTTGAAAGGCATTTAGGTCCCTGACTCCCATTGAAAGCAGTGGGTGTTGGGCATGCAGCAGGGTTAAACATCTGCCCCTCAGTTCATTTACAGCTATTTATGGATCTGCTGCAGAGGATGTGTAATATGTTTTACAAGTGTGGTTATGCAATGCCTTTTTTTCCTTTGCAGAGACTATAAGAGATTGTAAGAAGCAGGGGTCTAATGAAAGGTAGCAGCAAGAAGGGAGGGGGATAAAAAGAGCTGAACAGCACAGGAAAGAAATTCCTTAGGGGTACTTCTTTAAAGCCCTCGTATGATGGTGCACTGTCTGACTAGATGGCATTCAACACTTTGACAATGATCTGGAAATAAATATATCTCTGCTGATGGTATTTGAGAACACAAAGACTGACAGAAGTAAATGATAAGAGCAGGGCAGGGCAGCTTATAGAGCAATGTGGATCACTTGAACCAGTCAAAGAAAAGATAGTTTAAAGCCCAGTGCAAAGTTATGCAACGAGGGAAAAGGCCATACCCACAGAAAGAGGTCATGGTATCCTGGAAAAGTAATGACTTTGAATAAGTCAAGCGGGTGTAGCAGATACATGGTTTGACATGAGGTTGTGGTATTGTTCTGTGGCAAAAAAGGATGATGCTACATTTATAAGGGAATCACAAAATGGTGTAAGCATGAGGTTTTTTTAACTGCTCTGCAGCACTGGTGAAATGATTGCTAGAATATTGCATGTAGTACCCATGTGTGCTAATAAGCATGCCAAAAAAACTGGAGAGAGTGCAGAAAAGAGTTATAAAGTTGATTGGTGGGATGGAGGAATTGCCTTCCAGCGACAGATTTAAGAGCTTGATCTGTCGAACTTCCTGAAAAGAAGACCTTAGAAGCGAGTTGATTGCCACATGTAAGCACTTTAATAAAAATATGGCACACTAAAAGGATCCTTAATCTACTGGAGAAAGGCACACTAAAAATTAATGGCTGGGAGCTGAAGTCAGACCATTCAACTGAGAAAATAAGGTAAAGAATTTCCGAACTGGTGCTGATTTAACCTCTGGAACAAGCTAGCAAGGGATATGGTGGGATAAGATACCTCATTTCTCAGTGTCTTCAAATGACTACTGGATGCTGTAACAGGAAGCCTGGGGTCCTGTTATTTTAAGAGGAAAAAGCAGTAGTAGACAGCTCTTGGAGGAATAAATAAAAGCTAGCTGCAAAGGGACAAGCAGCTAGAGGCTAGAACAGGGGTGGGCTAAGTCTGGCCCATGGGCTGGATCGGGTCCACGGCAGACACCATATCCCAGCAGTCCCTGCCTGCATTGCTGTGGCCGGTTTCCATGGAGACCTCAGCAGCAGTGGTGGGGCCATGACAGTGCGGGGCCAGGGTTTCCATGGAGACCTGACCCAGCAGCACTGGCAGGGTGCACAGCTGGGAGGGGAGCAGCTACAGGGCCGGGATCTTGCGGCAGTGACAGTGTGGTCTGCAGCTGGGGCAGAACTGCGATCCGCTGCCCGCACACCCTGGGCAGGGGCATGCAGGCAGCAGACGTGGCTCTGCCCTGGCTCCAGGACGAAGCTGTCACCACCACGAGATCCCAGCCCTGGCCCTGGAGCAGCTCCCTGCTCAGTAGTACGCCCTGCCAGCACCGCTGGGGCTGGTCTCCCTGGAAACTCTGCCTTGCTGTCATGGCCCCACCCCACTGGGGTCTCCATGGAAATGGGCCGCAGGGACATGGGCAGAGGCTGCTGGGAAATGGAGTCTGAATCCACCATTTTGCCCATGCCTGGGCATGAAGGTGACAGTGCCAATTGCTGTGCTGATAGCACAACAATAGTGCCATAGGACGGAGTAGTGCTGCATGTCACCTGACAGGAAGTAGGCAGAGCAGGAGTGGCATATAAGCAGGGATCCTGGTTTTCTCTGATTAAGAGTAAATTGGATGCTTATCTTGCTGGGATCCTATGACCCCAGCTGACTTCCTGCCCTTTGGGCAGGGGGCTGGACTCGATGATCTCC
>NW_017728947.1:109136151-109147754 GCF_001723895.1 Crocodylus porosus
CTTATCTTGCTGGGATCCTATGACCCCAGCTGACTTCCTGCCCTTTGGGCAGGGGGCTGGACTCGATGATCTCCTGAGGTCCCTTCCAGCCCTGATGTCTATGAAATCTATGAAATCTATGAAAACAAAAATCCCTAATTTTCAGATTAAAAAAAGTTACCCCAAATCCACATTTTTCCATGGTTAAAATGAAACACCATTCTCTATATAGCCAAACATTAGTGGTGTTTCATTTTAATCATGGAAAAATGTGGATTTTGGGTTACTTTTTTAAATCTAAAAATTGGGATTTTTTTTTTTTTAGTGAGAGAAAACCAGGATCCCTGCATATAAGCAAGGGCTTGAGCCAGGGCAGTCAGCCTGGCCCTGCAAGCCACAGGGGACAGAGCTTTCGGCAAGCTGGCTGACCTTCTGCTTGGGGACCCTACTATGCCTGGTAACAACAAGCAAGAAGCTGAGGGCTGGCAGGGATTTGGGACCCAGGATGGGTAGAGGTTTTACTAACAACCGGTGTGCGAAGAGTCTTAGTTACACCCAGTGGGTTTGTTCTTTTGTAGTGTTATAGTTATACCCATGCTTTGGGTGGGGCTAGAAAGGGGTGAGAGGAGGTCCCAGTGGTGCCCAAGGGGCATGTGACTATCTGAAGCCCTGCCAGGGGGCAGGGGCTTGACTACAATGTGAGAGAGAGAATAGGCCAGCGAGCCTGCAGCCCTCAAGGGGCAGAGATCGGGGCCAGGGGTCCACAGCCCAAGAGGGGCAGAGACTAGGCTAGAGGGCCCACAGCCCAGAGACAATTTTTTGGCATGCTTATTAGCAGTGACTGGGGGCAGGGACCCAGAGCCCAGGAGGGACAGAGATGAGAGCTTGGGAGAGGCAAAGGAAGAGTTGAGGACCTGTAGCCCAGGAGGGACAGGAGCAGGGATAGAGACTTCACAGCCCAGAGAGGAGTGGAGTTTGGGGCCATGGGACCCACAGCCCCTTTGGGGCAGAAATAAGACCCCAGCAGGGTTAGGTAGGGGCTGGAGCCCAAGAAGCCAAGTCTGGTGTGGTGGGTCCAGCTGAAGGGACCAGCCTGAGTAGCAGGGGGCAGAAACCAGGGAGGCCAAGGCCCCAACAAGGAGTGGAGGCTGGTGACCTCCTGCTGGTTTGTGATGAGTAGAAACACCTGCAGGACACGGTCACAGCTGCAGCAGAGGTTTGGAGGCCATGATTAGCCCATAAAGCAGCGGTTGCCCGTGGGAGGCACATATGGGCCAGGAGGGGCCAGGAGGGATCCGTGAGCAGGGGATAGGTTACAGCTTGCTCCAAGGTCTGTGGGCAGCCTCCCCTTCCAAGTTTTGTTAACAAGATCAAGGCATGGTTGGCAAGAGAGAAAGGGAGGGCGCCTTAGAGACTGAGTGGTGCAGGAGTTGAGTCTCCACCACGGGATGTGATGGCCGCCCCTGGCAAGCAGGTCCTATTATAGTGCCTTTCTGGAAGAAATGCTTTAGCTAAACTTGTGATACTGAAATCAATACAGGGATAATAGATAAATGTAATGGCCTGTGATTATCCAGGAGATCAGACTAGATATTAGAGTGGGCTATTCTAGCCCTGAGTGCCTGTAGTACTAATGTCTCATCAACCATGCACATGTTAACAAATTGTCTAAAAATGTTTGGTCCTGATGTATGGACCCTTTGCATTGGCAAGGGTCATGATGTGGGTCTTAATAACACATCTTTCTTTAACATTGAGCCATCTCCCAGAATGCCTCTGATGGAGATGGCAAATGCATTTCAAATGCAAGATGCAAGGGAACAAAACCAGTGCTTCAGTAACATAACTTGTTCCCACTGCTGGACTCTCTAAGATTGCCTGCTTTAGAGAAAGCTGCAGGTGAAATGTCTTATAAACAGCTGCTTTAAGCTTCTAACATTGTGTGAAACAATTGTTCTAGCAGAACAAAAGCAGTTTCTAATTCCCAAGCCATTGATATAGTTAATCAGCCTTAGATTATTGTAAAATTGTTGTGTCCCCAATCATCGGAGACTGTATGGTGAACATAATGCATAAGAGAGAGACGCTTCTTTTATCTGTGCATTGGTAGGGGAGGAGAGGAGGGAGGGAGAGGGAAATAATGGAAATTAAGTCTCGTGGTGTTGCAGCAAGAACAGTAGCATTAAAAATCTCTACAGCAGGATGGGTTCAAAGCCAATCAGCAGATACAAATAAAAACACGGGTGCAGATAGATGCAACAGGATGAGTGTATATTAGGTGTCTCTTCCCGGAAGGTGATTATGCTAAATAGTTTGCGGATTTGCCACCTGAAATCCCAGGAGCTCCAAGCATTTGCAAGTGAAAATAAGGCAGTTCTATTGTTAAAGCATCTTTGGTTTCATACAATTTCCTGCTCTAATCAGGCATAGCCAGATGTACAGTGATCAGATTTAGGTGGATTGCTTTAATTTACCTTAGCTATGCGTAGGCTCCTAAATGCCTTTCTGCATCACATGGGAGTGCCCCCAGTGCTATGCTATGGCTCCTGGGTTGTTTAATGTCATCTTGATGGCAGTGATTAGAGGGTATCTACTGGACTGGGGTGTTTGTGGGCCATATGTTCAGTGACACTTAGTGGGTTCCTCCCAAGAGAGGTGCTATTCTCTTCAATTCACCAGTGTATCTGGAATTGGGGTGAAGGGACATTTGATTTATTCTCATTTTTCCAAGTTGGGTGAAACTCCATGCAGGTCAGTGGCTGCTGTATCTGCTTGTTGTATGGGACAGAAACATGTACCCAGCTGAAAGACAAAAAGGTAGGCATTAAGATCCTGGGATCAGGTATGCAGGTTGTAGCTGTATTGGTTTAGAGGCAAAAGGAATCAGAGGTTCATGGATCTCACCCTAGGAATCACAACCTCACACTAGGAATCACAGCACCCCTGGGCTCAGTGTTTGCTTCCCCCCTTGGTACTGATGCCCGTTTCCCCATAGTCATACCCTGCTGTCAAAAGACTTGCTTGGTGGATCTGTAGGAACTTAACTATAGGCGAAGCGGGGGTACGTTGGGATGTTTGTACAATGCATATTATAACGGGCTGCCAATCCTGGCTGGCTCTGAGACACCGTGGGAACATCCATTTTTTATGTGCCTCTTTCCTGGTGCATCCTCATGGAGAGTCTGGCATTGTGATGTAGAAACAGGTAGCTAGCTGTGTTAGTCTGAAGGCAGGGAAGAGGCGTACCTTATAGACTAACTAAGATATATAGAGAGCAGAAGCTTTATGAACTCCTGTGCTCTCTATCTTATTTCATTAGTCCAGGGGTGCTCACCTTTTGGCCCTGTGGGTCAGATGATTGGCACAGAGCCCGTCTGCAAGCCAGATCAGGCCCTGGGGCCAGGCACTGTCCCTCCCCGCCCAGTGTGCCATGATTGCGCCCTGGGAGTCTGACATCTTCGCTGCCCCCCTCCTCACACTGGGATTGGGTCCCAAAGGGTCTGGGGTTGCTCCCTCCCACCTCACCACACTGAGATTGAGCCCTGGAGCCTCGCGCCGCCCCTGCCTGGCTCTGCGTCCTGGGATCAAACACTGGATCTAGTGTGCGGCACCAGGGGATTTGGCAGCAGAGGGGCAGTGCCACCACTGTCCGACTGCAAAATTTCTGGACCCATGTTGAGCCCCATGAGCCGGACGACATGGCACTGAATCTGGCCCTCGGGCCAGAGGTTGTGCACCCCTAAGTTAGTCTATAAGGTGCATAGTGACGTAGGCCAACCCAGAAGCGGCAAAGTGGCATGATTCTGAATAATAGCATCTGCACACCAAATCTATGCAGAGAATCAGGAAAGAGGATAAAAAGCCAGCATATGTTAACCAATTAGGCAAGAATTGTGACTGGGAAGTGGTTTCTGTTGACTACATAGATGAGGCTGAGCCCGGGTTTTAGTGCCGCGTATGTCTGCAGCAGCATGGTGACGACCATTCTTGAGAGGAAAGGGATTAACGTGGTCTCCTTCCTCTCACCCCTGTGAAGAAGAGGGCGCTCCTGTTGGGCTGGCATGGGTCCTCACCTGTCTTGCAGGCATCCGGGGGGGGAGGAGGTACCGGTACTGCAAGGGCAGATATTAACAGATGTGCGGGAAACATGAAAAAACTACCAAGTCGGATTCATCACAAACGCCATCGCATCCATGCACCTGGTGGAGGCGGGAATGAATGACCCGTGTCTCCTCCCCTTGGAAAGCAACAAGCTGCTCAACCCATGAGTGCCACGGCACGGTGCAAAAGTCTCATCCTGGCTCCCTGGGTGTCAATGCTCTCTCTCAGGATGTAAATGCGCTCTCTCGTCTGTGTTGTTTAAAAATTCAAGGCCAGAAGAATGTAGGCTTGTTATTCTTTGGTTTCCCCAAGTGTGCGTGTGTCAGGGAGGAGGAGGAGGAGGAGGGGTGTGTGTGTATGTGTGTGAGAGAGACAGTTGTGCCCATCTTCCACCCAGTCGGGACAGGAGGCAGAGAAGCAGACACTGAGTCAGAGCTGGGGTGGGGAGAGGCAGCCTTAGGTCAAGTCTGCAGCTGGAGGAGAAGGATTAGTGGGTGACTGGCGAGGGGCTGCGCAGCATCCCCTCCCCCAGCACCGCTCCTCCAAACTGCCTGCTGCAGCTGGCTGAATGCAGAACAAGACAGATGTGCGTCAGCTGGGGTGGTCGGCCCCTCCTGAGCCAACTGGGCCTCGTATGCCGGTAGCCTTACAATACCTAGGACGGGCTGGACGCAGGGCGCCGGAGGGCAAGGGTCATTAAGAAACATGGCTTGCCTTCTCGCTGCTCTCCCTGCCTTCCCCCCACAGACTGCAGCCGGGCTGCTGAATGCTGATGAGACAATCCCTGGCCCCTCTCCAATCTGTCTTTTTTTTTTTCAGATCGTTTTTTCAGGTCCTGAACCGCTGGCCAGTCTTTGTGGGAAATGCCATGGGCTTTGCGAGCTCTGAGGCTGACCTCCCTCTGCTTGTCTCTCTGTGAGATGCTGGTGATTTGCTTCCCCCCACAGCCCGCTCTCCTTTGCCCTCCCTCCACCCATCTGGGGGATTGATCTGTCCAAAATCAAAGGGAAGTAAAATGAAGCAGGGAGGACTCAGACTTCCTGACCCTTTCTGAATCCTCTGTATAGTCCTTCTCCTCCTGGCACGTGAAAAGCAAATGCTCTCTGAGCCTGCTCAACAATGCTCTGCAATGAAACAAATGAGCCCGAGAAGATTTTGCCTCGCAGTAAGATGCTGTGATTATTACTCAGAGGCCTGTTACTATTACCCAGAGTCCTCTGATGCTTCATCACTCCCACCCATCAACCTCTCCAAGTTCCTCCCATCGTCCAGGTGAGTGTTACCGTGCTAAATTTCTGCTTATACTTCAAGAAAAGGCCCTCCCCTGGCTCCAGTCCCTGCCTGCCCCCTCTTTTTTGGCCTACGTGGGGTGGTGTTTTCATAAGGTACCGAGGCCGTCTTCTTTACCAAAACCTGTTCAACTTATGCCGGCTGGTCAAGTGGATTTCACAGTCCAACAGCTGCAAGTTTTATTTCCCTGTGATTAACAAATTGACCCGATCCAGCCTTTGTGATTTGGATTTACCATAAAGCATCTTTCATGATGCGTTTCTTAAGGCAGGTGGCACCAAGCTTCTGAAAGTGCCCGTCTGCCACTAAGAAGTTAATGTCTTGTCACCCAACGATTATCCGGGTCACACTGGCCTCGCTTGGAAAGACGTCTCTTAAGGCTCGATCCTGACCTGTTGATCTGATGCTGCAGGTCCAGGTTCAGGGCATTTCTGTTTGGTATACTCATTGCTCCCATTCCCAGAGCATTTGCTTCCTACAGTCTTTAATACATTTAACATCATGGTACCACTGTGGGGGGAAGGCTGTGCTATTGTCCTCACTTTACAGCTAGGGAATTGAAGTACAGAGTTACTGTGTTAACTCCACAAAGAAATGTAGGGGCTGAAACCCAGAATGTAGATCCTTGTCGTACCTGCTAACCACGAGATGCCTAGGAGATTTGGGCATCCTCATTCCTGCCCTTGGGCATACACACTGCTACCCAAGCCATTTGCAAGGTAGGTCTTCGCTTGTCTTTCTCCCCTGTGGGGCCCAACCTGGTAGTGGTTTTCAGAAAGTGCCAACTAGATTATCCCTCATGCAAAATGTGTGCGTGAAGGAGGGGGGCAGGAAATGGTGGTTCCTAGTACCTACCCAGGATCCCAGAGGTTAGGGCTACCCATTGTGATGGGGGGAAACCCAGATTTAAATACATTGCCTACCCAGTGTGGATCTCAACTTTTCTCCCACCTCTCAGAGGAGACTTTACCTACAACTCGGTGATTCTCAGCTCTATCCTTGCCCCTTCCACTTGATCGTGCTTCACTCCAGGAGGGACTGGAGCTGCAGGGCATGCTTTGACCACCACTCCGAGTTGTACTTGCTGTCCTTCTGCCTTCTCATCTTGCCCTCGCCAAGAAATTTCCTGCTGGCTAGCTTAGGCACTCCTTGCTCAGCGTGCTGGCTTTTATGGATCCCAGTTTGGGTATGTAACTCTTCCTGTGCATCATACATGAAGCCTATGCAAGGCCATGGCTCCGTGAGGTGTCATGGACATGGAACATGCAGCCTGAATGCCCGTTGCAGATGGGTACCTACATGTCTCCTATGTCCTTGACCAGTGCCCCAACCACCAACCACTGGACCAACTTGTATTTCCTCTTGCTGGCACCCCAACTGATCAGGGACTGATCCTGCAGTTAGGGCCATTCCTGGCAGGGTGCAAATCGGGGCAACCGCCCTGGGCCTTGTGCTTTGGGGGGTCCCACAGAGCCGGGTGGAGTGGCCATAGTGACTCTGCGCTGCCACCGACTTCTCGTCTGGCCACTAGTCACTACCGATGGTGGTGGAGGCTTCTTCGCATCCAGGGTGCGTGGTATCAGGGTGGGGGCAGGTCCCCGCACGAACTCATTTGCCCCGGGCCCTGCACCCTCCTCGGGTCGGCTCTGCCTGCAGTTATCCATTAAAACAGTTGTTTGGTAGTTTTAAAGCATGGTGTTAACCAGGGTTTTGCAATGGATTGTTCTCCTTAGTGTAGCCTCGCAGCATGATCAGGGACAAGATGTTTAAGTGGCTAACAAAATGGGAATCAGTTAATTTTGATAGCATGAAGAAATATTCTCGATGTCTTCCAGGCTTCGTGAATACATGAATAAACCCCTTTTGTCAAAAGGCCCAGGAGCTGTAGGCAAAACCCACTGGTCATTCTAATAACAAGAAAACCAAAGACCATTGTGGCACAAAATGTAAGCTGAATAACGATAAGACCAGACCTAACCAAAACTGATGCTCCCTGGACTCTTTCCTTGCCAGCCAGATGTGCCCCACCAGCTCTGATCTTAGGTTTAAGCACTTGTGTATGGATGAATGCGGCTACGTGGAGATGGTACCCCAAACTGCACTTCCTTGCTGGGACTGGGATCTTGCTGTTGTACCATATGGGAGAGAGCATGGCTTTCCAGCTGGGGAGGCAGAAGTGGGAAGCAGAAGGAGCCCTGAGCTCTGGAGCAGAGCTGTGGGAGGCTGGCCCTTCTCACTTCCATTAGCATCAGTGTTTTGGGTGCAGTTGTTGCTTTTGCAGCTGTAGCCCAGGACCACAGCTAATTCCAGCCCAAAGGATCTGATTTGTGTGAGGTTTCCCTGTGGCTAAGAGCTTGGAGTCAAAAATCTGGAAGCTGTTAGTTTATAAGGTCTTTCATTAGAGCACATGGAGCCTGCCTTGTGTGCTGGGTGATTGTAGACCCGAGACCCCCTTCTGCATGCAGAGGCTGCATCCTCCTCCTGCCTTGCAATCTGCTGGCCACCCAAAGGGCGTGGCGAAGTCCAGAGAGAAGCCGAAGCCATGGCCCCAGCCTGCCTGTGCTCCAGCAGCAGAGCAGAGCGCATGCTGCAGTCTCCCAAAGGGAGAGTGTGCTGTGCTGTGCTGTGCTGCCTTGGGGGGCACCTTTGCATTGTCCCTGTTGCAGGCTGGTGTCAATCACGGTCCCTTGTGATTACAGAGATGCTCACTGGACTGTGGTAGTCGAGGAATCTGGTGTCTGTCTGGAAGCCGCTCCTGAGCAGGAACGCTGCAGTAACGTGGACTTCCTCTTCTGCGTGGGCGAGAGGAGCTTTCCCACTGTGAGCTGCATTCCTGCTTAATCAGCTCAAGGAGTGATCTTAGGCAACATGCCCCTGCTGGGAGCCGCGTAATAGGAATTCTTGGGGCGCAGCCTCTGGAGCTGCATAACCTGCCTCTTGACCAGCAATCCTCATCCAACAATGCGGGGACTTTTTTATGGAGCCATTTCAATAACACGTTCCTGCCAGAAGATACGACTACCAGGTACTAGCAGCCACTGCTACGACGTAGAGCAGCGATTCTCAGCCAGGCTGCCATGGCACCCTGGGATGCCTTGAGATCCTTTTAAGAGTGCTGCGGTGTGCCCCGCAGTGTGAGCACTGTGATGTGTGCAAACGTGCTTCACAAGATCAGACCAGAGGTTTCAGATAGGAGTCCACAGTGTTAAAACTATTCTGCCCTGCTGTTGGCTTTCTCAGCGTGTTGCAATGTAAGAATTAGAGGGGCATCCATCCCTGGCACCGAGTTAGGTGGCGTCCCATGGACGCGGTGCCTGGAAACACCCGTGTGGGATCTCCGAAACAGTGGCCGGCTGCTGCTGCCTTAAGAGCCACGGCTGGGGCGGGCAGAGCGAGGGGTGGTAGCAGCTCGGCAGGACTATCGAGAAGTTCCCGATGTGGGAAGGCAGCTCCTCCCCCACTCTCCGAACCATGCACCCCACCTCCTCTCCCTCTGGGGTTTGCCCTGGGCACTAACTCTGCCTCTTACACCACCAAGAAGAACTGCTCTAGTGCAGTGGTGCTCAGTCTTTTGACCCCTTGGACCAAATAAGTGATGCAGGGCCAGTCCACAGGCCAGGCACAGCAGGATTAGCCCCTACATTGCTTCACTCGGGTCTGTGCTGCCCGGTGCCACCTTGATCGGCTCTGCACCCACCCACGCCTCCCCACGTGGCCCCATGCCATCCTGCACAGTCCTGCTTGACCCCATGCTGTTCTGTGCCATCATCCTTGGCCCCGTGCTGCCCCACTTGGCCTCACACCACCCAGATGGGCCCCACACACTCAATCTAGCATGCAGGGCCGTGCTATCGGTCCTGCGGGGCTCCTCCCCGGGTCTGGAAATCTGCCATTAGGGGAGCATCCATTAGCATCCGGTGCTCCTTTGCCAGATCTCGCCTGCGGGCCGGGGGTTGAGCACTTCTGCTCCGTCACCTTTTTGTAGGCAAATACTATGAGCTGGCATTTTCTGAGGGGTGCAGCCTAGAGACGGACGCCTTGTGTCTAAAAAGGTTGAGAACCACCAGTGTATACCAGGGTCTTGCAGCTAGGAAGAGCCTTTCCACCTGCTGCTCAAGATAATGACCAAGTGAACTCAGGTTACAAGCTGACATTAAGGAAGTCTTGACTTTGCTCTTATTGGCAAAGACATCAGTTTATTTTTAAGCTTCTGCTTAATCTAAAAATGAGACAGTGTTTGGTTTTGCTGTGAGACACCAGCACTGTGGAGACCTGGGATGCGAGAGAAGGGCTGCTATTTAATAGGAAGTTTTCATTCTCTCAGGCGTTGGACTGAGCTGTTATGGACGGACATGCCCCATCGGACTCCGGAAGAGGTGTATGAGCAGCAGAGGGGTCCATGAGAGTAATGGGGGATGCTATGCACTTCCCCCACCCCCAGGTGTGGAGAGCCCCCCACAGCCCTTGCCAGACTGCTCCAACAGTTAACCATTTAAAATCTGTGCCTCATTTCTGTTTTGACTCTGCCTTCCACTCGCTCTAGTCTTGGCTGAAATCTGGGTCCTGGTGTATTTAAAAATCTTCAGTGGCAACAGAACAGCAGAAAAGTATGTTGTCTGGCAGCGGGGATTCATTATAGGATGAATTCCTCATTGCCAGGACTATAATCAATGCAGCAGTATGCACTGGGAAGCAGAGCGCAGGATGCAGAGGGACTCTTGATCATTTATACGTGGTTACCGTTGCCAGGGAAACCACTTCACCTCTTTTTATTTCATGTGCCATCTCAATGTTAAATGATAATGACCCTCTTCTGCAAACACACAGAATCCGCAGGAGAGGCCAAAGAATTTATGATGAGAGCTGTAATAAAAAGAAAATAAAACCATGCTGATAAGGCCAGGGGAGGAGGGTCTCACCCTCCGTAGCTGGTGGCTATGTCTCGGGCCTGCCCACCTTGTTCCTAAGTCCAGCCTCTGCAGGGCAAGACCGTGCAGAGGTATGTACAGAGGGGAAAATAGCTATAAGCATCTCTAAACCATGAAACCTATTAGGAATTTGCAAGTGGGCAGAAGCTTAAGTTCGGTTGTCTCCTATTTTGATTGTATCCCAAAGCACACAGCGTGTATTTGCAGAGTCTTTCTGCCTCGCAGCACCGCTGCTCTGCCTCTGCTTGTCTTAGGGCACGCCAGCAGATGGCTTACAGTAAGGGCGCTGACTTTAAGCCTGCATTTCTGTCTGAGGGCTGTGGGTTGAGGCAGCAGCCCGTGGTCCTCTGCTTATGCAGATCCAGCGAACAGGACCCCCTCCTTAGGGACATAAGGGGAAATCAGCCCTAGTGGCTGTGCCTGCAGCTTGAAGTGGTGACGAATTCCTTCTTCCCTGATCCCAGTAAAAGATGATGAAACCCCACTGAACACCCATTGTTAATAGACATTCTTCATCTGATTAGGGAAGCCCAACAGAGGCTTAGAAAAAACCTCAATATGGGATGGGTGTCTTGGGAATGGGTTACCAGCAACGGTGAAAATATGCTTCCCCATGCTATGAATCAGGGACGCTTCATTACTGGGGTCACTGTGCCACAAGGCTTGGAAAACCTTCTTTGTGAAGAGGGATCGAAGTTTGTCCTGCTTAGTCTGGAGAGGTGCTACGATAGAAAAAATAATGACTGATGTCACAAAGGCAGGCTGGGTGCTCTTTGATTTTTCTTGATACAAATCCTTTCAAAGGAACTAGAAAGCTAACGGTTTGATCCTTGATAAAAGGAAACGATTCATAGTTTCATAGTTTCTAGGGTCGGAAGGGACCTTAGAGGATCATCGAGTCTGACCCCTGCCATGGCAGGAAAGAGTACTGGGGTCAAACGATTCTTGAAGCAACGCTCGTGGATTCCAGCTTTGGCTAAGCGGGGGGTGTTGTGTCCCATCCTGCCTTGCCTTCGTCATCTCCCAGCCAGACTACAGCACTTCAGTGTACCTAGGCACGAAATCATCTGCCCTCAAGAAGCTCCGGCTGGTGGAGAGCCTCACCAGCCATCTCCTCAGCAACTTGGGCTCCTACAAGCATTTCAGACCTGTCCTCTGTGCTCTGCAGTGCCTTCGTAGAGAAAACAGTGTCAAATTCGAGTTCTCAATCCTCTCTTTTGCAGAACGTGATGGCCTAGATGCCACTTATCTAAAACTGTCTCCACCTTTTTTTGTACCAGGACCCACTTTTAAACGTTGATGGCC
>NW_017728947.1:109147854-109155119 GCF_001723895.1 Crocodylus porosus
CAAGCACCCCCTTGCAGGCAGGAACTCTGCCAGCCTGCAAGGGAAAACCCATGGTTTCCCACATTTTTCTCCTTTTAAAGAAGAATCCATTTTTAAAGTTTGTTGGTCCATTTTAAAGTTTGTTTGTCACCCTTTCATATATTCTTGTGACCCACAGGTTGAGAAACACTGGTCTAAAAAGGCACCTTTAGAATAAGGACTGCCTTTAATAGCTCCACTACTCAAAGGGCAAAACTTATATTTGCAGAAGCATGATGGAAAATACAGACGTGCACAAATCTGGAAAAGGTTAATGAGAAGATGCTAATTACCCACCAGGCTGCAACCAAACAGCTGGTTAGAAACCAACCAAGGCAGAATGGAGATGGTAGGTGGAGAAGCTGGTAATTACATGGGAGCTATTGGCTGCATAAAGCTGTAGAAGGAACAAAACTAGGAAAGCAGGAAGCATCCCAGTGGCAAAAACAGCCCTGAGCTGCTTCATATAATATCCCTGGGCTGAAGCCTGGAGGACAGAGTGGGTCTGAATGTTTCAACATCCCCTCCTTTGCAAAAGGGAAGGAAAGAGCCAAACGATGGTGGGCGCTAAGTTAGAAAGAGGCCCAAGGTATATAGTCCTTTGGACTGAAGGGCTGAGCTGCACTGTTACGGACTGGGTCTGCCCATGACCTGATGCTGTGGGCAGCAAATTAGCCCTCCAACAAGGTGGCAGCTTATCCTCTGGGGCCAGTCCGTGACTGGAGAAGGGACTCCCTCAGAAAGTGAGGAAAATCATGAGCCTTGCTAGCCTTGGCCCCAGTTCATGGTGTATTTCACTGACTTCAGCTTTGCTCATATAGTTGCTTAGCACAATGCACATTCAATATAGAAAAAGAAATCATCATGCTGTTTCCCCTGGGGAAAGACGGGGAAATCTAGTCGTGTTAGTTAATTCATTTGGGAAGGTGCTCAGTTGCTCTAGTTATGATGGATATGCATGAAAATAAATTGCTTATGGACCCTGTTGTCACAAAATATCGCTAAGGCCAAGGGCTTAGTTAGATTAAAATAAAAACAAGACATTTGCAAATGATGAATACATCCAGCACCACGTTTGATAGGATTAGATATGGGATGTAAAACCTTGTATTTTTGGGGGCGTAAGCCAGCAATTAAGTTGAGAGAATGAGAAAGGAACTTCCTCAACAGGAAGACGATGATTTAATTGTTTGCTACAGTTCATTTATTTATTTTTACCCTTCTATGAAGCAGCTGCTTCTAGCCACAGTTAGATGCCGGATACTGGACTAGCTGCATGGACAATTTGTCTGATCTGCTGTGGCCATTTTGGTTGATTTAAAGTCTGCTTCCTCTGGCTGTGTGAAGCTCCCTAGAGGATTTTACTCACATGATCGTTTATAGTTCAGAGGGGTTTGCATACATTAGGGTAACAAAAACGCTCTGTAGATCACTTAAGTTAATTGTAGGAATCAATCCATTACTAATTTCAGGCTAGTGGCTGCTACCACAGAACTCAATGACAGAATTCCTCCGGATTACAATGTAGCTGTATGTGAAATCCCAATCTCACTTGACTCTGCTGCAGTGGTGGATACAAGAACTTGTGCAAGGGGAAATGTGAGTGCAGGTGCTAGACACTGCCAATGAAATGTTAGAAGGTGTCGATTAATCAAGTCTGCTTGAGCGTGCTAATTAGTGCACTCCAGCAGCCTCCGTGTCATGTGTATTCATCATCCCTGCATTTCAAAATGGCAGTGGGGTTGCTTTAACTAAAGCTCACCCAACAAGCTTTAGTTAAAGTGCCCCCCATGCCATTTTGAAAAGAAGGGTGCTGAATATACGTGATGCTGGGGGCGCTTTAATTAGAGCACCCCCCCACCCCTGAACACATGTATAGATGCCTTAATGTCTAGGGTAGACCTACAGAGCTGGAGTAGCCCTGAGCCCACACAGATTTTGGTGGCTATGAAAGCTAACTGCTGCAAAGGATCCATATGCACTTTCTCTACAGATATGTTAAAGTGAACCAAAATGGAAAAAAACCCTGAAAAATTCTTCGTGCTGGAGAAATTCAGCAGAGACTTAGCTGTAGCTCGAAGTTGTAATGGCCTCATGAAAGGTCCCAAGACCAACTCACGTATAGTAATAACACGTCACATATAACAAATACAAAACATGTATAATAGTAGAAGCTTTTAGGTTGGGAAGACGCTTGCCCAGGATGATTTAGTCAGAGATGATCCTGTCTTGAGTAGGAGCCTGGAATAGATGACCTTGTGAGGTGCTGTCTGCGGGGTGCAGGATAGGGCCAGGGGCCCTGTCGGCCTTGTGCCTGGAGGGTGTGTGCCGTGAGGGATAGTTCTTATTATCTTCATAGGATCAGACAGCAATGTTTGCCCAGGTCTCACTTGCCATGTCTTGCTGTAATCTATAGGTATCAGGAAGTGCTCCCCTTGCTGAGAGTTCACTTCAAGGACATTAGACCTGCTCCTTCTTGGGGCTCCAACCTCCCCTTACACCCCGGCCAAACACCACCAGATGTTACGATATTGCTGGAAGTCTGCCGGTTGTCTGACGGATGTTCTAACGTCTCTTCTGTTCTTTTCCCTTTAGTTTCACAATCCATTCAGCATCAATTATGGATGAAGAGTATGCAGTAGACTCAAAGGAATATCTGGTCACAAGTGAAACAAAAGGAAACTGCTGCAACCAAAGCCCAGGTAAGTATTTGGAACCCCAAAGTCTCAGGGCACTATGCACGGTCTTTATCACTGGTATAGGTCCTTTTCCCAAGGCCAAAGGAGATCTTTGTCTAGGTGCAGCCTCACGGGTAGGAAGGACTTAAATCAATGGAAAAAAGAAAAGAAAAAAACAGAAATAACCAAAGGCATAGAATGCCCTTCCCTTCTCAGCAGTCCAATCTCATTTATACTTGGGGTCCTTTCCCTTATTCAATCATATCCCAAATCAATCAGTCACAAGCCTCTTCACTATAGAATATCAACTTAAATATAAAAAGACAAAAAGGAAACAACCTTCTTTCATGCCAAGTGATTTGCGGCTGCTTCCTCCTTCCCTACACCCTCATAGTCACTACCAGAGAATGCCAATGAGTGTCGTCTGTGGTCAGAGCTCCTCCAAGCTCTGGGACTGAAATTCGGTTTTCTCCCAGTCCCTGGGGTTCTCACCACTGGAGCTTCAGGCCAGGCTAGGAAACCCTGCCTGCTTTCCCGGTCCTCTTTCTTCCCCCTGTGCCATGGGCACTCTGTCAAAAATAGTGCATTGGCTGTGGGGAATGCTAATCCGGAAGGACCGGTGGCTAATAAAGTGGTGTTCTGGTGGTGGCAGTGTTCCTGGCATAGGGGCCATTTCTTGTGGGTCTGGTAAATTTTACGTTTTTTCCCTTGTATTCTCTAAGGAGGTAGAGGAAGCCTCTTCACAGGTACCTTCTAGCTCTACGTTTCGATGATCGTATGTTGATGCTTGTTTTGTAAAATGATGTTTTGAATCATTCAAATTTGATAGTGTTGGAGGAATAGCTATAGTAGAATACCAACACAAAACAAACCAAAACCCCTCTTTAATGAAAGAGAACTGGGTCCTTGTAGAATAAAAAACAACTTGACCCCTGAGTTCTTTCTCCTTGGAGTACTGCGTGCAATTCTGGGCGCCGCACTTCAAGAAGGATGCGGATAACCTGGAGAGGGTCCAGAGAAGGGCCACTCGTATGGTTAAGGGCCTGCAGGCCAAGCCCTACGAGGAGAGATTAGAGAAACTGGCCCTTTTCAGCCTCCGCAAGAGAAGGTTGAGAGGCGACCTGGTGGCTGCCTATAAGTTCATCAGGGGGGCACAGAAGGGAATTGGTGAGTATATATTCACCAAGGCCCCCCCAGGGGTTACAAGAAATAATGGCCACAAGCTAGAGGAGAGCAGATTTAGATTGGATATTAGGAGGAACTTCTTCACAGTTCGAGTGGCCAAGGTCTGGAACGGGCTCCCAAGGGAGGTGGTGCTCTCCCCTACCCTGGGGGTATTCAAGAGAAGGTTGGATGTGTATCTAGCTGGGGTAATGTAGGCCCAGCACTCTTTCCTGCTTATGCAGGGGGTCGGACTTGATGATCCATTGAGGTCCCTTCCGACCCTAGCATCTATGAATCTATGAATCTGTGAATCTTAGCTCTGCCACCGTTTTCCATTTTACCCCACCTAAAACAGAAAATACTCCAGGTTGCTGATGGTATGCACCAAACTCGAACACTTGGTAAATGAACTTGGAAGCATTTCATTCTTGCTCTCCATTTACCTGCACTTTAGGCTATCTTGGGGTAAACTTATCTTTAACTTTGGTCCACACATACTATTGGCCAGGCTGGAATCTCGCTAAAGCCCATGGAGCTACACTGGATTTGACCCAGCATAGTTTATATCAGCATGGGCCAGTTTGGCCCCAAGTAGCAAATTATGTAGTATTCTTGTGGATTTATTGAGAAAAGGTTAAAATAAGACTCTTTACATGGTTTGCTAGAATGTTAGTATTTGTTCAGATCATAAAAAGGCTATAGGATTTGGCCCTGCCTGGCAAATTCTGAAGTCTATGAAGTCCACTGGAAATTGTCTGTAGAAAATCTATGATTCATTGGAAACTGTCTGCGAAAAGGAAAGGCTGTTGCAGGTCATAAGGGGGGCATCACACCACAATTATGCTTGGAATTCACTCCCCTGTATTGGAAATAGCCTGTAAGTGACCTTGCAGAAGCTTCTTTACTTCAGGTGTTTGAGGTGAGCTGCATGCTCTGCACTCAGGGATGTCGTGGGAAGGAGAGAGAATCTGCGTGGTTGTCTAGTTGAGATGTATGTTAATGTTATTGGGCCCAGGAGACTTGCTGTAGTACCTCTCCAGGGGCTTAGAGTCCAGGAGAAAGACCCTTAAAGAAATCTGCTTGGGTGCATCAGAGTAACTGATCAGGTTGTAGTGGGTTAATGTAGCCAGTCTCGCCAAGTGGAGATTAGCATTTGTATTTAGATCAAAAGGGAAGTGAAAGGAGTGGTGCCAATCTGGATTCAAACATTAAGACTGTCCACATCACTGGCTGAATATATGGTCTGGCCTAATTCAGTAGGTCTGACAGTCAGTCACGGTTGAGAAGGTGCCTTGCTACTCCAGTACAAGGTAGCTGCAGGGGAGATTCAGATACCCCCTGCCCATAGATAGATGACACCAGTCACTGCAGTCATTGCCTTCTTTCCATCATTGCCAAAATGACCTCACACATAAACCAGAAATGTGCATGCTCAGATAATAGGATAAATAAGCCAAGCTTCCTAATGTGATTGTATATAAAAATATTAACTTAATGCAGAGACTTGGAAGCTACACATAGCGAAGGCCTCCTGGGGACTTGGGTTCTTCCTTTGCATCAGAGCAGGATGATGTCTGACAGTAGTCTCTTAGCTTTTCCATCAGGAGTGTTAATTTGGACGAGTTGTCAGTCCTGCACAACTACAGCCAACAGTCGTCACGAGCTGATGACTCGGCAGGGCTGATGTTTGGGTCAAACTGGTGTTCTAGAGCTAGAAGTACAATCCAATACTTGCCAAGTCATGTCGTAAGTGAGTTGGATTGAGATATTTTACTTAATTCTGTGTACTTGCATTTTTTGGACTGAGGAATCATAGGAAAGTGAGGCTGGAAGGGATCTCACAAAGACATATAGTCCAACTGCCTAGAATTACAGAAAATGAGGGCTGGAAGGGACCTCAGGAGGTCACATCTAGTCCAACCCCCTGCTCAAGGCAGGACCAGCCCCAACTAGATCATCCCAGCCAGGGCTTTGTCTACCTGGGACTTAAAAATCTCCAAGGATGGACTTTCCACAACCTCTGAGTAACCTGTTCTACTGCTTCACTACCCTCCTCATGAGAGAGCTTGTCCTGATAGCCGACCTCAACTTCCTTTGCTTCAACTTGAGCCCATTGCTCCTTGTTCTGTCACCTGCCCCCACTGAGAACAGTCCCACTCCATCCTCTTTGTAACCCCCCTGCAGGGAGTTGAAAATTGCTATTAAATCCCCCCTCAGTCTTTTCCTCCCCAAACTAAATAAGCCCAGTTCCCTCAGCCTCTCTTAAGAAGTCATGCGCCTCAGCTCCCTCACCATTTTCATTACCCTCTGTTGCACTCTCTCCAATGTGTCCACATCCTTCCTGTAGTGGAGGGCCCAAAACTGGACACAGTACTGCAGATGTGGCCTCACTAGTGCTTAATAGAGGGGAATAATCACTTCCTTTGATCTGCTGGCAGTGCTTCTACTAATGCAGCCTAGCTTGCTGTTAGCCTTCTTTGCAACAAGAGAACACTGTTGGCTCATATTCAGCTTATTGTCCACTGTAACCCCCAGGTCCTTTTCTGCAGAGCTGCTGCTTAGCCAGTCACCCCCAGCTTGCACCAGTGCATGGGATTATTCCGTCCTAAGTGCAGGATTTTGCACTTGTCCATATTAAACCTCATGAGATTTCTTTTGGTACAGTCTGTTGAGGGTGTACTCTATCCTGTCTCCAAGGTGGTTGATGAAGATATTAAACAAAACCAGCCCCAGGACCAAACCATGGGGCACTCCACTTGATACGAGCTGCCAGCTAGACATTGAATATAGATTACTATCCTCTGAGCCTGATGATCCAGCCAGTTTTCTATCCACCTTACAGACCATTCACCCAACCTCAACTTCCTTAGCTAGCCTACAGGAATGTTGTGGGAGACCTAAAGTCAAGGTATATCACGCCCACTGCTCTCTCTGCATCCACAGAGCCAGTCATTTCATCATAGAAGACAATCAGGTTGGTCAGGCATGACTTGCTCTTGGTGAATCCATGCTGACTGCTCCTAATCACCTTCTCCTCCAAGTGCTTTGAAATGGATTCCTTGAGGATCTGCTCCATGATTTTTCCAGGGACCGAGGTCTGGTCTGCAGTTCTCTGGATCTTCCTTCTTCCCTTTCTTAAAGATGGGCACTGTATTTGCCCTTTTCCAATCATGTGGAATCTCTCCCAGTTGCCATGACTTTTTCAAGATAATGGCTAGTGGCTCTGCAATCACATCAGTGAACTCCCTCATCATTCTTGAGTGCACCCTGTCCAGCCTCATGAACACGTGCAAATCCCCATTGGCGAAGCATAGGGCATGCACCCCGAGAGAAGCGCTGCCAACACTGCTGGTGGCGTCTGCCGGTGGTCGCTGAGCCCTGGTCGGTGCTCCCCCTCCCCTCCCC
>NW_017728947.1:109155219-109162803 GCF_001723895.1 Crocodylus porosus
CCCCTCCCCCCCGCTGCCAACAGTGCTGCGGCTGCCTGCAGGAGCTCCCTACTCACTGCCACCGTGCCCCCACCACTGCCCCCACCGCCGCCACCTGCGGGCGGTCGCTGTGCCCCCCAGCCGCTGGGGGCATGCGTTGTTTGTGCACATCCCTGATCAAGGCAGAATCACCCCTGACTAAACCATCCCACCCACGGGTCTGTCCAACCTGCTCTTGAAAATTTCCGGGGGTGGCGACTCCACAGTTTCTCTAGGCAACTTGTTCCAATGCTTGCAATCATAGTCTGAAATCTCTTTGGACTATGTAAATTGTCTCTGCCACAGCAGCTGGGCATTGCTCCTAGTCCTGTCCTCTATGGCCACAGAGAAAAGTCCATCTTAATCCTCTCTATGATCACCCTTCAGGTATCTGAAGGCTTTATCAAATCCCCTGTCTTCTCTTCTCCAGAGTAGATAACCCAAGCTCTTTCAACTTCTTCTCATAAGTCTTGCTTTCCAGGCCTCAAATAATTTTTGCTGCTCTTTGCTGGACTCTTTCTAATCTGTCCACATCCTTGCTGAAGTGTGGGACCCAGAACTGGACACCGTATGCCATAGAAGGCCTCACCAGTGCTGAAGAGAGCAGAAAAGTTGCTTCCCTTGACTTACAAGTGACACTTCTTTCAATTCAGGCCAGGATACTGTTGACTTTTTTCCTCCAATGAGAGCACACTGTTGGCTTACATTAAACTTAATGTCTACTGTAGCCCCCAGGTCCTCTGCAGTACCGCAACCTAACCAGTCATTCCCCAGTCTGTATTTTGGCATGCCGTTATTTTGTTCCAAGCACAGGACTTTGCACTTGTCTTCACTGAATTTCATTTGATTGATCGCATACTATTTTTCCAGGCTATCCAGGTCATTCTCCACCTGAGCTCTACCCTCCAAAGCATCTGCACTTTTACCCAACATCATTTCATCTGCAAATTTGCTAAGGCATTAAATACTTCAGCCTTCTCTGCATCATCTTAACTGGATTGTTTTCCACTTTCCACAAAGGGCTGATGGTTTCTCTGGTCTTCCCCTTAATTTTGAACACTTGTAGAATCCCTTTTAATTGTGTTTTTTGTCTCTTGCTAGCTGCATCTCAAAACATGCCTTGGCCTTCTGAATTTTTTCTTGCAAGCCTATGCTATTATCTTTTACTCTTCCCTAGTAATGTGACCGAGTTTTCACTTTCTGTTGGACTCAAAGAGATTGCTGTCTAGCCAGGCTGGTCTCCTGGTGCACTTCCCATTCCTGTATTGCATCCAGATAGGTTGCTCCTGCACCCTTAAATGGGCCTCCTTAAAGCACAGCCAGCTCTCCTCAACTCCTTTCCCCCTCAGACTTGCCTCCCAGGGCATCCTGCCTGCCTGGATTGTGTTAAAGTTTGGAGTTTGTTAAAAGCAGCAGTTTGTTTAACGTGTGCTTCTCTGAAGTCCAGGGTCTTTATTCTGCTGCTCTCCTTCCTTCCTTCCCTTAGGATCTTGAACTCTACCATTTCAGGGTCACGGTCACCCAAGCTACCTTCTCTCTTCACGTGTTCAACCAAATCCTCCTTGCTTGTGAGTGGCAAATTGAGATGCGTCTGCTCCAAGCCAGGCCTTTACCTTTGACTGGAAGGATCAATGAGACATCAGCCTGGGCCCCTGTCCTCTTTGCCTTTGTGCTCAGAGCCATATAGTCATGTAGGGGTGCATGGCTTGGCCTCTCCTGCCACTGGAGTTGGCGCCTTTTCATCCGAAGCCAGCGCTTCATACCTGTTCTCCAGCTGGACAGCCGCAGGCTCAGAATAGGCGTGCTGCCGGTTGCCAAAGGTGACGAGCTGCCAGCGTCCACCTTTCTCAGTATCTGTCTGCTATGTCTTCTCGTGCCTCCTCCGGCTGACCAGCTTGCACGAGCTGAAGGTCTCTGAGCATCAAGGCCTCAGTGCTGAGACTGCGATGTCCTCCGGCATTTCCCTTACTTGATTCCTGAAAGGATCCACCAGGAGGCAGCTCTCCCACCTGGCTGTCCTGGGCAGAGACATGCAGGCTGCAGCCCTGTAAAGCCAGGCTAGCACCGGGGTGGAAGCCTCGGTGGTCAGTGGCCAGGCCTGGACAGACCTTGCACAGGTACAGGCAGAGGGATAGGTGGCAATGGCAGGGGCTTTGCGTTGTGATGTCTTCCCGCCTCTCATGCTGAATATCCTGCTAGCTTCTCCTTCTGCTGCTACTTCTGCTTCCCAGAAAAATTCCCTTTTCCTCCTTTGCCGGCTTCCGCTCAGCTGGTTCAGTGAACGAAGGGTAAGAAAGCAGCTGGACAAATCCCACAGCGAATTCCCGTTTGCCGGTCTGTTTGCTGGTCCTGGGATTTTGCTCCTTGGTGGCTTCCAGATAGCCTAGCCTTTCATCTTAGGCAAGTCCCGTCTCCTTGTTCACACTGCTTTCAACTGCTGGGCCTAGCAGCTAAGGAGCTCCTCTCTGCTCACTCCCCCAAATATCCCTGCAACATGACTCTGAAACTGAACTTACACCACCAGGCCCAAACAGGCAGGCCTTCCACTAGCCAACACCCACAAACCCTCTCCCCAGGCGCCAACAAACTCCTCTTCCAAGTAGCACCCCCGGCCGGACAGAGATCTGAATGGCCTTTTACAATTCAGGACAAGGAGGTGGCTGTCTTGCACAAGTGATGATTATGAAGAGTGGAGGGGAAAGAGCAGTGCAGTTGTCAGCAGCCCAGGCAGGACCAGGGCCCACCTTCCACTCATGTGCATAGCTCTCTTATTGATGTCACCACTGTAGGGGCGAGCCTGATTTACCTTCCTTGAAGATAAGGAAAGAAGAAGGGCCCCAATTACATTCCCCAGGTCTGGGTTCAGTCCCATAGTATGAATCAGCTGATAACAATGAGCAGACATCAGGTCTGTGAATCTCAGCTCCTGCTAGGAGCATGCCCATATTGCAGCAAAAGTTTTAGTATCTGAGGTTTTGGGTTCTTTGTTCCAGTCCAGATTTGTGCTGTTATAGACCCAAAAATCTCCACTTTATAAAACCATCCCAGCCATTTGGGAAGTCACAGTCTTCTGATTTATTCTGTGTATTGCTACTGCTTCCCATGACCTATCTAAAACCTCTTCTAAGAAGTGGACTCCTATAGTTGCTGGAGTGGTGGGGGAGAGGGGCTTCTGTAAGAGCTGTATAAGAAAACGCTCACTAATTCTCCATTTGTGGCATGATTTGGTGAGCTAGAACATAGCTTGGCCTTCAGAAAAATGCAGGAGTAAGAGACTGCTTCAACATTCCCTGATCTAGGAAACCAGAGCAAATATATATTTAAATGATGAAAATATCAACTAAGGGGATAGAAGGCAGCCTGGGGGAAACGTTAGGCAGGAGGGAGAGGCATATAAATACCTGGGAAGATAAGTTTTTCTGAATTATTAAGAATCTTTCTTGATTCCTACCAATTGCACGCATATACATTATTCCATAGCTTGTCTGAAGTGGTTCTGCTGTTACATCCTGGATGCGAGTACAGCGCACGCAATGCCCTGGTTATGCTGAAATTGTCCTCTGTCATTGTGGCCACGGTTTAACTAATGCTCTCATCTTTCAGCGGCTGACCACAGCACATATTTGTCATGTACATCAACCGATTACAATCCAACAAGTTCCGAGTGTTGTCTTCCAATCCCCTCCGGAGCAAGCCATATCCTGTGCCAGTGGGATTCCTCCCAAGTCCTATAACCCTTTTTTTAAGAGTCTTTTTCTGGTGGGATGTAGAGAAAGAGAGAGAGGTGGAAATACAAGAGCCAAACTGTAAATATTCCACAGGGAGTCAAGAAAGAAAGAAATAACCGCCCCATTCCCAAGCTTAGGCTGCTATTAAACAGAAGAGAAAGAGAGAAAACCCAGGGTGCTAACCTGGAAAAGGAGGACACTGGTTAAGTCCCTATTGTGCCCAAGATGCCCTGTGTGACGTTAAGTCACGTCAGGTAAAAACTTCAAATGCCCTTTAGTGACTTAGGAGCCTAAATCCTCTTTCAGCAGCAGTTTAAGGTGAACTTACACATTACACTTAGCAAGATCACTTAAAACATGAATATCTGCACATTAAAGCTTGTTAAGGCATACTAAGTGCCCTCTGAAGACATGTCTACACGTGCACTTTAATGTGCATTAGCTTATTTTAAAGCGCATTAAAGCATCACTAAAAATGGGCTATTTAGTTAATGTGCATTAAAATAGGCTAATGTGCAGTGTGTCTCTTAAAAACTGTTAGCATGCATTAAGACAGGCATTTCCTAGTACGTCACAATGGAAGTGCTAAACTTAACGCAGAGCAAGGATAGAGCCCAGGTGTCCTGGCTCCAACCATGTCCCTGCCTGTCAGCTGCCCGGTGGCAAGTCTGAGCTGTGCAGGCAAGAAACAGTATTAACACTTAATGTACAACTGCTTACAGTAGGGGTGGGCAATTATTTGGGCCTGTGGGCCAAATAGGGAGTTTTGCCAAGCTGTCGTGACCAGGTCAACACCCTGCCCCCTGCGCACAACAGCTCACCACAGCTCCCCCCGTGGAATGGGGCTGCAGGTGGGTGGGGACTGGTGTTTAGGAGTGAGACAGGCGGATGGGGCAGGGGAGACCCCGAGATCTTGGGGTGGTGACAGTATGGGGCTGTGTGCCCCTGCAACAGACACAGGTCCTGTGCAGGGAGGTGTGGGGAGCAGACTGCAGCTCTGCCCTGGCCCTAGCCCCATGCTCTCACCACCCCAAGATCCCATCCTTGGCCCAGCCTCAGCCCTGGATGCAGCTCCCTGCCCAGCCACGTGCCCTGCCCGCGCAGCCGCAGGCTCAGAATAGGCGTGCTGCCGGTTGCCAAAGGTGATGAGCTGCCAGCTTCCACCTTTCTCAGTATCTGTCTCCTATGTCTTCTCGTGCCTTCTCCGGCTGACCAGCTTGCATGAGCTGAAGGTCTCTGAGCATCAAGGCCTCAGTGCTGAGACTGCCACTTTCTCCGGCATTTCCCTTACTTGATTCCTGAAAGGATCCACCAGGAGGCAGCTCTCGCACCTGGCTGTCCTGGGCAGAGACATGCAGGCTGCAGCCCTGTAAAGTCAGGCTAGCACCGGGGTGGAAGCCTCGGTGGTCAGTGGCCAGGCCTGGACAGATCTTGCACAGGTACAGGCAGAGGGACAGGTGGCAATGGCAGTGGCCATGATCGTGGGGTGGTGACAGCGTGGAGGTGGGCCAGGGAAGAGCTCCAGTTCTGCAGACAGGGACATATGGGGAGTGTGTTGCAGCTTTTCCCTGGCTTTGCAATCCTGGGGTCTCCACAGAGACCAGCTGGAAGCCATGCAGGTGGGCAAGCAGGGGCTGGGACCTGGATTGCGTGGCAGTAACAATCTCTTGGTAGCCAGCACAGGGCCGGGGCAGAGCTGCCATCTGATCCCTGCATACCCCTCCTGTGGAGCTGGCACCCATCACAGGGGCATGCGGGCAGCGGATCAGAGTCCAGCTCCGGCCCTGTGCTGTCACTGCCCCAAGATCCCAGGGTCTCTCCTGCCTGTTTTGCACCTGGAGGCTGCTCCCTGCTGACCCACAGCTCCATCCCAGCCGCCCGGCCAAGCACCCTGCCCATGCATGTCCTACCCCCGGCAGTGGGTGCAGGGCATATGGGCTGGGGTGCCCAGGCAATGGGGCTGGGTCCAGCAGCGGCAGCTGAAAGGAGTTGCCGCCGCTGGGGTTGCCAGTAAATGGAGTCCACCCCAGCCCTGCCACGTGTGCCATAGCCCGGGCTGTCCCTTGCGCCTCAGCCAGGTGGAATCAAGGGACATGCCACAGGCCAGACAAAATCCCTTGGCAGGCTGGGTCCAGCCTGCAGGCCATATTTTGCCCACCCTTGGCTTATACCATGTTCTCACATTAACACTGTTTAATATTCCACAGCTTTAGTATGGTTTAAGTGTAGCGTGTCACTTCACCCTTAGCTTAAGCCCCAGATCTGCAAAGATACTCAAGAATCAATGGGAGTTAAGACCCTCAATCCCTTTGAGGATGTGACCCAGAAGCCTCAATCTCATTTATTTTCAATGAGACTTCTGCTGCTAAGTACCCGAGGGCTAAATGTTTACAGATACTGAAGTGCCTAATGCTGCAGGGCGGTGCCTGATGAGACTTTCAGTATCTCTTAGACCAGGGCCATCAAGCATACTGCAAGAAGTCCTGTGGTCCAGACCCATCCAGGCGGCACAGAGTGAGTTTGACATCCCTTTCCTAGACCCTTAACTCTCACCACAATCTGTAGCAATGAGACACCTAGTTGTTTTCCCCAGCATGTATCTCCCTTCCCCGTTAGGCACCTTTAAAAATCTGGCCCTATGCCCAGAGGCGTAGCGAGATCTTTTAGCACCTGGGGCAAAGGTGATGGTGCGGGGGAATGATGCTGAGCATGGGAGAGCAAAGAAAGGAGGATCTGACCTCTGCTTTCAGCACTTGGTGGCAGCTCTTCCATCTCCTATTGTAGCACCATAGGCTGAGACTGGTACAGCTAGGGGACAGACTTGTTGCACATTGGTGTGGGTGCCCTGGGTGGCTGTTCCTCATGCCCTGTCTGCTTCCCCTCCCACCCCAGGGGCAGAGGGCTGGGCTTCCCATGGGCAAGCCTCTGGGGGCAGAGCACCATTTCCCTTGCTTTCCTGCCCTTCTCCCTGACAGATACACTTCTGGGTATGGGGCTGCACCTGCCATGGCAAAGACTCCTGAGAGGGGGCCAAATCAGGCACCTGGGTCTGATGCCCTGACTGCCTCCCTGCTCATTACACTATTGCCCATGACACTTAAGTTACTTTTGAACATTTCAACCTTCATCTCTCTGTCTCACTTCCCTAGCTGTAAAAGATGGGAATACAGTAACTGTATTTTACCAACAGTCATTCAGATATTATTGTAATAGGGGGCGTATACACTGCGCACACAGACAAAGTCAACTCTGTGTATGCTCTTCTCTTGAATGCTGTTTGGCAGTATTGAAAGAGTTTCAATTTCCACCGGTTTTCAATTTACTAATGAGTTCAATTTCTAGGGGGTTTACTAATAAGACTTGAAACCTTTTGGGGCTGAAACCTCAGCTGCAGGTAGGCAGCAGTTAATAGACTGCACCCACTTTGAACGCCTTTAAGACGCATTTGGATGCTCATCTTGCTGGGATCCTATGATTCCTGCTGACTTCCTGCCCCTGGGGCGGGGGGCTGGACTCGATGATCCTCTGGGGTCCCTTCCAGCCCGAATGTCTATGAAATGTATGAAATAGTCTGCCTGGCTGGAAGGATAGGAGCCAGATGCAGCTGATGATTAGCAAGTTGGAGTCAGAGGAGGGATGGGGGAAAGGAGAGAGGAGGCGGTGGTGTTGAGGGGAAGCACAGAGCCTGGGTTTGCACTTACAGTTACAGCTTTCTGGCCTTAATAAATAGTTAGTCTCTCCTGTTTTAAGAAGGAGCAATTAAGTGCGAGCCAACAGAGTTCTTAGGATAACTAAAGGAAAAACAGGGTGAGGAGTGATGGTCACAGGTTAATAGGTG
>NW_017728947.1:109162903-109175998 GCF_001723895.1 Crocodylus porosus
ACAGGAGGGGGGCAGGGGACACCAAGCAGAGTGCATCAGCTCTGGCCTTAATAAGGAAGCTGAGTGACCTGCTTACAACCCCCCCCCCAACCTGGAAAATGTGTGCTCAGAGGAAAATTTCCCATTTGCAAGCTAGGGGTTAATTGCACAGGAGTTTACAGAGGCAAAGGAAAAGCATGATTAACCAGTGCTCTGGAGACCTGGATAACACCAACAAGAGATGAGGCTTCCCCCAAACTCCTTGGCAGTAGGCCTGACTGTCGTCTTCCTCCCACAGCTAGGGGTGGTGATGGAGGAAGCTCTTCCCTTCCTTCATTATATCCCATGCGTGGTCCTGAGGAGTCTAGCACACCATCAGCTTGATCACTTCTGCGCCAAGGATGATGTCCCTCCATGTAGCAGGGAGGCCCTCACTGGAGTCCTCCGTCTTGGATGTCACTTTTCATTTACTACTTCAGTCCACCCCAGCCTCACTTGTGTAAATGAGGGCGTTCTTGTGTGCAACCAAATACCCATAAGCCATGGGATAGGCACCACTCATCTAGTCCAACTCCTTGTACTGGATCCTGCATCTAGACCATACCTGATGGATGTTCTTGAAAAGCTCTGGTGAATGAGATCCAGCAGCTTTGTAGGTACCATCCAGGGCTTAACTACATTTACGGTTACATTTCTTTAAAATCTACCTGCAATGGTATCTACAAGCCACAGGGCAGTAGCTTGCAAAGAGTTAACGGAGAGCTTAATTGTCACCCTCAGCTGTGAGCAAGCTGCTAATGAGAAAAGCAGGGCTGTAAAAGAGGGTGCTCAGGCAGAATGGGGGCAGCGAGTGGAAAGGCTGTGGGCTGAGTTCAGGGATACAGGCTGTGGGAAAGCTGTAGAGAGAACGACTGTCAAGCAGGGGAAGTAGGAAAGAGCAGTCCTCTGCTGTCTAAAAGCCGATCCTGGGGTCCCAATCCAGCGGGGAGGGTGGGCCCGAGTTCCCCTAACTCTGCTTCCCTGCAGTCAAAGGGCTGAAGGCCATGTCCACCCCAAACTGGGCAGAGGCCAAAGCTGGGCATCCAGCCCTCTAGGCATTGGGGTATGACTGACCTCCATGACCCTAAGAGGAGTGAGTCCCTCAGTTATGTAAGCGGAAGGGGTCTTGGCTAATGCTAGACCTTGCTGGCACTGCAGCGTTTTCACATGAACCTAAATCCTCCTTGCTGCAACTTAAGCTGACTTCTTCTTGTCCTTCCCCAGTGGAGGTACGGTGCAACTATATTGCTAGTCCTGATGTAACTCCTGGTAAACTTTCACATGATCAACACATTGAGGAATGTCCCTGCCCATATCAAGTTCTCCTTCCTAGATTGTAAGGCCAGGAGGGACTCTCATGCTCATGTAGTCTGAACTGTATAGCACAGGCCGGAGAGGTTTTTGTTGGTTTTTTTTTTTCCTCTCCCCCACCCCCTCCAAAACCAGTAATTCCTGTGTCTCATTCAACAACTAGCATATGTTTGTGGTAAACTTCACCTCCAAGGAAGGTTGTGCAATGTTAGGGAAACTTATCTTGCTGAGCTCTGGGTAGAATTTATTGTTCAGGCTGATTACAAGCTAATGGCAGGCGCATAATTGGTCCCAGTCCTGTTAGCCCCGTCACTCAGATTTCCTGTAAGAGTGATGGGAGGCATTTCCTAGACTCCATAGCATTTGTGCTGTTTGTAAGGATGCAGGACTTGTTGATTATGCGATGGACATAGGGTTGGGGATGGGGAGTTGGGAAGAAATGCACACATTAGCTGTGAGTGTCAGCTTTATAAACACCACGAGCTGAAACTGTTGGCACTGTAGCCCACCGTACACGTGATTCTGCAGCTTCAGAAACTTCCAGGGATGATGTTGCTGGAAAAGTATGCCTGTGGCCTCTATTGTGCCAATAGTTTAATCCATCTTTTAATAAACTGGTGCTGAGGAGTGGAGCATGGGATTCATCAAATGTGGTGGTGTTCCTCACTAGGGAGCTGGGTGTGATGGGGCCAAAGCTGAACGCAGCTGCTGCCTGTACTTCCGCTTCCCCCAGTCCAGTGTGGAAAGCATCTTTAGTCTTAGTGCTTGCACTGGCGATGCCTCCGTGATTGATGTTGGATCTACAGAATAGGTTATGGTGAGCTCACCCGCCCCCGCTGGATGGCAGGTGATTGGAAACTGTTCCATCAACGCACACAACAGCATCGAGGCTCCAGGCAATTTGTGTTGATCATCTGTTCTTCATAGAAAAGGGGAAGAGTTGTTATGAGAGAGTAATTAAACCAGCTGAAAAGAGCAAAGTGTTGGCAAACTATAGTCCCTTTACACAGACCACACAACAGCTTGCTGTGATCAGCCAAAAACAGGAAAGGCAGAGACATGGAGTTGTGGGTGGGGAAGGGAAGGAGTATTGCAAGAAACATTTTTCCTCATAGCTTTCCTCGATTGGAGAAGGTGACACTGGTGTTTTGTACATGCAACACAGTATTAAAACCAGCGGGGCTGAGATTAACCTGGGCCTCTGTCCAATTTGTCTACTGTGCTGCCACCAGAATGGTCGCTGTAGTATAAAAATGGCGAGGCGTGGGGCCTTCAGCAAGGAGTGTGTTGCATTAAATATCATGGGCTGGCTGCTTTCTCTTCTTCCTCCATTTGTCTTGATCATAGATTTTTAAGGGCGGAATGGAGAATTAGATCATTTTGTCCAACCTACAGGATTTCATCCAGTGACTCTTGTATTTAGCTTGATAACTAGTGCTTGACTGAAGCATATCATTCAGAAAAACATCCGGTCTTGATCTGAGGACATCAAGAGATGCAGAATCCATCACTTGCCTTGGTAGTTTGTTTTAGTGGTTACTCACCCTCACCCTTAGAAATGTGGGCCTTTAATTCTGAATTGAAGTTGTCTGCCTAGTGTCATCTGATCCTTGTTACACATTTCTGCAGTAAATTAAGGACCCTTTTAGTAACAGGCCTTGTAGTAGCCAGTATTTTTCTCCCCATGAAGGTATTTGCTCACTGAGATCAAATAATCTCTAACGTAATATTATTCCTCTTTCTTTACCTTGTAGGGCTTTACTTTTAATATACATCTCTTATTCCTCCTCTTGTTTCTTCTTCCATTTCTGTTTCTCCTTCTCCTGATTCGTCATCTGTGCTCTGCTGTTCCAATTCTCCTTTGATTTTTTAGAAAATCCTTGTGCCAAAGCAATTTCTTTCAAGGCATTTGTCCTCTTGCTGTCTGCCTAGCCAGCTGCCTCTGCCCTATGCTGCACTGTCTCATTTGGAAGCAGCCCTTCTTCATTGTCACTGGATTGACTCGAATCCTGGAAAAATTTGGGATCAGATCCAGGTTCTAAAGGTTAATGAAAAAACTGCAGCCTGTAGCCAGGAGTGGAGCAGAGGGCTGGAATAGAGACGGGGGGAATTTAGGACGTGGAAAGGGTGCCCTGGATTTCTTGTGACACTTGCATGCTCAGCTGGGGGGCAGATGGGAATTCTGCAGTGGCTCCTGCCCACCAGAGGTAGTTATGGTACATGGTTTGCCAGTCAGGAAGCAATGAGTTTACCCCTTGCTGGGTCCCGGAAGACAAGAACAGCTGGTTAGTGATGTCAGCAGTAGTAGGCACTGAAAATGTGAAGGGAGTCGGTACGTGCTTCCCCTTGGGCAGTGGCCATGAATAGGTATTTGGTTCTACCATTGGGAATTTTGGTGAAATTTCCACTGGAAGAAATCTCTGCGAGAGGGAGTGCACAGGGGTTTAGTCTGCAGCCGTCCCCTCTCTCCTGGTCTCCAAGTTGACACCTGGAAGATCTTTCTCCCGGGAGGGGTGCGTTTCCCATAGAAGCAACTGAATGAACACTTGTACACTCCAAGTTTCTCCCAGGAGAGCAACAGCTCTCCTGGTAGAAAAGTAACACCTATACATAGCCAGTGTCTATTCAGCAACCAGCTATGCCCCAATATAACACTTTCCAAGACCACCTCACCGCTACATTTCTCAGCTGCACCTCTACAGCCACCATCTTTATTGTCACTGCTGCTGGGTCAGTCTACAGGGACTATCAATTGAAATAGATGGGTGCCTATACACAAGTGCAGAGGCTGCTCTGTGGCACTGTAATTACAGCATGTTGGAGCAGACTGAATTAACCGAGGCTGCTAGAGCATGGTAATTGGTTACCATGCTCCAGCCAGGCTCCGTATCTCGTATATCAGCATCCCCACACTTCAGAATGGTGGTGGGGGTGCTTTAACTAAAGACCCGAGAGCCACTCTGAGTACCGCTCTAATTAAAGCGCCTCCCCTCTACCCACAGAGCACGGGTGGAAACACCTGATGACCTCCTGCAATGTAAGGGGCATAACATGCCACAAAATGTAATGACTGTGGATTAGGGACTTAAAATGGTGCCTCAACCTCTATCAGAGTCCTCTGGGTTGATCCCTCTCTTTCTGCCAGGGTATTTTGGACATTTCAGGCATTGTGCCTGGTAGTTGAGGGTAGTTCAGGGTAGTGAAGGTTGTTCTCAAAGCTTTTGAGAGCAGGTTAGAAAAACGGGTCCAGGATGGTTTGGATCCTAACCAAGATTTCAGGCATGGTCCTGCCTTGAGCCAGGGGTTGGATAGATGACCTCCTGAGGTCCCTTCCAGCCTGAATCTTCTATGGTTCTGTGACAGAGCCCTCCACAAGGCCTGAGCTTAGCTAGGCTAGACACTTATCCATGATTATTTCTCCAGTGTGTAGCTTTCTTTCAGCAGCAGACAAGGGGAGCACAGACCTACACCTACACCAGAAAATTGAATCCCTTTTCCTCCCATTTGTCTCCATCTGTGAAGCTATAGGAAGGCTTGTAAACATAATTAGGGTTACAATTGAAAAGAAAGGTCAGTCCCTGGGACTCCTGTTTACTACTTATAGCTGGGGCTCAGGGAGAGAACCATATATCAAGAACCTGCATGGGAAATGCTGAGAAGAGTGTGGAAGTGCTCTAAAGAGTAGGGAAGGCACAAATCCTGGAGTGATATGAGCTGTTCTGTTCTGCTCTTTGAGTAAGTGTGGCCTAGATCCACTGGCCTCTTCTGGGTTGCATAGTATCTTGCCGGTGAAGCCATATCCCCAGGCGCAGAGAAAATGGGCTGTGGAAGACAGCTGGAGAGGATTCCAAGGCATTAACCATTTCTTAGAGGCAAGTGCCAAGTTTTGGACTCTTGGTGCATTAGTCAGGGCTTTTGAAGAATAGTCCTGTAACCACAGAGGAAGTCATCTTCCATTGAGATACAAGGCAGCCACCAGTACTGTCTGTGGGTTAGCATGGGTTCAAGAAGAGATTGGACAAGCATTGGCTAGGGATAACAGCTAGGCCTAGGTTCTGCTAGGAATATTCCCCATGGTCCTGGGCTTTTTTAGTTGCCACAGGGGCTTGGGAAGGATTTTTCCCCCCTTTTCTGCTACTCCATATGTCAGGGGGGGGTTTTCCCCACCTTCCCCAGAAGTATTCAGTGTTGGCTGTAGCCAGCGCTGGGGATTTTGACTGGGGTGTGCCAGTGGTCCTGTTGAGACCTAAACCCAGATGTTCCTGGCTAGAGGGCCTTGTCTCTCTGCTTAGGGTCAGACCAATCACCATATTTGGGGTCAAGAAGGAATTTTGGAAGGAATTTTACCCTATGGTCAGATTGGTATGGATAGTAGGGGGCATGGTGCTCTTCCTTGGATCTTTCCAGAGCATTTTAACAACCTTTGCAGCACCAGGACATTGACCCCTGCTTTACCTGTGGCAGGTTAGGGTGTTATGTGTAGGGCTGACTGTGCAGTTTTGCTAAGAGTTCAGACAATGGATTTGCTTGGGATGGTTTGGATTGGGATGAGCCAAGAGGGTTTTTTTTTTTTGACCCTTCTGCTACTTTTTCTCCATAAGGGAATGGATTTTCTCTGAGCCTTAAGGATTGTATCCTTAAGGACTGACCATTCTTCTCATCTACCCTTTACCTGTGGTCCTTGGTCTCTCAGGGCATTCTCTACTAGTGACCTGAGCTTATACAAATTTGCATGTTTGAAGTCTAAGACTTTGAGCTTGGTATTTGTTTTGTCAGCCTTGCAACAGACTGTGAACGTAATGATTTCATGGTCACTATCGCCTAGGCTGCCCTCTATGTTTAAGTTGGTCACTGGGTCATCCCCTTTGGCCAGGACCAGGTCAAGAACTGCATTGCCCCTAGTTGGCCTGTGCACCTCCTGAGTCAAAAAAAAAAAGCTCTTCAGTGCTGGTCAAGAAGGATCGTGATTTATCTGAGCTGGCCAAGCACTCCTCCCAGATGTCTGGGTAATTGAAGTCACCCATGACAACCATGTCCCATGCACACGCAGCCTCCATCAGGTCATGGGCGAATGCTAGATCAAGTTCCTCCCCTTGGTTAGGTGGCCTGTAGTATACACATACAGTCAGGTCTCTCTTGCCACGCCTCTCCCGAAGCTTGACCCAGAGGGTTTCAAGCTGTTCTTCTTTGGGGCCAACACTGGCCTGTAGGGAGGTGTGCTCCTTTACATAGAGGGCAACACCCCCACCTCTCTTCCCTACCCGATCCCTTCTGTGAAGGATGTAGCTCTTTATGGCTATGCTCCGGTCATGAAAGGAGTCCCACCAGGTCTCCGTGATCCCTACTAGATCGTAGTGCCCAGTGCAAAGCAGGAGGACTAGTTCCTCCTGCGTGTTCCCCATGCTTCCGGCATTGGTGTACAGGCACCTAAGTCCTTCTACTGAGGTCACTGGCTGCCTGTCGTGTTGAAGGGGAGCTGTTTTCTCAACTCCCATAAGAGTGGTTTGCTTGGTTTCGTTGTCAGTGGAGCTTTCCTGTATATTGGTCCCCAGTTAGTGTTTCCCCATCCCCCTGCAATCTTAATTTAAAGCCCTATCTAAGAGATTGGGCATCCTGGCCCAGAAAAGGTACTTACCTTTCCATGTGAGGTGGATGCTGTCTCTCCCCAGGAGTCCTCTGTCCTTGAAGTGGGCGCTGTGGTTGTAGAAGCTGAAGCCTTCTTGGTGGCACCACCGTCAGAGACGTTGCTTCACCTCATCGATGCATTCTTGCCTCCTTGGACTGTGGCCTGCAACAGGGAGCACAGAGGAAAAAACTACCTGAGCCCCTGATCCTTTAAGCCGAGCTCCCAGAGCCTTGTAATCACTCATGATGCAGTCTGGATTGCTCCTGGCCATGTCATTTGTTCCCACGTGGAGAAGGAGCATGGGGTAGTAATCTGTGGGCTGCACAAGCCTGGGGATCCTTTCTGTGACGTCATGGATCCATGCCCCAGGGAGACAGTAGACCTGCCATGCTGTGGGATCCGGGCGGCAGATGTCTTCCTCGTTCCTCTCAGCAGGGAGGATGCCTACTACTATTACCCGGCATCTTCTCCTCCAGTTGCTCTGTTGCCTCTCAGCCTGCCTGGTAGTAGTTGTGTGTGCGGCCTCCATTGCTGCACTCCCAGCCCTATTTTTCTACAATTGTCTAAGTATTGAGAACAGGGATGTGACTGACACTTGGCTTTGCCAGGTTTCTTAAAACTCTCAAAATGGTATCTTGGATGTGTATGTCCTGCCCTTCTTTCAAATCCTAAATAGATTCCTGCCTTTCCTAAGATCCCACAAGCCACTGGGGACTTCATCTGGTGGCCTCTGCATGCAGCTGTCACCATGGGCATGTATCTGGCATGGTTTATGGATACCTCTGACACTTATCCCTTCTATGAGCAGAGGGAAACTCTGGCCCAGACCTACCTGGATTGTGCCAGGCTGCAGCCCCTTCGTCACCTCCCCCAGAACCTCCTGCTGACTCCCTGCACCTTTTCATTTATGCAGCCTTCATCTGTGGCCTCACCAAGTCCTGGAACCTCCTACTTAAACCTCCTGCCTAGCCAAGCTTGCTATCTATCCTGACCAGGAAGGAGACTGGCTGGAAGACCCCTGGGGATGATGGGGCCACTTTCCTGTCCCTTGTCCACTCACACCTTTGGGCAGAGTTTCACAGGGCAGTGTCCACTGGCTCCTTGGACTCACTCGAGGGCCAGTGTGCACCCTCCAGTGTGCTCTGCTTGGTATGCCCCCTTGGGGCACTCATTATGAACCTACAACCCTCACTTCCATCCCTGTTTTGTTTCTATGTTGTCCCAAGTAATCAGTGGTGGCTCCCATCACCAACAGGGGCTTGTACTTCTTCTTGGTGGGCTTTGGTCCACTGTCCCAAATGGCACATCAAAAGGCCTGCCACTCCTAAGGTTTTGATGGAGGATTCAGGTTGTGTGGATAGTGTTACTATCCCCATTTTACACATGGAGAAAGTGAGGAATAGATGATCTAAGCCAGGGGTGTAAAAGACACAGCCTGTGGAGTTATCCCATCCAGCCTGCCAGGCTACTGGAAATTCAGGCAGGCAGGACCATTGGGCGGGCCCTGGCCTGGGTCCTGATGGACATAGTCATAAGTGGCAGGCGGTTGAGCAAGGGCTGCGCTGATACAGCTCTTGCTTGCCTTGAACCCACTGGACTTACAGCAGCACCCCTGGTAGCACTGCAGTTGCTGGTGGTTCTGTGGTCTGTATGTAGCCTGGGGCCCAGACTGAGTTTGACACATCTGATCTAAGCGATATCCCTACATCCAGGGGGAGAACCCATGTTTGAGACAGAAATGGCCCTGGGTCATACCTCCTTCTCGGTCATTTAGATCAGCGCTCTCTTTAGCACACTATGGCAGCAAACCTGTAACGTCCCTAAAATCGAAACAATGCTGATTGACTAGAGAATATTTGTCGTCTAGGTGGTGTCAGTAAATGCTTGCTTCAGGAAGCCCCTGAGTCACTGAAGGAAACAACGTTCTGGTATTGGTCCTTCCCGTTCAATCCCTGGAGGTACCAGGACCTGACTCTTTGCTCTTAAGTGCTATAACAAATATCTCCCCAGTTGTTGACATACACCAATGGGCAGATTGTTATTAAGACAAATGCCATATTTATTCAAATCTAAGAAGAGATTTCCCCGCCCACCCCTTCTCCCCAATCAGCACAGCAAAAAAAGCCTTGTCTTAGATTTGAATAAAGAGTGGAAGACAGGAAGTGCATGGGGGGTGGGGGGGCAGGCGGCTCCTGTGGTTTTGATTAGTCTTGAGCCCAGATTGGGACCAGAGTCAGACCTAGAGAAGCCACCTGCCCTGCCCCTCGACTTCCCCTCTGCAGCTTCTGCTCCCCCCTCCCCGTCCCATTCCCCTTCTTACTGCCCGGTGCAGCTCAACTCCGGCGCAGAGCACATGGGGCTCCGTCCCCTGCTGGCATACTGCTGTGTCGTGCGCAGGGGCTGCGCTTCTGCGTGCTGTGCTCCAGGAAGGGAATAAGGCATGAGCAGTGTCTGACAGTAAGGGAGCATCAGCACGGGGAGAAGGGGCAGAGACTGGGGAGAGACGAGAGGAAAGGGCAGAGGCTGTGGGGAGCTGGGGGTGGGAGGGGTGCATTCCCCCCTTGGCTTCCCTGTGCCACAGCCACACCCCTGGACGAGTCACTGGGCTTTGATTGTCTCATAGCCAGCCACCTAACTCTCCAGCCATTGTTTTCCCTGCTGTAGTGGGGCAGGGAGGGGTGGGGGGATGAATTTAAGGCCGCCCTCCAATAAATAGATTCTATACCTGGAAAAATATAACAAAATTATAAATTTTCCATCTATAGAATCTATTTACTGGTGGGGGGGTAGTCTTAAATTCAGGGTTGTCTTAGATTCAAGAAAATACAGGATACAACCAAAATTAGCAGCGAAAGAACATGAGGCCTGTTTTAGTGTGCGGAGAGAAAGGCCACCTCGTTGCACTCTGTGACAGGAGGAAAGACTGGGCCTCTGATTCTCCATTACATTTAAGCCCTCCTATTCTGAACTGACAGTGTCAAGTGACCTAACTTCCACACCAAAGCCCCTTAACAGTTACAGTGGTAAGCAGTGACCTCTCTGTTAATGAAAGTCAGGTCTTGGACCTGCCCTTCTATTTACACCAAGATAAATCAAAAGTAAGGCAAAGGAGTTAGGCTGGTGTAACTGAGAAGAGAAACGGTACCAACTGCAGGTTGCAATGAGTAAGAAACGCTAATCGCATTTATCTGATCCCCCTTCCATGTCTCCAGTTTTAGGCTGATGTGGCAGAACTCTTGTGTTAATACTTCCATCATTTGGGAGAAGAGAGAGTAGGAGATTGAGGGGAGCTGCGGGCTCTTAGTTTCCTTAAGAAGGTTATTCAGTTATTAAAAGCTTAAATCCACAAGCAGGGAGCAGCTACCTATTCTTCCCTAAAGGATTTTGATAGAGTGCTTCTTCACTTCATTACAGTGCTGAATACAGCAAAGGGAGCCTGAAGTTTCCTGGAAAGCTGGCAAACACATGAGGCTGATAGAAGACCCGAATGGGCTAGGAGGTAAGTTTCCAGGTTGTTAAAGTTGCTTTGAATGGTTAATTATGTGACAGAATTGACATTTTGTGTCTGCATGTTCCCCATTGAAATGCAGAAGGGTGTCATGTGTCTCACTGAAATTTGTGCATATAAAAATGGCATTGATGGAGTGCAATTAGTAATTGTACCATAGTGTTATTAACTTAAGCATGGAAGTAGGAGACCATAGGGTAATCAGTGCATAAGGTAAATCTCACTGTCTCTGCTTTTAAATTTTAAATGTATTCCAAATTTGTTCTCAAGTGTGAGCTCATAGAACTTTTGCTTTCCTTAATATTAAAGAAAATGTTTCACTCGAGGTGCCATAATGCGTCTTCATGGAAAGAGGGTCCATAGACTGCTCCTACGGTCCATTGGTCTTGTGTCCAGGCTCAGTTATTTGAAGGTACGTCCCAGGCCACCACAGACAGTGCTCAGTCAAGTTGCTGTGCCATCCCTTTCCAAAGAAAGCCATTCCACCTTCTTTAAGTGTCCTGATCAAGGCAAGGTCTAGTGAGATGGATTAATCTTATCTCTGAGGGATATCTTATACCTTTGAAGTGAGAAATCTCAAAAGGATTAGCATAGAGTAGCTGTTGGTGAAAGGGAAGCATGGCCAGGTACTGTGCTATTAAGTGGAAATCCTTAAGTGACGGACAGATATTGAGCACATTGAGTTTTATTTTTATTTTTTGAATCAGTAACATCAATTTGTTTTCAGTCTCTGGGTTTCCAAGGTTTTTTCTTTTTCTGTGTTGCTTATCTATATGGCTTGGATTTGAACCCTATCCACCTGTTTTTTGTAGTTAGTATGGAAGAAACAAGATTTGTTGGTAATATCTTTTATTAGACAAACTATACAGTAGGGAGAGATATTAGACAAGCTTTCAGGCCCAAGTGCCCTTTCTCAGGTCTGGGAAAGAGGTAGATATGGCCTAATCTAAGTACCAGGTAGTCCAATTACTTCTGTTGGTTCCAGACTTGAGCAATGCTGTTTTTTGCCTGAAAGCTTGTATAATATCTTTCCCAACTCAGTAGTTAATCCACTAAAAGTTACGATGAAATAAATCTTGTATTTTGCCTATTCCCTTGGCCGTCACAGCTACAACAACAGCACAGTGTTACTGCAGTGTGCTTGATGTCACTGGCGACATGTATGGGGTGCACGTGGGTGCATGTGCACCCCCTGAGATTGGCTGTGCACCCCCTGGAAACGCCAGCTGCAAAACCGGAAGTGCACTTCCAGTTTCACTGCTGGCTTGGTGATCGGCTGCTGGGGGACCCCCCCCATCAGCAATCTGGTGCCCCCCCGAGACTCAGGAGGCACCAGTCACCCATGGATGATACAGAAGGTAGGGGAAGACATGCTCTGTGCTAGTATTGATGAGAAAAGCAAGGGGCTGGCTGGGGTTTTTGCCATGGTAAAAGCCAATGACATTGCAGCAATGATCTCGTGTGGTGGTTGGATATCCTGCTTCCGCAGGCTTGAGGATTCTTCACTGGTACGAGGACAGGCGGGCAGACACAAGGATGGCATTTAAAAGACGGGGGAAGTTGTCTTTGTTTAAAATCAAGCACACCAACCGAATAGCTAACTGGGCCAGCTGTCAGCTATATGCCTGTCTTTTGAGGCTGCTGTAGCACATGTAGTGGGCCAGGCCACAGGAGTTTGCCCACGTGGAGGGTGCATATCGAACTTGGCGTAACAACTGTGTGTCACATGCCCTTGCAGTCTGTGGTGTAGGATATGGTGTTGGGGCCAGGCCACTGCTTCAGTCCTGCTCTTCTCAACTCCCCGTACGGTCAGTTGAGCTCGTTGATGGACAAGTAAAGTCTGCTCCTCCACACAAGCTGGTTTTCCAAGGTTGTCCCCCAGGCAGCCCTACCTGGCCAAAAGAAGATTGCGTCACGGATTCATTCTAGCAGCTCGTTCCCATGGTGCCAGACACATCCTGCAATGATCAATGCGGTCTCTGGGGTCTAGAGCATTTCATGGAGGAAACCTGAAACTCAGCGATGTCAGCGCGTGGAGTACTCGGGATGACTGAAAAGTGTGAACGCAGCGGGGAAGGTAATGGTAAATGGAACAAGCACGAGTTAGTAGGAACCTGTCCTGTTCCTGTAGGGTGCTTGCTCCTCATTTTGAAACAAGCTTTATTATGAGTCAGCACTAGTTGAGCAATAATGTCGGTTGAATACAGTTCTGACCTTCTTGTCCTTTGACCTTTTTTATGCTAGTTTGTGAATCGGTTTTCCCCAGCTCCCCTTCTGGGTTAAGAGGACCGTGTGAGTCTGGGCACGGTCACATTCTCTCTCAGCATTTCCATCCTCGTGGATGACAGGTGGCTGCTCTGGGAGGAGATGCGTCATTGAGTGTGGCTCCGTCTGCAGCACGGGGAGGGGAGAGGCTCAGGTGCAACCACACCTGGAAGAGCAAAGTGCTTGGAGGTGCTCTGCTTCTTCGTACAATGCTGAAAGCCGGAGTCATGCGCTCTGCAGTAGATTCTGCCCATTTGAGGATTTCATAGATTTCATAGATTTCATAGACGTCAGGGCTGGAAGGGACCTCGGGAGATCATCGAGTCCAGCCCCCTGCCCAAAGGGCAGGAAGTCAGCTGGGGTCATA
>NW_017728947.1:109176993-109181545 GCF_001723895.1 Crocodylus porosus
ATGATGCTGCAGGCTAGTAATTTAGGCAGACAAAATTCTTTGGGTATATTCGATATCTTTTATTAGACCAGCTCAAACAGTTGGAAAAAAAGTTGGAAAATAGTTGGAAAAAATATGAGTTGGTCTAATAAAAGATATCAGATTTACCCAAAGTACCTTGCCTGCCTGTGCCCTTAGACCAACACAGCTCCAACCTATACCCCTGAGACTAGCAATGTGGCTTTGCCCAGCCTCCTGTTCTAGGCTTCAGCAGATGCCCGCTGCTTCTTCACAATGACGCCACGACTGTCTTCGCCGTCCCGTAAGACATAGATGACTGATGCTGCCTTGACATGCTCACTTTGGCCTTTCTGTCCATTCTGGGTGCCTGGTATAATATCAGAGTGCTGATTCGAACTCCCCTTCTCTTCAGATTTTTTGGACCTGTTGTCCCCCTGCTGCGAATAAGAAGAAAATCCTCTCTTACCTCAGGAGCTTGACTCTCAGGTAACATGACTGTGCCATGCATTTGTAGGATCCTCTGATGCTTCGCTTATGAGGAAACAAAAGGTTCTTTGGCTTAGTTTTGAGAGCGCTTCAAATACAAGCCAGAGTCTGAACTATTTTTTAAAAATCTAGCTGGAAAAGAGAATTGCTTCTAATACACTCAGCACTTAACTGGTGCCTGCAAGCTAAGACTCAAACAATTTCTGAAACAAAAGTGGTTTTCCCCAGTGGTCTTTCCTGCCACATTAAATCAAAATGAAATCTTTGCTGCTATGTTTCTCTTCCACGGTTTTACAAAAAGCCAAAGCAAACCAAACCAAATGCCATAACAATGCCTTTTCTGGTCTTGCTCATTCCACCCCCCGCAACCTCCAAAAAAAAAAAGAAAAAAAGGAAATTTCTTACCCAGGCAGTATAGCATAGTTAAGAAATTCTAGCAGATGAACAGCCATAGCAGCATCTTGGATATCTTTGTTTTATGTCACTGTATCATCAGGACTATAAAATCCTCTCCACTTTGAAAGGCTGGACTTACTGCCCAGTCAGAACAGAAGTGCTTCAGACGATTTCATTCTTTCTAACAATAGGTATTATGTTTTCCCATGCACAATGAGCAAGCCATGTGTCTTCAGTCTGAATAATTTTTTCCTTTGTGTTAATGAAAACTACCCCCCAAAAAGGGGGATAGGACCAGATAAAGAAATGCGAGAGAGAGAGAGCACAGTGTATTGTACCCACTAACAACCCCCTTGTATAGAGGCAATGCACTGCTGTTTGCAGACAATGTGTACCAATCTACAATTTGGGGGGGTCAGAATTGGAGAGCTAGAAATAAACTGAGATATACAAATCATCTTAAGATGGAGAGCAATTCAACAGCACGATCGAGGGAGAGAGAGAGAGAGAATTTGCAGCAAGCAAGTTCAAACGTGTTTTGGGAAAAACTCCTCCAGATAGTATGTTCAGCCAATGAATCATAATTTAGAAGCATTATATTGTTGGAAGAAATGCTGGTTGGTTCATAGCAGTCCACCCCTGAAGAGGCTTATTTAGGAATTCCTGAGTACTTCTGACTGTCCGAGAGGTGGTTGGTGCCCATTGCCAATATTTCCAGTGTAGGAAAAGGCACGCATTACAGAAGAGCTTTATCACTCTTACTGGAGATGATAGTAGAATTTGGTAAAACAATGTGTTTTCCCCCTTATGGCATTTTTTACTTCTGAGAAATGTCACTTTAAACAGGTCGTGCCATCTTCCCAGCAGCATGTGACCCACTGGAGCATGTGTGATGCCATCCCTTTCCGAGTGGCATAAACCCTTTACCACCGGCCTCATGCTGAACTATGAACTCAAGGTCCAGTGATATTCCAGCCTGACATGTTCCCTGTCATGACTCTTATTGCAAAATTATAGGTCAGCCAGACTGCATGGCTCCAGACTGAAAATCTTTTCCAGGAGTCAAGCTTTCAACCTCATAAATGTGGAATCTGTCAAGCCCAGGAACCCATGAACCCTAGGCCGTTATTAGCCAATATGAAACTTATAAAAAAACCCAAATCTCTATAAACCAAACCATGATAAATAATTTCTCAAATGAAGCTGTAGGGCCTGGGTTGGAGTTGAAAGCTTCTGTAATGTGTTGCCAGAAGGATTAAGTCCTATCACTGTGTTTCAGATACTCATTTCCATAGCGTGCTTCATTCTCCAGTTGGCATAGGGGGGTTGTATCCACATACCAAATAAAACTAGAAAGTTAAATCTACCGGATCCTAGGCCTGTCTGAGTATTGTTCCAAGTGCACTGCAGGCTTCTGTGGTTTCTCTCTCTCATAAACACGCTGCACACAGTACACTATCCATTTAAAGATCAGCTTTTGCCCAACCCTTAAGCTAGGCTCCCATAGTGCCTACATGTAGCATTATATTCAAAGTATTTCCTCTATGCCCACAGCATGCAACCAAATGTTGCGATGGATAAGCCGGGATTGTTTGACCCCAGCATCCAGTGTCTTTTAAATGCAGCTACCAACTATGAAACTATTGGTGGCGGTTTAGGAGAAATTAAGTTTTGTGTAAATTCACCCAAGTTGTCTTCTTAGCAAAGAAATGCTGCACCATAGGAAATGTGCATCTGAGCAGTGCTTGCTAAGAGTAGAGACAATGCAGATAATCCAGGCAGCCTTGGAAAGTAAAACTGGGATCACAAGTTGCCCTACTTTTTTCATACTGGGGAATGCTTCAAAGATGGTGGTTGACCCATCTTCTTCTTGACCCGCCTCCTCTTCTAATCCCTTTGGCCTTGGCACTTTCTTTGTGTTCTTGGAGCCACAGAATTATTGCTTCATTTGACCCTCCTCAGAGGCATTTGAAGCCTTGCTAATTATGAACCATTTTCCTGGTAAAGAAGGTTTTGGTATTTTGGTTTCCATAGTTATTATGGCTTGTTTTTTCCCCATCCATCCTTTGGCGGGAGAGATGTTTTGGTCTTCATTTCCAATTCTATGTTAGTCTGAGCTGCCACCAGTGCTCCAAGATGAAGTGTTGTTTTTGTAGGGGAGGGGGAAAAAATAATCATCAGAAGATTTATAAAACTCCCAGTTTAGAAACTAAGAGGGGTATAACTCAGCACTTTTATTGAATAGGAATGTACCTTTTGGCCAGGCACAGCCCAGCTGATCATTTAAAGCTATTGCCAATGGCAATAGAATGAATGTTTTTTTGTCAGAACTGTTGCTTCCAATTGATCTTATATCTTGACTTGCCGCTGTATGCTTTAACTTCCAAAATGGAGGCTTGGTTCTGAGCCTGAGTTCGTGCAAAACGGCTTAAGAGGGAGCAGAGGGAAAACTGGTTTATCAGATCAAAGAACAGTCATTTTGGATGAAATTCATGTCAGGCCTCATGCAGCGCTACTGAAGTTGATGGAAAGATTTCTGTTGGCTTAAACAGCAGTTGTGTCTGGTCTGAAGGGTTAAACTGCTTAGGGGGTCTTCTGCAGATGTTCTGTACAGGAATGAGTGTCTTCCTTTTATTGGATCAGCCTATACTGTGGTGCTTATTTCAGTACTTGTCATTTGAATGCTAGGTGACCGGGCATGTCCTCTCATGCTGTACTGCATAAGGGATGTAGCTAGTAGGCATGCTGGTCTGAGACTAAAAGACATGCGAAACGCTAGAACTCTTCGGTTCAGAGATGATACCTTATATTAGACCAACTAAGAGTTTTAGTTGGTCTAATTAGTTGGTCTTAGTTGGTCTAATAAAAGGTATCATCTTTGAACCAAAAGTTTTAGGGTTTTGCATTTATTTCCATATTGCATAAGGTACACTCAGCTATTTACATATTAATAAGTGATTGTATGGGACACATGGCCAGAGGTGACCACATTTCCAAGGTTAGATCTGAGCTCTGTAGGGCCAGATAGCAATACCCATATTTAACTTGAATAGTTAGGATCTTACTGTGTAACCAATGCCACTGATTTTTTTTAATAGGACTACCTTAAGAGTAGAGTGTTACATGGGATGAGTAAAGTGTTTGGTGCAGAGTTCTTAGTTAAGAGTTTTCATATTAGACATAAAGGAATGGACCCTTCACATCGTATGGTACTGGTGATGCCTCACCTGGAGTAATGTGTCCAGTTTTGGGCCCCACACTTCAAGAAGGATGTGGACAGATTGGACCGAGTTCAGCACAGAGTGACAAAAATTACTAGGGGCCTGGGAAGCAAGACTTAGGAGGAAAAGCTGAAGGAGCTAACATTATTTAGTCTAGAGAAGAGAAGACTGAGGTGGGGGGATTTGATAAGCCTTCAAATACTTGAGGGGTGATTATAGAGAGGATGGAGATGGGCTTTTCTCTGTGGCTGGAGGGGACAGGTCTAAGAGCAATGGCTTCAAGATACAGCAGAAGAAGTTTGGACAGAGCTTAGGAGGAACTTTCTGACTATGATGGTTGCTAAGCATTGAAACAGACTGCCTAGAGAAACTGTGGATTCTCCATGCTTGGAAGCTATCGAGAGCAGGTTGGACAGATGCTTGGTTGAGACGGACGATCCTGCCTTGAG
>NW_017728947.1:109181557-109191554 GCF_001723895.1 Crocodylus porosus
CTAGATGATCTGCTCAGGTCCCTTCCGACCCTAGAAACTATGAAACTATGAAAATACACTTGAAAGAGCCAAGGAAAATGGCCATGTCCTCCTGCTACAGAGGAAAGCAATCCCCCCAGCCTCCCTCAAAATCTGTACCAATCTAACCATGGGATAACATTTCTTTCTGATCCCAAATATAGTGATTGATCTGACCCTGAGTGCAAGGAAAAATTTCTCCAGCCAGGTTTTAGTCCTTTGCAGGAGCACTGACACACTCTAGACAAAACCCCAGTCTTGGCTGCAGACAACATGCAATGCTTCTGAGGAAATGAAAAGCAAAACCCATGTAGCAGCAGTAGGGAGAAAACTTTCCTTCTCGGCCCCATGTGGAAGCCAGTAAGGCCCAGAAGCATGGGAAATACCCAAAGTCGAAGGTAGGTATAGCTACACCTAGATCATCCCTGACCTTCGCTTGTCCAACTTCACACCTCCAGCGATGGATTCCATAGCTTCCCTCAGCGTCTGCTCCACTGGTTTACTCTTCTAACAGTGAAGAACTTTTATTTTCAGGTATCCGATCTAAACTACATTGCCCTTCAGATATTGGAAGACTGCTATCATGTCCTCTCTTAAGTGCCTTTTTCACAAGCTGAACATGCCTATTTCCTTTTGGCCTCTCCTCATATGACTTGCCTTTCAATCCCTTTATCATTTTTGTCACCTGCCTTTGGACCCCACCTCTAACGTCTTCACGTTATTTTTAAAATGTGGAGCCCAAAACTGCACTGAGTACTCTAGATGAGGCCTAACCAGTACTGAGTAAAGAGGCACTATCACCTTATGATCCTATGTTATCTTGTCCTCACTAAATGAAAGTGCATCACCACTAAGTCATCTGTGAAAAGTGCTTGTAGGGCATAAGATTGAAAAATGAGGTTATTATGATGACAGCAGATGACTCAAATGATGAACATGAACATCATTTCTGCAGTTATGATTGGTGCCGTCATTTTAAGAATTTAAACCCTAGCAGGGAAAAGGATGCTCTGCCAAGCATCATGAAGGTTATGAAAGTTATGGAGTGGCGCTTTCATTTCATCTCTGGAGAGTCTAGACATCAGCGAATATGAATGTCAGCTAAAAGAGACCCACATTGAAGTAAGCCGTTGCCTTGGGTGCTCCTTGCACTTCCTTTTGCAGAATAATTAGAAGGTCCTGTGAAGTCAGTAAATAAGACAACTGGTTTAGATCAGTAGTGCTCAACATCCTGGCCCCACAGGGCTGCATGAGTGGCATGAGACCAATCTGCAGGTCTAATCCAACAGTGGTGTTGGTCCACAGGCTGGATCCAGCATTGGGGTTGGCACGCGGGTCAGTCTGCAGGTGCTGTCTGGCCCACTGACCTAGCCCCGAGCCTTAGATCTGGCTGTAGTGCAACCTCATGTGCTGGCACAATCCAGTGTTCAAGGCGGTGTCATCCAGCCCATAGGGCTCCCCAGGGGTCCAGAAATTTGATGGCAAGGGAATGAGGAGAGCAGTAATCGTCTTGGCTGCCAGAGCCACTTCCAACACCATGGCAATGAGTGCCACCACTGCTCCCTTGCTGCCAAATTTCTGAACTTGTGGGGACCCGCCCTGGGCTGGATGATGTGGCTTCACGTCTCTTCCTTCAGGAAGGAAAAGGTTAGCTAGAAACAACTGAGCTGATGCAAGAATTTTTGCTTCTCTGTTCATAACCTTCACTGTATGGGCCCTTTTGTGTTAAGCGACAATCTAACCCTCCTGCACCTGCTTCTAGGTTCTAGCTCTGCTTTGTTCATCTGCTGTTCGGGGTTGACCCAAAAGAGATGTCAAATGACCCTCTGCCAAGGTGTCCATAGAAAGCCATTAAGCTTGTCACTTGACCAGTAGTGTCATGGCTACATACAGCACATTGGCTTTGCACTTCAGAAAGAAAATCCTATAAATAAATGTACATTCATATGCTGTAATTGTCAAAGATTATGAATTGTAGCAAGGTTGCTGGGGCTGGGGGGGAGGGACGTGGAGGGCAGTTTTAAATAAAGCCATCTTTGTTGCACTGGTATAAAATCCTCAGAGGAGTAAAATAAATAAATAAATAAATAAAAATGCAAGGAAGCCACTTTAATGCCAGCCACATTTTTTGTAGCTGCTGCCTTGGGGGGAGAATTTCTCCAGCATCTGGTGGCATGAGGAAGAATGAGAGCCCTCTCTGGACATCACAGGGTCACAAGAGGAGAAGAAAAACATCAGGCTCCTATACTAAGGCACATCTGTGTGTAGTCTGGAATGGCAAATACATTTTCAGACACTTCTAATAAAGCTGTAGTGTTTCAAAGTGCTGATAAAGTGCATTCCATTCACTTAAAATACTGCAGCGCACCACACAGGCTACAACTGTGTGCACATGAGATGGGGAGCACCTCGGGCAACAGGGAGATGAAGGGCTACATACTCGAAGCAGCGTGAGGTGGTTTGCCACCAGAAACTGGAGTTTGTATGGCTTGCGCTGGCCTCAGAAATGGGCTTATCATAGAACCATAGAGAAGTAGGGCTGGAAAGGACCTCCAGAGGTCATGAGGCCATACGGAAGACAAGTTGCTGAGCACCAAAAGACCGTAGTCAACGACTATCTCAGCAAATGCCGGAAGAGTGCTGAATGCGCCTTTGGCTGTCTGGAAGCACGGTGGAGGTCACTGAACTACAGGCTCGAGGTGGAGCCAGAAAACATTATGCCGCTCATTGTGGCGGCCCGTGTGCTCCACAATATTTGCAGGACCGGGGGGAGGTTTTTAGTGACTCCCGGTCTGAGGAAGTGAGGGAGGCTGCAGGCAGACAGAGACGTGGGCAGGCAGGGCATGGTGCCCGCTACGGTCAGCATGCAAACGTTGGCCAGGGAGCCATTGTGTGGAATTGCTTGGCCGCCCACGCTCTGGCTGCTGCAGATGGTGAGGGTGCCTGGTTACCGGTGAGTGTTTCAATAAAGAAAATTAAAAATTGTGTTGCAACACTTCTGTCTGGCTCAGAAGTACATTGTCTCTAGTGGGTGGGGGGGGGTCAGGCTGTGGTGATGGGTGTGGGGGGGAACCTGGAGGGCTGAAGTCTAAAGATTTTCTTTTGCTTTGTGTGTGTGGGGGTGGGGGGTGAAATGCGTCAAGAACATTAAAATGCATTTGCTAGCACTGGTCACATTAACTCGATGTCCAATATGCATAGAAGAGCATTGCTTCTGCTATAAGACCAGCAGGAAAGTTTTCAAAGGTTAGAAGTGGTCATCCTGCTAAGGCATGGTTCAAAGACCACCCCCCGCCTGCCCCCAGGCTCACACCCCATTGCATCTTGCATACAAACTGCTCGGGCTGGGGCAGAGTGGGGGAATGGTGGGGGGAGGGGAAGAAGCCACCCCTTGGGCGCTCCCGAGGCTGTCCCCTCTGCACATGTCCCTTCCCCTTTCCGTGAGGCTCCCTCACCCCCGCCCCATCTTAAGGGACTGGGCATTTGTTTCCTCTACACCCCGCACCCAGCTGCCACGTCTTTGCTCCCTTCTTCCTCCCACCAGCCATCCCAAGTGCAGCTTGGCACTGCTGTGTGGCCGCCGCACACGGGGACCATCTCAGATCAGACCTTCCATCCCCTGCCTGGGGTTTGGGACCCCTGTGAGATAATGCAGGGAACGTATTACCACTGTTCCAATTAGCACAGCACAGCACTCCAATATGCATGCAAAGATATATATAAGAAATTCACAGGGTGCAGATTTGTTTGCATATTATAAAGTGACAGGAGAATTGCAGCACCCTGCTCGTAGGGGTGGGTGCTTGAGTGAAATAAAAAGAAAAGTGGATGTGAACACAAGATAAAGTTTACTTGATGATGTCGAAATAGGAAAATAAAAAATAACATAAGAATAAAAAGTAAGACAGGAATGAAAAGAATAACAATAAAATATGAATAAAAAATGTAAAAAATATTTGTGTAAAAAAATACAAAAAAAAAATTAAGAATGTGTGCAAATATATGTGTAAAAATACATTAAATTAATGAATGAAAGTGAAGGGACACAATGACACTTCATTAAATAGAGATATCACCTGTCTGTAGCACGGATTAGTGGTGTACGGCACCCCCCGCTGTAATTCAGTACGAGGAGATCAGCGGGGTGGATTGTTATACGACGCCCCCTACCATAATTTATTGTGAATAATGCTCAGAGCACTTCATGAGATTTAAGACTGCTGATGTGTACACAGTGACAGAAAAAATAAAACCCGCCATTTCAATGTAGGGGATGTGGCAGAAAGCCACCTTGGTTTCTGCCCAAAATCTCTGCCCTGCGACAATGTGATCAAGATGGGCCAGCACAGAGTCGTCACACCTCAGCCTGTCTCTTTAGGTAACTTGAGCTGGCTGCATTGCTGAGGGAGGGGGAAACCTGCTCCCTCTGCTGACGTGACTGGCATCAGCCACCTGGGTGAGGGGCATCCACCTGCTGGGCTGGAGTCTGCCCGGTAACTGGTGATGTATTTCAAATTGGTTGGCGGTCAGCCAACCGGAGCTGACCTCCACTGGACCAGGTGAATGAGGTGACCGGGGCTATGTAAGTTTGGACTGCCCAGGAGGTGGAGCAGCAGCCATCTGAAACTGGCTCTCTCTCACCCCAAAACTCATGAGCTGGAAACCGCCTGCCTCCAGAAGGGAAACTTCACCAGCCTGTGGAAGATGCTTGTGAGTAAGCTACTCAAGATCTGATTAGATATCTAGCTGGCAGTAACTCAGATGCATGACCAAAGGCTACCTCAGCCAGACTGTTTGCTCTTTAGGATTTCTAAGATATTGCTCAATCTTGTACCCTATTTTCACCCTACCCCGGTAATCAATAAAGTCCTCCTTTGTGACTGGTGTGGGAGACTTATTGAGGGGCGGGTCTAAATTATGCCTAAGAGACCCCTTAGGTCTGCGGACTAAGGGAGACTATATGTTTTGCCCCCGGACTTGGGGAAGTGCTCCAAGTGCCTGTACTGGGTCGAGTACCTGTAGGACATTAGGCCTGTGTTTCCCCAAGGACACAGGGCCGAGAGTGAGTCCATTCTTGGGGTGGTGGCAGCTACGTTACCCCCAGGCTAGCGAGTGTGCTCCGGGAAGGGGGTCAGCCGGATATAAGGTGCCCCTAGGGAGGCATTCGGAGCCTGGAAGGTGGTCGGGTGCAGGGAGGTGGGCGGCTCAACGCAGGAGCGCCCCCTACTGGCCCACCACAGGGGACACAGAATAAAACCCTGGAGGATTAAACCCCCATCAGGTGTACAAGCACCTGTGTTGTCCAACTCCCTGCCTAAGGCAGGATCATCCCTGTCCAAACCATCCCAAGCAAATCCTGTCTAACCTGCTGCTAAAGCTACACTGGCAACCCTGTCATACAGCCACAAGCCATAATACTCTAACCTCCCACAGGTAAAGGAGGGGGACAACGGTGACCAACGTCTTCATGCTGTAAGGGCTGTTAAAATTAGCCTGAGAGGGCTATGCCTCTGCTACAGAAGAAGGCAACCCTGCCCCCCCATTCTTTACCATAGGGTAAAATTCCTTCCTGTTTGGAAGATATGGTGAATGGTTTGACCCTGGGTAGAGGGGCAAGACCCTCTAACTATGAACCTCTGGGTTTTGGTCCTAGTTGCAGTATTGGCACATCCCAGCCAACATCCAATGCTTCTAAGGAAGGCAAAAAAAGCTCCTGGTCATTATATATAGCAACAGGAGGGAAAAATTCCTTCCCAACCCCATGTGGCAACCAGCAAACTTTAGAAGCATGGAAAATACCCATCGTAGAACATAGGCGTAGCTATGCCTAATTCATCCCCGCCCAATGCCTGTCTCATCTCCTCTTGAACACTTCCTGTGATGGAGACTGAACAACCTGCCTTGGCAGTCTATTCCACCGCCTCACTATTCTAATGGTGAAGGAGTTTTCTCTGATATCCAGTATAAACCTACTTTGCAATAACCTCAAGCCATTGGTCCACATCCTCCTCTCTGCAGCAAGAGAGAAAAGGCGCTTTTCCACTTTATGGAAGCTCTTCAAACATTTGAAGACTGCAAGCATGCCCCTCCTTCGCGGCTTTTTTGCAAGCTGAACATGCCCGGTTCCTTCAGCCTCTCCTCATGTGATTTGTTTTCCAAGCCCCTTATCATTTTTGTCACCTGCCTCTGGACCCCCTATAATTTCCTCATGTCCTTTTAAAATTGTGGAATCCAGAACTGCAGCCATGTAGTTGACACCTAACCAGTGCCGAGTATCAGCTCCTGTGTCTTGCACATAATGCTTCTACTGATGCATCCCAAAACTGCATTTGTCTTTTGTGCAGCTACATTACACTGATTGTAATCTTGTATTGAATCTGTGATCTGCCAGGACTCCTAGATCCTTTTCCATAGTGCTGCCATCCAGCCAGGTGTCACCCATTTTGTATTTGTATTTTTGACGATTCCTCCCAAGCTGTAGCACCTTGCATTTGTCAGCACTGAACTTCATAGTATCTTTCATTTCCTCTATCACTGGGATAGATTGTGTGGTCCTCCTGTGGTGGCATAGGAGGGTCATAAAGACACTTGAAACTCCCAAATCAAGTACAGCAGCTGTGTGCTGTTACTTTGGTAAACCCTGGAGTGGTCACAGCCTTGGAAACAGGTTGCCCTTGGAAATACCTGAGTTTTTCTTAATATAATTATTTTCAAGATCACTTCTTGTGGGCATCACAAAGCATTGCAAGTGTGTAGGGACATGCCTTTTGATTTGTACAGTACCCAGTGTAACACTTTCTAAACCAGGTTGGCCCTGAGATACTGCTGCAGTGTGTCAATAAAAACTGAAGTCTCTGCACCCTAATTGTTTTTTTTTTTTTGCCTGAGCCTTGTTTATGTAGTTACTCCCCTTGCAATGGGCAGCCAAGCATTCTGCTCCCAGCGGGCATGGTGTTATCAGCTACGGTGGCTGTTAGCGTGTCTGTGTGGGTTACTGCCTCAATCCCCCGGTCCTCTCCTGCCACGACTTTGATCTTATTAAATAAATAGGGAGGAAAGAGATGTTACACTGGTCAGTACCCTTGGAAGGATCACGCTGGATTGGACTTCGCCATGTAGGTGCTTTATTGATCTTTATTTTACAGGCAAACTCGGAGAGGGAGCCGACTGTCAAAATCGTCCCTGTGGTCCCTTGCCCTCCGAAGAGGAGGATCTCAGCCAGTAAGTACAACGCCGCGTCTCAATATCCCACCACTAACTATCTTATTAGCGGCTTGTTAGGGTGACGCCTGCTTCCCCTGTCGGACCCGATGCCAGCGTGGGGAATCTGGACATTTCTGTCTCTTCGCCCCACTCCCCTTTGTGGTTTCAGGTTCAGGGTGCTGGGTCCCTGTCTCTTCAGGGTCTGGGCAGGTGGCCTCCACCCCACTGGTTCCCGAGTTACTTCTCCGCGTCCCGGCACGGAGCCGTGGCTTTTCCCGTGCTGGGACTCCTCCGCCTCTGACTCACCGCAGCTACCAGGAGCTTTGAGTAAATGGCATGGCGGAGTTACCAGTCCTGGGGCTCGGGTGTTACTGGGTCCGCATTGGCCCGTCACCTGGGATCCTCTTTCTGATCCTCCTCGGTGAGGGTCTGTAGCGGCACCCTCTTCTCCCATGGTGCCCGAAGGCATCTCCCTCAGGCCTCTTCTGCCTTCATATACCCCGGTGCTGGGTCCCATTGTTTGTCGGCGAGCATGGGGCGTCTCTCCACCCGCCAGCCGTAATCACCTCCAGCTGCCGGACTCTCTCCAGTAACAGGGTTTCAGTTGGGAGCCTGTTACAATGGCCATAGGGAGACTTGAAGCCACGTGCAGACTGCAAACCTATGATGCTTGCATGGGTGCCCTCAAAGAGGCCAAGCTGCCCCATCCAGGCTATCTCCTGAGCCAGAAGTGGTGTAGCTGCTTCCGTGTGGTGCTGTGGGAGGGTTAATGAGCACTGCTCGACAGTGCCATTAGCTTATTCCCATGCTGCCCTGATGCAGCTACCCTACTGCCTGTTCAAGAGGCATCCTGTAGAGTACACTGAAGCATGCGTGTGGGAGCCACAGCTAGGTAAGTATGTAAGTATCTGCTCAAGGTTTGGCCTCATTTGCTTAGAAGGAGAGAGCCTGCAGGGCTAATCCTAACAGTAATGAAAAGCATTGGCTGCAAAACCATTTTTCTTTCTCACAAAGAATGAGGAGAGCTTCAAAGACCAGCCACGAGGCTGAACACATGCCGGAGGGTGTGTTGCACTTTGGAGCTGTGCTGTGGTTTATGACCACTGACGTGTACGCAGTGATGGAAAAAAGAAAACTTACCATTTCAATTTAGGGGGCACAGAATGAAACCCTGGAGGATTAAACCCCCATCACCTGTACAAGCACCCATATTGTCCAGCTCCCTGCCTGAGGCCCTTGAGGCCACCATATTCTTAATTATGTACCTTCAATGCTGTGCCTGGCACTATCTAAAACATGCATGATCACAATCCCAGACCCCAGGGAGTTGACAGTCTAGAGATCAGTGTTTCAGATGTGACATCCCCAGGATCTTCAGTGTTGCAAAGAGTTCCTGTTCATTGCAACTGGGTTGTGGCAATACCTTTTGTGAGGTGCATTGACGTTCCTGGGGCTTGTGGGAGAAGCAAGTGTAAGGAGGGAGTTTCATAGTTTCATAGTTTCTAGGGTTGCCTGCAAGACTGTGATTGTGTTGGTAACAAGGGATAGGAGAATGCCAGGGATTTCAGCTTCGGCCATTGCGGCAGCCAGGCAAAAATGTTTTGTGTGCCGAAAGTTGTTTCACTGGCTGGTTTCCTGGCTCTGATGTAAGCAGAGGGCTCTGTGCCCTGGTGTATAACTCTCCAGTGGCACATGAAATGGAACTTTTTAAAGCTTGCACCATTGCGGCATATTTTCCTTGTCACTGGTGTTAATAATGCCATCTCACTCTTGCACACCCCTCCGGTGAAGCATAATTTCCAGAAGCATCATGTTTCCAGAAACAGCATCCTTTAAGCCAAGAAGCATGACGTCACACCCCGCTGCCACCGTTGGAAGGAGCAAGGAGAACTGTCCCCTACACAGGGCAGCTGCTCCCACGTACTTCGCATGGATGGAGCAAAGTTTCAATATTTTTAATGTTCTGGGGTGTCAGACCTGTTTGGATCATTGAACACGCTGCAGGAATCAAACAGGAATGTCTGGCGGCGAAAAGGCATTGTATCGCAAAAACATTACGCTAACATAGTTTAACTAGTGCAGCAATTGGCTTGGCATGTAGTGTTCATGGGCGCAGTCTTCTATTGAAAAAAATCAGTAGCATTGAGTTGCCATGTTTCTGCACATTTTCCCCTCTCCCCAGAACATAGCCCACTTGGTTAAACTATTTCAATGTACAGGCAGTCCTTGGACTTATGACATAATTGGTTCCTGAAAATTGTCTTAAATCGAACCGTTGTAACTCGGAACCTTTTTTCCCATAAGAAACAATGTTATAAATGGGGATTGGTTCCTGAAACAAGGCCCAATACCCTATTTTCACCAAAAATAACCCAGAATTTTATACTCAATCAATTATAGATGAATAATATAGCTACATGAATGTATTTTTATTGTAAATAGCAATCATATTGATTTGTAAGGACTTCCTGGATGTGACTTTGCTGGACTTTCCAAGGGCTCTTGGTTGGACATTTTGAAGGGCTCTTGCTGGAGTCTTCTCAGGAGTCTCGGCTGCAGGTTTTCCTGGAGCTTCGTCTGCTTTCTTAAAGAAAGTGTCCAAGGAAGTTTGGACAGATGTTCTCCAGGGAGACGGGTGATCCAGTGAACTTGTTTGTTGACGTGGCGTTGCATCGGATCAAGCGCTGTAAAGTCTAAACTGACATCAGAAACTTGAAACAGTGTCAATTTAGAAAGGTTGTAAGTGCAAAATGTAACTCAAAACATTGTAAGTTGA
>NW_017728947.1:109192271-109208316 GCF_001723895.1 Crocodylus porosus
ATATTGAACACCTTCAAGAGTAAATTGGATGCTTATCTTGCTGGGATCCTATGACCCCAGCTGACTTCCTGCCCCTGGAGCCGGGGGCTGGACTCGATGATCTCCCGAGGTCCCTTCCATCCCTAATGTCTATGTAATCTATGAAATCTATGAACTGTTGGACAAGTCTTTGTGCATCTGCCTTTCTATAGGGCTAAGAAAGAGGCAAATGTAGGGTGAGCTACAAAACAGAGAGAAGATCCCATGCAGTGTGTAGCCAATTGCTTTGGTTATTTTGCATTAAACTTGCTATCTAAGGTTAAATTTGGTATTTCATTTCCTTTATTTTAAAGAAAAAAGATACAGCTGAATCATTCCAGTCTCCAGGGAATAAATGCATATCTAGACTCCTTTGTTTTATCTTGCCTTTAATACAACTTTGAATGTGGCTTATGTCTGCATTACCATGCAAGTTTTTGCCTGGTAGACCATAATAGCTCCTTGTATTTACTGCCTTGCTGCAGTCTGTCACTGAAGCCTATTGTGTTCATGTGGTTGCTTACAGCTGTGTAGACATTGGTTCACTGGAGCCACATGAAGGATGGATTTAGCCTGTTAAATTCATATGGTTAAAACAAAAGTAGGAAAAATAGGCATTTTATTTTCCCTGTAGTAACTGGGTTTTCATCCTCAGTCTTTTAATTCTGCTATCTCAGAAGCAATTTCAACATATTATGCACAATTAGCTAATAAAAATCTCCATTTTATGGTAGAAGTGCAATCAGCACCCAAGGAGGAGACTTTCAGTATGTCTCTCATTTGCACCTTTCCAAATCTCTCTCCATGCAGATTAAGGCTCTAGGCTATTTTTGTTTTATCTCTAGAGTTGTAGCTCAGCCTTGCATCTTTATGGCTGAGTTTTGACTAATTTAGCCCACAGAGAGAGTTTAGCATGGAAAGACTAACAAACCCAGAATGACGGCAGCATTAACGGTCATTTGAATTTATGTTCCTACCAGGTTTTAATTAGCAGGTTATTAACCAATTTATTTTGTAAAAGAGACTCGTAGTCAACTACTACCCCCCTCTCCACCACATGTGCTCAGCCTGGAGGAAGTCAGTTGGCTACTTGACATGAGGAAAAAAACTAGAGTTCTTGTAGTACACGTTTGTGGAATTTTTCTCTTTAAATTGCTGGAGTGGGAGAGGGAATGGTCCCCCTCCCTGCCCTGGGTCCTTGAATGCAACTAGAAAACGTGAAGGTGGACTTCTTGAGTGAGCTACAACACTCACTCCAGACAAGGCCAGGAGTGGTATCCACTGTTGCTAGCCAATGGAGAGTCATTCCTTCATAGCACACTTCCTTCTTGCCAAGGGTCCACATCCAAACTGCATGGAGGCAGGGCTTGGTCTCCCCATGGTGGCCCTACTCCCTTGCAGACTTGCCCTGAGAAAATCTTGTGCTACAGCTGAGATTGACCTGTAATCAAGGGGTGAATATGTAAAAGGATGGGGGGACCTTCCATGGTGCTTGTACCACTCAGTTCATAGAAAATGGACTGATGGAAGGATGTGTCCCGTCTGCTGTGGATCTCACTGGTGCTCTGAGATGAACGGGAAATGAAGCACTGCGGTGCAGGAGCAAGAATGGCAGGAAGAAGCTGTCATGTGATGGTTTATAAAGCTGAAAGCGAGCAATGGCTGAAGAATGATGCCAGTGATGTCAAACCTAGGTGTCTAGAGATGAGGTTCATAACCCGGTATAAAAGTGGCCTGGTTTTCCAAAGTGCTGGGCATGTAGAAAGCTCACTAGAGGATAGTGGCAACTGCTTTAGCTCAGCCCCTGTGAATATTAAACCATGGTTAGGTAGGTGCCTGTCTGGCTTAGTTGCTGAACTTTAGGTTTAAGATACTTGGCCTGAAGAGCTCTTCTCCATCAGTACTTAGAAGGGTGGGTGTGCTTAAAAATGGCTGGTGTTACAGAGCGTTAAGTAGGAGTTTGGTGGAAGATTCTTATACCTAAAAGTTGGAGGCTGAAGATAAGCATGTAAGTCAGTGGTTCTCAACCTTTTTTGTACCCGGACCCATTTGTAAACATCGATGGCCAGTCCCTACCCAGTATATAGTTTAAGTAGAAAACATGCAAGTATTTTGGCCCCAAAATACTTATTACATGCTACAAGTTAAAGCAGCTCAACTTTCTTAATTTTAATGACACAAGTCAACATCAACAGGAAAACATTAACGGCAGTGTCAACCTGTGGCCCTCCATTGCTCCCGAGTGACATTCTTCACTGTACAATTTGCGCAATGCAAATTGCTGGTGCCCCTCACTTCTGACTCACAGGCTGGGGCTCATACATCGTTGGAGGCTCGCAAGGTTGGAGGCTCGTACGTGGCTTGAAACTGGCTGAATTCTTTCTGTCCATGTGGACTCAAGGTATTATACCCCAGGAGTACAAGGATATACGCATCGTCCACTTGTACAAGCATAAAGGCAACAGACAGTCCTGCAGTAACCATCGGGGCATCTCCTTGCTGTCAACATCAGGTAAAATTCTTGCCAGAGTTGTTGAATCACTTTGTGCAACACATTGAACAAGGGCTCTTGCCTGAGAGTCCAGAAAAAATAAACCTTTAAATGCCATTTTGAAGCCAACATTGCCTGGCATCTTAAATCAGTGACATTGCAAGTGCCCTTAAAATGGCGGCCAAAGGCACAGACTGGAATTGGGCACTGATTTCATAGGTACTGGGCCAGCGTCTCGCCTGGTGTACGCTGGCAGACTCAATGGAGGTCTGATGAGTCGGACAAGTGGAAAACCTGCTCTGCTACAAGAGTCTTCCCAGGTTTGTTTTCCTATGGCAGCCTACTGCTCCTGCCTGCAGTGTAAACATTAGTGTGATGGAGGTTCAGCACTATTATTACCGTCTGATACTACTACTTCCACATGATGATAAAGTACCTAGGAGAGAGATTGCAGAGACCCAGGGGAAATCACCACTCTCAGGGTTTTGCAGATGACACAATGAAGTGCTTGCTCCGACCACGAAAGATGGCTACTTCCACAATTCGGACTGGAAGCTTGCCCCGGTATTTGGAACCATTGTATTTCTTTATTGTCTCAGACATTTATGCAATAAAAATTGCCTGTGTGTGAGGCCGGGAGAGGCACGCCAGAAGAGTCTGCTTGAAATGTGAGATTCCTGGCAATTTGTGAATGAGTGGTTTATCTTGTGCGTGATAGACAGCCATATCCGCAGCCTGTGTTGGTTGGCCCAGTGCCATTGACTGATGGGGTCACAATGATTTACGCCAGCCAGTGATCCAACCCAAGGCTTTCAAATGCATTTCCTGAAGGATAGGAATGCTTACTTTGGGGCACTGTTTTGGCCACAGGGTATGCAGGGCTGTTTGCTGGTATTCGTTATGAATTGGGATGAGCTTGGGCTCATCTGAATCCTGTTGGTGGTTCAGGGCCTGATAGTATGTCCTATTCTCTGCGATCAAATTCTCCTCAAGTTTGTTCTGGCAGTAGAAACATGGATGACAAAGAGATTAGCAGCCAGCCCAGCCCCAGGTCTGTAGTTGGACTTTGCCTATAGCACTCTGTGCGTTCCAGGAGTCCTTCCTTTCCTGAGACACGCATATAAGAAACTTTAACAGAGACAGACTTTTAAAAAAAAGCCTTTAAAAATCTTTGCTTGCTTAAAAAAAGGATGGGGGTGGCGGGGAGGTCCTTGATGTGGGATAAATGTAATGTATGATCCTGCGCGCGTTGGAGGAAAAACAATACTTCCATGGTTCTCATTAACTTTCAGGAAGCCTGGATTGATTATTCCTGCTCTTGTGAAGAATGCTTCCAGGCTACAAGTGCATAACGTTCCTTCATACTTAATAATATGATTTTACAATGATATAGAATCCTTCCTTATGGGATGCCAAGGGACATTCTGCAGTGCCAGATGTGCATTTTAAATGCCAGCCTTTCATCCTCCAAACAGCTGCGTCTAAGTGACCTTCCTCTGCTGATGAAAACTGGTGTATGTAGACTTTGGTACTCTCCTGTTTTATGTCAACTGAAGGTCTGGCCCCCGGTACATCCAATGCTGTGCAACCATGTGAAGAGGGGGAAAATACATGTTAGAAGATCATTAGGAAAGAAGACTTGAAAGGTGCTTTATCACAACAGGCTTGTTTGTGTTCAGTCACATTAAGGTTCATGGGCTTTTCATTTTCTCAAGTATATTCATTCCTTGAAGCCGGCTATGAAACCTGTACTTGAGATTTTTCCTCTAATTTATGGCAGGTAGGTTTTCCTCTGCCCCCCTGGATATGCCCATGTTCAGTTGGACCTTTGCCAACCAACCCAGAACTTCCTTAAACTCTTCTTTCTTCATTAAATTCACAGCTTTGGTAATTTTACTGATATTGTGGAATTTGGCTATGTTTTCCATCCTGCGGACTCTCAAGACAGCAACATTGTTTAAGCACCATATGGCTTTTGAGAAAGTCAGGCTTCAGATCCAACCCAAACAGTTTTAACGTTATCATAAACCCTAGCTCGTTATAGCAATAACAATCTCTGCTTCCTTTCCCTGTGTTGTATAACAAGAGGAGGAAAGCTCTCAAGCCAGGAAGGTTGCTCTGATCCTGCATGGGGTCTGCACAACTGAAGAAAGCTCTTGGTGTATGTCCACTTTGCTTTCTTAAAATAAGACACTTCCACCTGAGCCACCAAGGCCAGGTCTGATTTCAATTAAGAGGTCTAAAAATATAGAACATGTTTTTGTCATATTGTTTCCATATAGGGTTTATTTATTTGATGTTTAGGATTTAAGGAGGTCTTACTGAGAATGCTACATGCCTTCAAGCTGGAAAGTGCTTGACTGTCTCTACTGTTCAGTATGCATTTGCTTTTTGAAAGGGTGTGTATCTCAGGCCCCACCAAACTCAATCCATGCAAGTGTAATCTGAGTAGGATAAATACATTCGGTGCAATGGGCTGGGGCTCAATGGGATGTGGAGGGCAGACAAATGTTTGCCCCTCAAGTATTACTCATCGCACAGAGTGATATTGGAAAGTCTACAAATGTGTTTTGAGCTTTCCCACTGAAACGTGTGATAAATCTGTATGGGATGATGAGTAATACTGCACAGAATAGCTGCCAAAACTAAGCAGGAGCCTAGAGACAGCTTTTGTTGCGGTGCCTTGTAGCGATCAGAAATGATTATCCTGTTCATGCTATGATGTTATCAGTTGGCCAAGGACTCTGTCTTGAGTAAAATCCATCAGCAGCTCAAATGCTTATGGACATCTGCATCGTATTTGGATAACAGCAATTATACTGTTACAGCTATGTCCCCATGGACACGAGCAGAAACCTGTGCCATGGAGGCACTTTGCACTCTGTGAGTCTTCTTTTGAGAGAAGGAATGGGAGATAACATTAAGTGACCGTACTATTTTTAAAACCCTTAAGATTTACCATTTTGTAATACTAGCAAAAGGATGTAATCTATGAAGACCCATTAATCAGTAATGATAGTTTTTAGCGTGCAGGGATCCTCCTTAGTTACTAACTGACTAGAATTTTAAAAAGTCACCAGTACTTATTTTTAGATATGGAGGCATTAAGATATCAAATTAAATCGGGGTGGGGGGTGTCTAGAATTGTGCCCTACAAGAGCCTTGTTGGTAACTAACTAGGAGAAGAAAGAGTTGATAAAGGTGTCACCAGTGTGTGGTGTCCATTTGTTATCCAGGACTAAATAAATCATTTTTGCAAGTCACTTCTGCTTATGAAGTGAGACAAACACCCAGCTGAAGCATTTCCCACCAAGCTGTTAGCTAATATTTAATGGAGGGAGGCCTTGTTAAGAAGCAATACGGCCTCATGCTGAACAAGGGATTATTCCTGCTGAGTGTCAATAGGTCAATCAACAGAGGGGGACCCCCTTTCTTCAAAGCGATGAAGAGCTAACCCAGATCAAACGGTCTATGGTGAAGAAAGGAGGGGTGTTGTGGATGTGTCTTTATTGCTGTTTGGGAATACAGGAGCTGACTGGGCATTGCATCAACTTTGTTTGCATTATGATAACAAAGCTTACATCTACATCAGCAATGAAAACCTCCTCCAGCAGATATGCCATACTTTGGGGGAGACATGAAGTGGAAGGACTGTCAACTCTGTTGTCCAGCTGGAATTCATATGGGATATTTAAAAATCAAATAACCCCAATACTAGTGTGAAAATCCTGAGCAAAGCAGGTTCTGATGTCCAGGCCGTGTGGGAGGTGCCCACTTTCACAATCATGGTGCTGTTGTATTTACACGAATGTAGAAAAGTGCCCTTTCAAAACACTCTAAGAAATTGGGACTAAATGACGATTTCCACCCCTCCTTGCAAAACCCTCAGCGGCTGTTCCCTTCAACCCTGCCAGCCCACTGCTCCTGAAAAAGCCGAGGGACTGGGAAGCCTTGCGGTGGTTTGCCAAGCACAGATAATGTCACAAGTCTGAGTTTCCGTATCAAGGACTCCCCCTTCATAAACCGGAGGCCTATTAGCTTAACGCCTCAGCCTGTCACAATGGTTGAGATCTCCTAGTCGGCCAGAGTGAAATTTAGGGCCCGTAGGTCATAATTAATACTTGAGATTCACCCAGACATTAACTTGTATCTGTTACGGATTGTGGGCTCCTTAGACTAGTGATTCTCAACCAGGGTTTCGTGGCACCCTGGGGTGCCTTGAAATCCTTTCAATGGTTCCAGGGGGTGCCATGCAAGGTTAGCACTGGGAGGTGTGCAACCATGATTCACAAGATAAGCCCAGGGGTTTCAAACAGGAATCCAGTGTGTTAAAACAGTTTGACCTGTTGTGGTCTTTCTGAGTCCCTTGCAACGGAAGAATTGCTGTAGTATTTTTCTGTAGTCAAAAAAAATGGGTCAAAACTAAGAGCGGACATTTTCTGAGAGGTCCCTCAAACCTATCAAGGGGGATCTTGTGCCTAAAAAAGGTTAAGAACCACCTGCCTTAGGGCTTAGCAAGTACTACTGCATCAGCTATGGTTTCCAAATAGCTTTAAGGTGTGTTAGCTTTGCCTGTTCTTGATGTGACGGATACAATACCCGTACCCAAAGAGAAGGGTCCTGACCTCTCGACAAATGCAAACAGGGGGAAAGAGTACTTAGCAAGAGTTGCTAACCCTCAACAACAGCAGGGTACCCAAGAAGATGCCTAGGTGTCCAACAAACAACAAAGAGCAGATATTCCTCCTCAATTAGCAATACAGATAAAAGATCCATCATTTATCCTGGTTCTCATTGCAGCAGCCAAAAGTGCTTTAAAAAGCTCTCCAAGCCGAACTGCTCTGCGAAGTTGGTGTATTTTGCATAGAGTCAACGTTAGCTCCTCCAGGTAGGACAGAGGGCAGAATCTGGCCTTTGAAAGGCAATGAAGGCCAACACGTTTTTATCCCGCTCGTCCTGTTAGTGCTACTTACTTGCTTTTCCACTGTGGAAAGAAAGCGAATGAACCTGACTTGATACTGCTCAATTAGGCAGGTTCTTTAAAAATTGATAGCGTGTTTTGCTGAAATCCTTACGTTGTCAACAATAAATCTGGCTGGCATGTATTAGGAGTGCATTACTAACACATTACGTATCAGTATATTTTAGTCTAGTTGCAGATATTTGGCTCAAAAACAGAGGGTCCCTTGTGTGCTGAAAAAGGCAACCGGCCTCTAGTGCCAGCTGAATAGATCTGCTATGGGTGTGTGTGTAATCGCACCACGAACGTGTTGAGAAATACAGACTTTGATGATTAAAAGTTGCTGCTTACAATACCAGGGCTGGTTCTCCTCTGATCTTGTTGCTGGAAGGAGGGAGGTTCTGGGACCCATATCCTTGCGCTGGGTTTGTCTGCAGTTGCAAAGCAAATGAAATCCAGGTGGGTCAAGGAATAAATCTCTCAAAACCCATCACATACCTTCATGTTGAAAATATGCATAGATTACTGCATGAAAGCCACGCTGTGGTCCTGTCTGTTCTTACCTGGGCAAAACGCCCACTGAAACGAATGCAAAAATCACCCGAGGAGGGACTCTGGGACGTGGCCCAGCATGATTAGGAGCGAAAGGAAGAACATTGAACAGCAAGGGTCACAGACCAGGGGAGCAGTAGGAGGAGGGAGGCATGGATTCCCTCACTACATGCTTTGGGGTCTGTAGATGGAAAAAGCCCTCTGTGGTTATTGCTGGAAGAATAAAGGTCGAAGAAGAAAAGAGAACAGGGTATGGAGGAAATGAAGATAGATGTAACAGGGAGGAGGGGTATAGGGCACAGGAAAGAGCTGTTTTGGATGCTAGTTGTGGGAGTGGAAGCAGGTCCAACAGCAGCCTTTCACCCAGCAGAGACTGGAGGGGGAAGTGTGTCCCTTCAAGACACCCAAGGCGGAACCACACATTTCTGTGCAAGTATTTAGGGCTGAATTTTGACTTGTAATGTTTCATGCTCCCTCTGAGGACAAGAAGCATCAGCCTAATGCCTCAGAAATCAAAAAGAATGATAAAATTCTCTTACGTGTGCTATTTTAGAGCATTTGGTCACTTTTTTAAAAGCCAATCTTATGATACTTTGAGGCCCAGCTCATGTGTCTGGGGTCAGTGACACGGTGACAAGGAAAGAGGCTGCCAGTGAGAATGTGCTTTCCACGCAGTAGCGTTGGAGAGGACACAAATAAGCGCTGATTATCGTGTTGATGTGGAATGGGGCACAATGGGGGAAACATGCCTTCATGCACCCTTTTACTGGTTGCTCTTGCAATTTTATTGCTTGTTTTCTTTAATCTGAACCTCATGTTTGGGTCACTTGTTAATGGAGAATAAGGGATTAGTTTTCTCTTTAATATGCTCAACCACATTACTAAAGACCTTCCTTTCAGGAAATAATGGAACAAGCCAGTCTCCTAGCAGTCCAACTCTCGGCCTTTTTCAGCTGTGAGCAGCAGTGAATGAGAAGATTTTGGGGGTCTACAAGTCACTCTTCCCGTGTCTAATGAGTTCAGTCAGTAACTAGATCTTCAGAGAGGAAAGGATTAGCTGACATGTATATGCTGGGCCAGATCTTATTCCTCTTAGGCCTGTAAAAGGACTTAGGCTCCTAAGTGTAATCCCATTCCACCCTCTGAGTGCTTGAAAAACTTTTATTGCAAAAGGTGGTTGGTTCTCCTCCTCCCTGCTTTTTAGTGATTTAGTTTTAAGGCTGAGATGTTTAAGGCATGTTACAAAAGTAGATGCGTTAATGATTTTTCAGAGACTTGAATGGGGTGTAATAGGACAGCCTGATTCTGCAGGGTGAAGAACGTCTACTGTCAAGTGTTCGGGGTGTTTTTGTCTCCGTATGCACCTAATAGGTAGAATGAGATCCGGGCGTTGTGTGCATCAAGTTTCCCCGATCGCTTGACAGTAGACATTCCCCACCCTGCCAAATCAGGCATGTGGTATTTAAATCCTTCCCCTCCTTGAAAAAGTTTGGAGTTTTGCCAATGGTTTCAGTGAAACTAGGACTTCACCTATGGTGGTTTCCACCTTAGTCCCTCAGCTGGAGCCTACTGGCCTGTGCTGGTTTCCTCTCCAGGACCGCTAGCCGAAGCAATCAGCAGTTCAGCAGAAGCGATTCCAAACCCTTGTTGCTAACTGGAACTGCTAAGACTCATTTTAACACCTTCCATCTGGAATTTCTCTTAGGCAAACTTGACTGAGATGAGGAAATCCTAGACATTGTTAAATTTCAGCCTGACTTCAGCATTCAGGTTCAACCACACTCAGAAAAGTATCCTATGTAGAATTAATTTACATCTCCCTTCCTCCATTTGCTTTCCTCGCACGATTTTCAAATGATAATTTTCACTGGAATTTGTGTTCTTTCCAGCAACAAAGAGCAACTTTTCATTTTGCTTCGAAGTCAGCCAGTCTGTCTGTCCGTCTTTTATTTGCCAATCAAGAGATCCATTTAAATCAAAACGAACCTTTCCTGTGGAACGTCATTTAGAAACGTGCCACTTAAAAAGGAAACTCTTCTGGTCGAAGTTGGGCAGGGGTCTTTCATCGGCGCTGGTGGAGGTTCTCTCTGCACCTTTGGGACCTGACACCTAGGTAAAACCCACTGAAGCAAGCAGAGAGGCTCCTGCTGAAGTCCGTGGGATTTAGAGCAGGCTTTTATAGTAACTAAGGGCCAGATTCTTGCCCACATATTAGGCCTCTAAGTGAACTTAAGTATACGAGGTGATTCTATCCCATCCTTGAAAGTCCACAAATGCATCTTCTTTTGTAACATGCCATCATCTGACCCTTATGGACGGAGTCACTGAAAGGCAGAGAATCCCACGTAGGCGCCCCAAATTGCATGAAACCGAATCTGGATGCAAGAGCATTAAAACCTATAGCAAAATGTTGTGCAGTTAAGGCTTTTGTTGCTTTGCAAAAGGCTGTTGCTGATAGCACTTGCTCTGTATCAGTAATTTCCCAGTTGTATTCTTTGCTCAGGGAGTTATGATGATAAATGGAGGCCTGTGATATTTCAGCTTCCTCAGACTTTGTTAGATGCCACAGTATTAATGGCTGAATAGGTGAGAGCTTCATTTTTTAATAATAGGTGGATTGAATCAAATGCAGGCTCTGATAGTGTTACCTGGTAGATTATTGAAGCAGGAACCATGCTCATGTCATTGTGTTAAAATGCTATATAATACGTGGTGTTACATTCTCCCTGCTCCTCTTGGTTTTTTCATTGTCGAGGGCAGGTGTTTTGTGTGATACTGGTTAATGATATTTATGGTGGTATAATTTCAAGGCTTTGGGTATCATTGTCCCCGGTCTCATTATACTCTAAAATTCAGCTGCACGTCTGGTGCATCATTTATTCAATTATTAAAATGCCTTAATGAAGGTTAACTTGACCGTGCAGCAGGGTAGTATGGAATAGAAGCCCATAAATCTGTCAGGCGAGCTATTGAAAAAAAAGTGGGCTAAAACAGCACATACCAAAGTGCAGATGAGGCATATTAAAAGTGTATGGCAATTACAGCCAGAAACTGAGCTGCAGCCATAATCCTTCTGGAAGCCAGGGTAGAATTAATGGAAAAAATGCTATTATGGGTATTCCAGGTTTTAGCTATCAGGAAGCAGTGAGCAGTTGCTTTAGCCTGAGTGCTGAAACAACTGCAGTGAAGCCATATGACTTTTAATGATAGTTTCTTGTGGCGTGGGTTCAGAGCATGGGTTTGTCTTGCAAAGGCTGGTGAGTCAAAAGGGAGCATGAGCAGAAATCTGCTCAAAATGTGATGTCCCTTGTAAAGATAAATGCAAACAAAGCCTCTCTGGACATAATCCCCTTTTGGCAAGAACCAAGAGTTGATCAACTACTATTTCTTTCCCCCACATCCACTCCTTGTGTAGTACCTATAACGTGGCAGCAAGTGATACCCCTTAAGTAGATGGCATTGGATCTCCTGCACCAGTGCATGTGAAACACACTGGTTACATCCCTGTTAGTGCCTGGTCCCCTGGAAAATAACAGCCTAATACTGCTCCCAGCAAATGGAATTATTCCTTTGTTTCGGTGGCAGAGGTTTGTGCTTTAGAGCAGTGGTTCTCAATGGTTTTTGTACCAGGACCCATTTATAAACAGCAGTCCTGACCCAGTGCCCTGAATGCCTCACCCGCTGTCTCCCGACTCCCAGTGCCCTCATGTGCGGGGCGGGGGGGAGAGGGATACGCAGCCCCTCGCAGGCTAGACTTCTGCCAGCCTGCAAGGGAAAAGCCAAGGTTTCCCACAGTTTTCTCCTTTAAAGGAGAATCTATTTTTAAAGTTTATTCACAACCCTTTCATATAGTCTTGAAACCCTCTTTTGGGTCGTGACTCACGGGTTGAGAAATGTTGCTTTAGAGCTCGCGCCCAAATCCTATTGCTGACTGCAGGCTGCGGTGCACAGAGCAGAAATGAGAGGATGCTTTATGAGAATAATCTGCATTTTTTTTCTTCTTTCCTGCAAGTCTGGAGAACCCCTTGGTAAATACACGATGGCCAAGCACATCAAAACTTACAAGTGAAATATTCCAACCCACTCCAGGGGGTTTAATATGCCACTTCTCCAACTATGACCTCTGGGGTATCTGCATGTGACTTGCCACACAGTGCCTTGAAAAGTGAGCCCAAAGGTACTGCTGCGGGTCAGCTTTATGGCATAGGCACAGGCCCAGAACTTGGAACAAGAATGTTACTTATTCAGCACCGTAAATGTCTATGGCACATGGTAGAACTGTGAAGACAGGATCCTTGCCCAAGCTTTGGGCTAGAGCTGTTCGATTCATCTATTATGTAGGTAGTAAATGGAAAAAGTGTTCCAGCTTAACAAGCTGTTGATGTGCCTGCCAATTTTAGTTGCATTTATTGCCCTACTATACAAAATGTCTTTAATAAAATCAACTGGACTTAATAAGCTAACAATATGATTTGTTTTGATCAAACTGCGATAATTTATTAATGACTTTACAGCAGGCAAGTCTTTAAATCCCCGAATGTGTATGATTTTCCTAGGGAATCATGGTTATATGGTATGCTTTGAATGATCCTTAATAAATTAACATATTTTACTTTCCGTTTCGAATAGAGAGGAAATATATTCATCGCTAACATTGGTTTTCATGTTTAGAAACTCTATAAATAACGTTATACTATTTCTATACTAGGCAATCCTGTGCTCCTTGTTTAATAAATTTGAAGTTACTCGTTTCTTTTTGTCCTCCGGGCATGAAATAACCACGTTTTGTCACATTTGCTAAAAGTTATAACCCCACATATTCATAAGACAATAAGTAATGCCAGACAGGGTTAGACCATAGATCAGTATTTTGTCTCTTACCGTGGCGGTGTGGCTGCTAAGAGGATGACACAGCAACACATTCATAATTCTCATTGTGTAGATAGATCATTATTAGCTATTTTATTTGTTTTCTTAGCTTTGTCAGTACAAATGTTTCATGTCTCCTGTTAGTGGTTATGAGGCCGTTGGTGGTACCAGTTAATGGAGCGAGCTAGAGAGTGCTTGTGCTAAAGAGCCTAGGCTCAGACCTCAATGGTTACCTCTTTCTGCGGACAAATGGTCTCTATGTAGGCATTCATTGACAGACATCTGTATGGTCTCCATGCTTAGCAACAGCTAGTCCTATTACAACATCACCAGAGACATGAGTTCAAGCCTCATTGCAGACTTGTACCAAAAACTCTCCAAGCCAACCCTGTTGTAAATGGGTATCTGGTGATTCATGTTTGGCAGCCCGAGGTGGCTAGATACGATGTTGGCTACAGCACTGCCTAGTCCATTGGTTGGGTTCTTGATCTTTCTAATTCGCATCTATAATATTGTAAGAGTGCAACCATCCACGTAAAGACAAGTGGCGTAAAGTAAGGAATGAGAGAAGCAGCATTACATAGACACATAGGGTGCCTGCATACATGGAAGAAACTCCAGCACTTTACTTTCAGGTCAGCCTGCCCCCACACTGTAGCGCATGCTTGGAAGAGGGATCGCATCAGTTTGACCCAGCTCACCCAGTGTCTATATAGCTGGCATGCTTCAGCAAGGCTTTTTGGTGTTTTTATCTAATAGCTGATTAAATCAGCTATTAGATAAAAGCTCCAAAAAGCCCCACTGAAATGTGTGAGCCATACAGATGCTGGGGAACCAGGTCAAGCTGATGTGTATCCTCTTTGGTTAAAGCACTGTTTTTGTTTTCTACATCTGTCGGCATCCATGGATTGTAATGCCAGGCAGAACCATGGTGGTCATCTAGTTTGGCTTGTGGGCTTAACACAGGTCACTGGACTTCCCTGAATTAAATTCTGTTTCAACTCGAACATCTTTTAGTAAAACACTCAATCTCAACTTCCAGGGCTAGGGATAAACATTGCACATAAACTGGTGTAAGTGATCAGAAACTGATTTAAACCTGTAACAGAACTGAAGTTCAGTGCACCTAAACCAGTTTGAAAATGGCTGAAACTGGTTTGAGATAAACCTGGCTAAATGTATTATCAGGCTTAACTGATTTGAGTCACACTGGTTTATGCAATGTCTGTCTGTTCCAGACCCCTTGCTGGTTTAAGTTAAATCCGACTCCCCCAGCATCCCGGCATGCTCTCTGGGCTAGGCAGGATTCTCTGCTCCACAGAAGGGCTGGCCCCTCCTCTCTGCTCCCTGGCTGCAGCTCCAGCAGAGACTTCCCCCTGGCCTTCCCCCCACCCCCACTCCCTGCTAAGCAGGGATCCTTGTCCCCTCTGCTTTACACAGACACACAGCACTAGCTAGCAGACTACATGTTGGCTATGGTCCATGCTCTGGGAGACCAGTTTTCTTCTTGGAAAAGCTGTTTAAGAACAACTTGAACTAATGGAGAAAGGCTTTTTTTCTGATGGGGTGAAAAGCACTGAGTTGGGGTGATAAACACTGTTTTTAGTTCCCTGCTGAGCTGCTCAGGAGCAGGGGGAACCCTTCCCTAATCACAGTCTCATGCTGGGGCCTGGCCATGCCTTCCTCTGCTCAGCACTGAAGAAGGGAAGGGAAGGCTGCTCTAGCACCCCCTGGCTTCTAGCCTGAGTCACTGCAGGCATGTGCCAGCATTTCTTGGGTGTCTGTGAAGTTACAAACTAGCCAGGTTAGACTAAGCTGCAAAGATTGAATCAATTCAGGCTCAGGCTTTTTGAGTGTCTGCCCCTAGCCCATCTATTTGGGTATGGTGAATCTACCACTACTGTTGGTAAATCAGCTATCCTGACTGTTCAAATTGAGTGTACTTTTACAGTCTAAACTGTCTATCTGCAACTTCCAGCCATTGTTTCCTTTTTGTTGTTGTAAACCTTTGTTTGCTGGGTGAAAGAGCCATCTAACCTCACCTTTCTGCTCCTGTCCTCTAATATTAGATGTAAATTGATCCTTCCTCCATGTATTCTCATCACGCAGTTCTGTTGGTTTAGATGAAATGAGTTTGCCCATGAAGCAGGAGGTGGGAAGCGGAAAGGAGTAGAGAAGGTAGAATTATTTGATGGACTAGGAGTTCCCAGGCCTCCAGTTGACTTGGCTAGAAAAACAAGAGCTCTTTGTGCCTTCCACAGGTTATACGTTTTTCCCCATCCAAATCAGGGTGTAGCAGAGCACTAGGGTGCTCGCTACTACCAACAGTAAACAGGACAGCTGCCAATTAATAGGGCAGCACAGGTGAGGGTTGCCAGGGCAACTAATGTTGGTCAGCTGGCCAAGAGGGGGCAGGGCCGGGCCTTTATAAGCAGCCAGGCCTGGGCTGAGAGAAGCAGTTCCCCTCTGGCAGCCGCAGGAGCAGGAGCTCTGCGGGCGAGCTGAGCAGCCCGGGTCGATGGTTGCAGCCTGACCACTCTGACCGGCTGCAATGATGCAGGGGGTAAAGAGAACTCTGATGGGGGTAAGGCAGAGCCAGCATAGAGCGGAGCTGGGTTTATGAGCTCGGGGGCTTATGATTGCGTTATGAGCCGGTAGGCTTCTTGGTTATGTTGCAGCCACTTGGCTCATGGTTTCGTTATCGTTACACTGGAGGACCGGGTGAGGCTGTAGGGGTGTGAGGAGGCCTCACGGGAGCTCCCCAATAATTTGAGGGTCCTGGGTGCCCAGTAGTGGCACAGCGAGCGGTGCCAGTGGGGCACAGCTGTTTGCGCCGGAGAGGCGCTGTGTGTGGGGTTTTGGACACCAGCCCGTAAGGGCGGTATTTTGCCCAGTGGGGCAAGCGACCCAGGAAAGGGTCAAGGGGCCAGGCACGGCTATGGCCACCTGAACCCCAACTGCGGGAAGCACGGCACAGGCCCCAGAGGGGGCAACGGGCGCGAGAGGTGCGGCATAGGCCCCAGACAGTGGGCGCTGGGGGTGAAACCAGCTCGGGGGCGCCAGGTAGGGCGCTGAAGTGTAAGGGCTTGATAACGCCCGGGAATAGCTGCAAGGCTTGGGGCGTGCTGAAGGGGAGGTTGGAGGCACGCATTGCC
>NW_017728947.1:109208846-109215476 GCF_001723895.1 Crocodylus porosus
TTCCTGCCAAGGCAGGGGGTCGGACTAGATGATCTACCTAGGTCCCTTCCGACTCTAGCTACTATGAAACTATGAAACTATGAAAGACGTGGCAGGCGAGTTGAGGGTGCTGAATCACCTAACTGGACACGGCAGGGGGCGCAGCGGGATCACGGCCGCCCCTGCACCCCACTCCGTGACACAGGGTGTAAGGGTCTGAATTGTTCCATGGAGATTCCTTGTCAGACTCAAAGGCAATGATCACATACAGTCCTGGGAATCCATCCTATGGTGGAGATACCCACTTCCCCTTGCCTTTCCTCCTATCTACTTCTGCTTCACTTCCCCTTCCTCAGTTAAGCTGCGATACAGTCACTCCTCTCTGTCTTCGCCAGCTGCTGGCCTGCTTTGCCCATCTTTTCTCCTCTGCGCTCCAGTGCTTTTTTTCACTCTTCCCCATCCACTTTGCTTTGTACTCAGCTGCTGTCCTGTCAGCCACTCAGATCAGCCTTAAGTGGTGGCACTTTGTGACTCCAGTCATAATTCAACCTATCCCTGCCTGGTCCTTTCCAGTCTGTTTGCATACTGCAGGATGATTGAAATGAGTCATTGAGGAGAAAGAGTTAGACACAGCTGAGATCACTCGGACACTAGTACCACCAGTACTTCTTATCACATTTGCGGATCACTGGCTTTCAAATGCCACCATCCCCACTGAAATGGATGGGGAAAAGCAGTGTCTTTCACCAGAAATGTGTTCATTCATTCACGCATTCAGCCAGGTTTGGGAAGCTATAAAATACATGTCTTGGGCATATAAAGATTACTGGGCTAGAATACTTACCTAGGTGTAATGGAAAAGCAGAGTGTGCACCATGGTAGCTGAAGGAAACTTTCCATCATTACAGCTTATGACCCAAGAGCTGCACCCTGCACCATGTGAAAAATGCAAACAATGCCCTAAGAATAAAAGGTAAAGTATGGTTTTAATCAGTGCATATAGAAAGCAATTAGCCCAAATCATACCCTTAATTTATAAGCAGTCAGGACATTTTGAGAAACTGAGATCTGATGTTGCTAAATCAAATTCCTGCAAATTCCACTGGGCATTAAGCACATAATAAGATTACACTGTGCACTGAGCATGTCCTTGTTAAATCTGCTGGCTACTGCATTTTTATTGCCCTCCTGGGGGTTTATTGAGTTTACACTTCCAGTAAAAGGTAATGTTTTCAGTGTCTTTGGAAGGCTGGCCACACAAGTCTGTCTGCCGCAGACAGAATTGTTAAACCATATAATTTGCTTACATCCTTTGGCAACTCAATCAAAAAAGATGGCAATTAAGAGACACCATGCAATTGTATTTAAGGAATGAAAAACAGAGCACAATGGATTCTGGAATCGATAAGGGCAGGAAAGCATATCTAATTGTGCGGTTTAGCCTTGAGACACCCAAACTGACACGCTATTATTTAGGTTTTTAAATGTCTGAATGGTGTTGTTATGATGACATTATTTATTACTTAGCGGCATCAACTGCAGTACCAGGTGCTTTGCAGACAGTCGAAAAGAATAGGATGTTCTGTGCCCCAGGGAGCTTACAAATGGGTCAGTAGACAGAGGTTGGTGCAGGAAGAGGGAAAGAGGAAAAACAACCATAGGTAACTTTTCTATATCGGTTAGCTCACTTTGCAGTCTTGAAGAGAGCCTTGAACTCGGAGTTGGAAAGAGACTTTTGGATGAGCTCAGGGAGGTCGCACCAGGGGCTAAGGGTGAAGATAAGAAAGCCGAACCTAACGCAATATTCCTTTCCAACCAAAGACACACCAAACCAAACCAATATGACAGGGAAACAGCAACAATAGACAATGTCATACACTATGACAGAGGCCGGCAACAGATGCTTCACATGCTTTACATGAGATGTAAGATAATCTCATCCTCAATTTAGATTTCATCCTCCTCTCTGTAGAGATCAATTTAAACCCTGAAACATGAGGTGTAAAATCCCTTCCAGGATGTTTACCATTAATTATGGTAACTCTAGGTATCCGTAAGGTCAGTGTAAATGTTCAAACACTTTTTTTGAACTGTGGTTGGTGCTTGGTCTCAGTGACCTTCTGTGGCAGTGATTTCCAGCTAGAAAACATGATTGTTTTTGATTCCAGTATAAGTTTGAGAGATTGAGGAAACTGGAAATACTTTTTTAACCCCTTCTTGTCAACATTTATGTAATAGATACTGGCGCGTGTGGCGTTGCGCTGAATGACTTGTGTGAGATCAACAACTGGTCCGAAGACTCCCCTTAACATGCTGCGCCTCCAGAAATGTAATACAGCTCATCCAATGCACCGAATGCCCTGATGGAAAATACACAGGAGAGACCAAACAACAACTGCGCGCCGGAATGAATGCACACCCAAAATCTATCAAAGACAACAATACCCAATTACTTTGGGGGCACATTTCTCACAAGAAAACCACTCTCTCTCCAATTTCTCAGTTCGAATTCACAAAGGGAATTTACAATACACCTTTCACAGATGAGCCTACAAGCTGCACGTCATCAACCTACCTGACAGAAAAAATCATAGACTTTGGATTTATAACACGCTATAACCTGCCTAACATCTGACTCCCCAGGCACCTCTCCACTATCTACCAGCTACATTCATTCTCCTTCTGCACTCCCAACCTGTCTCTCACCCACTGACTCCTCAATTTACATCTTCAGTGACTGGCGCTCTTGCATGTACACCGGCCTCTGGGCTCTTTACTATTCATTCCATCTAGGAAGAGCACACGCCAACTGCAGGTGCTTCCTCAGCCTGACCAAGGGTATTCATACCTGAAATCTTGCAAAGAAGATTTTTTCCAACTATTTGAATTCGTCTAATGCAAGATACCACATTTACCCAAAGAACCTTGTCTCCCTTAATATGCTTGATTCAAACCACTTTGCAGAAAGTCATCACGCCTGTGTGAGAAAAGAGTAGACACACACTGTACAACACTCCACAGTATAACCGGCACAAATCTGGTGTAGAATGACTCTGGCGAGAACAGGAATAAATCTGCACCTGCATTAGTTGCATAGCTGCAAGTGGTATATGCCTGCGGTTTATCCCAGTGTAGCTGCTTGTTCAAAGTAAACAGGCCTGTTCCGCTGCTGCCTAGTGGCAAAGTGCTATAACAACTTCCAGTACCGCTACTCCAGATTTGGTTGTCTGTCCACTCCAAATCCTGATGTACTTGACTTTAGTCTGCAAAACTGATGCATGTTACATCTGGGCATAGACCAGACTTGCAGGTTACTAGTGTTACTGGTGAGACACACTGGGATGTGTTTAACAACAGGGATGCATTTTGCACCTTGAAAACATTCTCTGTGCTATCTGTGCAAAGTTAACAGAGCTGTAGTCTTGACATTTGACATTTGAGTTTTAATGTGCGAGACAAAAGACCAAGTATTTATTTTTTCCCCCAGAAATGACATGGTGCCCAATGTAAAATTCCCTTAAAGGCACCCAAAATCACTTTTGAAAGATGTTGTCCGGGTTTTTTTTATTGCCTTGGATTTGATGCCAGAGTCAAAGTCCTTGTTTTGGGAGGGTTTAATGCTCATTGGTATGTTTTGGCAATATTTTGCCAGTCTCTTCCTCTTCTCGAGATCTGAGCCTTGCAACGATTCTGTACTATAATGCTCACAGAGTAGTCAGAATTACAGTTAAGAAATCTAATTTATCAGTGTCAGGACAGGCATGCTTTCCAGCCATGTCTCCTGGGCATCATAAGGCATCAACTTTAGACTGTGACGTTTTGCCTTTTGGGGGGAATAAAGAGCTTAAACTGAAAACATCAGTGATCGCCTGCATGTCATGTAGACTTTCTCAGTGCTGCCAATTTTAGTCCTATCACAGATGTGTATCTGGTCTTGTCTGTCCTTAGATCTGCACTCCTGGAGCACCTCATCCATTTTCATCCAATCATGAGGCCATTTTTCCTTGAGCCAAATTTAAAATGCAGCCTGTGCCTCTAGTTTTAAACTCAAGGTGTTTTGCTTTGAATGCTAAGCTCATAAAGAAGGTTCACTGGTCAGTGTCTTAACCGAGGGACTGTTCTCAACACCACTCATTGCAAACTAAAAGTGTACAAGGAAAAAATGCATTCCCACCTACAACGTCCCACCAAGTTCAGGCAAACTGGTCCTTTGCCTGTGTGCTGGGGTAGATATTTGTTTGACCAGCTGAAAGATTTTTCTACAGCGGTTTCACTGTTGTGTGTCACAACTTTATCCAGGCCCATTTCACCTTAGGTTCAGTAATTTCTTTTCCTGTTCTGTCATGCGTGTTGGTTGAGAAGTAACTCATGGAAAAACATCCTCTGGAGGTCCCTTCCAGTCCTACTTCTCTAAGATTCCCCCCAACCCCTCCCCTGCCCCCGCCATCCTGTAACTGTGATGTTTTAACAGATGATTCGAGTTTCCTTGTCTCTTAACTATTTCTCATTTATTCATGCTTGGGGGCATGTGGCTTTTTAAAGCATTTTATTTGAATTTGCAGCTGTGAGGATGAGATGAGCATGATTGTACACAGAATGAAATATGCTAGAGTTCCTGTTCTATTTGGCACAGATGGAAATTCTCCATATCTTGCTGTAATATAATCCATTTATTTCTCCATGGGACCCAAAGCCTCCAAGGTGCACTGGGGATGCAGATCATATTTGGGAATGTTCTCCTTTGCATGCAGATCTCTGATGTTGCTTATGAATGTGGGGGAAGGGGGTGGAAGAGAACACGTAGCCAAAATGCTCTCTAGTGAATGACTGTTCCTGTACAACTGCAGAGAAACAGAAGTCATTCCAGCTGAAAGTGGGAACGATTTCAGATCAGGTGAGCAATAATGTGTGCTGAATACTTCTGTTCTTAATCTACATTTTAATGATTACTTAGAATTTTAGTCTTCTCTACCTTCCTACCTATGCTCTGTCCTTGCCACCTTTTGGGGGTTCTCCCAACACTAGCGTGGAAGGGCACTGTTTGTGCCTGCCACTTTAAGGGCCAGAAGGCAGCAGCCGGCAGGTGCCTGATTAGGGCAGCCATTTTAGATTCGGGGTGCCCATATAAACAGGACAGTTCTGCTGCTGCTGGGGGCCAGGCAACAACATCACCTGGCCGGACGGCTGCCGATGACCATGCATAGGCCTGGTTCCCTGTGGCCTTCGGGTTACACTGCAGCCCTGCCCCTCCTTCAGTGCTCTGCAGGCCCGAGGCGGAGGGGGCACTCAAGGATAAAACGGGTTAGTTGATGGATCAGTAACAAAACAACTGGCAGTGATGGGTCAACAATGAAATATTCGCATAAGAGATTACGTCACATACAACATATTTGCATAAAACACTTATGTAATAAATACCAATACCAGGCAGCTCATAACACTCTCCCAGTATGATAACAGAGGTGCAGGGTTACCCCAGGGATCCCAACAACATGGAGGAGGGAGAAGAACAGAATGCAACTCTGGCATGTGGTGCCCAACGAAGAAATGACAACCCAGCAGGGAACCCGTCACCCTATAGAGCACCCTTGACTCTGCTCAGGCTACTCAGCTGGCAGGGCCCTAACCCAGGGATTTCCCCCTGGCAAGCTGGAGCCCTGGACCCCTAGCTTTACTCCAGGATGAGTTATCCCCCTCTGTCACCTGCAGTGTGGTGGGCCCTCCTCCCCCATGGGGATTCATTGCCCGGCGGTGAGGGTGGGGTGGAAGGGGCAGGACTCATGAATCACTGCAGCCTGACGGGGCTTGGCTTATCTCCGATAGGGCAAGGCATCTCCTCCCTCTCCAAGGAGGCCTAGCTGCCTCTTGCAGCTCTCCTGGCCTGTTGGTCTACTCTCCGCCCCATTCACCGCCCTGTGCTGCTGTATGCAGCTGCTGCCGTCCGGTCCTGTCTGCTTCCTAACTTGCCATGCACTGGCCTGCGTACCAGCTCTCTAGCCCTGTGCACTGGTCCATACACCGAGGCTCCACCTTTCCCCTAAAGGTAAGCGTGTATTTTCTTCTAGGTTAGCGGACCTCCTCCAGCGGGCTTTAAACTAGGCTCACTGGGGGAAGGGGAAGACGAGGGTGGAGGAATCATTGGACTGCCAGACCAACCAACACCCACAAGTACAGCCCAGCCTAGACCGATGGGCGAAACATATACACAGGTAAGCGACAGGGGCCAGGGCAATGCTGTGATTAGGGGGCCAGTACACATCTCTACAGGAGGCCTCAAATGCCTCTACACAGACTCTCGTAGTATGGGAAACAAGCAGGAGGAACTCACCCTCCGGCTAGCTGACACCAACCCGGACATAGTGGGGATTACGGAAACGTGGTGGGACCCAATGCACGACTGGGCAGTGAATGTCAAGGGCTATACGCTGTACAGGAGGGACAGGATAGGAAGGAAAGGTGGGGGTGTGGCACTCTACATTAAGGAGGAATACCCATCCTCATCAATTAACAAAGAATCAGAGGAAGGGCCCTCTGAAGTGCTCTGGGTTAGAATATAAGGCAGTCGCGGGGAAAGAGACTTAACAGTGGGGGTCTACTACAGACCTCTCAACCAAGGGGAAGAGCTCGACCAGGAATCCTTAGGTCAGCTCA
>NW_017728947.1:109215770-109227995 GCF_001723895.1 Crocodylus porosus
TGGTCAGGGCGGCTAGGGTCTGGAAACAACTCCCAAGAGAAGTGGTGCAGGCTCCTACCCTGGGGGTGTTTAAGAGGAGGTTAGATGAACACCTTGCCAGGGTCGTTTGACCCCAGTACTCTTTCCTGCCATGGCAGGGGGTCGGACTCGATTATTTACTTAGGTCCCTTCCGACCCTAGAAACTATGAAACTATGAATTCTGCCCCTGCCCCTTGTAGGGTTGGGGACCCGAGCCGCCTCATGCAGCTGCTGCAGCCTCATCTGCTCCATGCACTGTCATCGGAGCTCCCTCCATGGCAGGGGCTGGGATGCAGCCACTTGCTGCTCCCATCCAGTGAAGACACCTTGCGGGAGCTTCAGGGGCAAGTGCTCCACCCTGCTGGTTAGCCACACCAGCTCTTCATCAGCTCTCATCATCGTCCTCATCGAAGCCATCCGTGTGCTGGGCACACTGGCTTTTTATTCCTTTTGGAGCCTCCCGATCAGGGAGCTTGAGGGTTTAGTTCCCTTTCAGGTCCTGTTTCTCACCTCTCCCCTGGATCAGGGAGGGGCTGCTTTCTTCCTGCCGTTCCCTGATTGGTGAAGAAGGGAAACTGCCTCCACCAATGGGAACCCGAGCCCTTCAGGCTCTAGCTAACAATCCAGGCTGCCAGTGAGCCTCACAGCTAGCCTGCCACCGGCTCGTTCCTGTCCAAAACATCCCAAACAAATCCTTGTCTAACCTGTTACTAGACCTATGCAGGCAACCCTGTCACACAACCACAAGGCGTAGCAAGCCATGGTGCTATGTCTATTGACAGACATTAAAATGATGGTGCAATGGGATCTAATGCACAATCCCAGCAATGGGGTCGCACATCAGGTCCCATCGTGTCACATCACCAGTGTAGAGAGAGCCCAGGCTGGGCTCCCCCTGCACTGGCAATCTTCATTTCTGTGGCTGAGAATCCCATCCGCTGAGGGAGCTCCCAGCCACTGAAGGAGGCTACCAGACCTACTTAGAAACTTCCAAGGATGGAGTTTCCACAGCCTCTCTAGGTAACTCATTCCAGGGCTTAACCACCCTCACTGTTAGAAAGCTCTTTCTAAATGTCCTTTGCAGCCCAGAAACAAAGAATAATAGATATTATGCAACAAAGAGGATTCGGGTTGTCTTCAGACGTAAACACCAGCTGCCCAAATTCTTAAACTAAGGTATCAGCAATTAGGTTACTAATTGCATGCTTAGACACCTAACTCTGAATAACCTGACTTATCTGCAGGAGCTCAGCCATGAGCTTTGGACATGGGGATTTGAAAATATTGTCCTTACAATACTTCCCAGACACTCTGTTTCCAGCAAGACTTACTCTGTGTCGCACAATCAGCCATGACTTGGGAAAAAATCTTTTTTTTTTCTTAATTCTGCCTTCCAAAAACACTATGTGTGCCTTATCTGGGGGACATGAGGTATGCCAGAAAATAAGGTCTTGGTGGGTCTAGTTCTCTTGGCAGTGGTTAAAAAGAGGAGAGAAAGTCCAAAGGGGAGAACTGGAAACACTTTTGATAAAGTATGTTCCTGTCCTAGGTCAGATAATGATTTGCTTCCTACTCGCAAACAAGAATTTGACATTGTTCATGTGACTGAGGGCTGCATGCTTTGCTAATCTAGTGGGTTTTTCCCATGTTTGTGTAAGCGACTTGGATGGCTCAACGGATGTTCAGCCCAGCAAAGCTCTGGCCAGACCTGTCAGTTTGGCTGTGCTTGGCCTTGCCTTCATCTTTTCAGCCCTGTGTCCTGGGGATTGTACCAATGTGTCTGCACAGAGCTGGGGCAGGTCAGCGGCTCCAGCTGTGACGGTAACACATCCCTGATGAACGTGCTACACAAGTGACTTGAAGGGAAGCAAGAAATGTATGACCTGCCGAGTCCCAAAGCATCCCCTACACTTTATCTGAGATGTGAAACCTCCCAGCATTACAGTACGTTACAGAAGAGACTGGTGTGTTGCAATGAACTGGAAGCTCACTAATCTGCCTTGGATTTGCTTAACGTTTGTCAGTCAGCTGAGATGTTCTCAGATGTCCTGATTTCTCTGGACATTTGTTGTACAGACTCTCTGGAGTCTCTGGATTAATCTTTCCCAACCACCAACAGTGACCACAGGCAGAACCTCTTATTTGGGCTGTTTAATAAGTTCATAGGTTATACTGAATGACTTCCACACTGAGGGTGAAATCCAGGCCCCAGTGGCAAATCTCCCACTGACTTCAGAGCCAAAATTTCACCCTTGAGTCTCCATGCGAGCCTTTTCGCATCCATCACGCAATTCTGGCATGTGTCTTTCCACTGCTGGCTTGTGTCCTGTGCTCCTTTTGCTTCCAAAACTCCCACTAACACCAACTGGAGCTTGCACAAAAAGCAAGGCCAGAATGTGGCCCACTGTCAGAGCTTTCTGATTAAATACTACCACTGACTCCAAATGTCACGTTTGGGGGAATTTGCAAATGCTCAGAGAAGTGTCTGAGCCTGTTCTGAGGGGGTTAGACTTCTGCTAAAATATATGACCCCCCAAAAATGCAGAGCATAGTTAAACTTCTATATCCACTATATCCACAGGACTGTAACTTGAAATGATAGTTTCTTAATACTGGATTCTGTCCTGAATTCATCTTCAGAGAGATTCAGCACTCACCCTTGGTGTTATGGTTCCATTTGCAAATGGTTTATAAAGGATTATATATTGCCTTATTGCCTGGCAACTCCATTGATCCAGGATGGGGACTAAAACTTGTGTCCTTTATTAGAAGAGGACGGTCGTATTCCACCTAGTAGAGAATATTGGGCATGCATGAATTGAAGTCCATTCCTCCTGGTCTCCCTCGTTTTGTATTGTATGTCATTTTTACCTGTATTCAGTAGCTGTAAAATGCTACTAGATGTCCATGCTGGCATGTAATGGATAATTGGTACCAATGTAAATGGCTTCATGAGCAGCAAAGCAATGAGGGGGTTGGGTCCAGAGAAACTTTGCATCCTGACTTCGTTTCTGTTTTGCTTGCGACCTGCAGTTGAAGGTCAGAAAGGCTTTTTGCGAGTCACATTCACTCAATCTTTTTCCCTGTTTTTTTTCTAACATGCGACTTATCAGGTTTCCAGGGCTGCCAACTCCTGCAATTTAACCAGAGATAGCATTTTATGTAAAAGCCTCAAATCCTAGAGACAAGTGATTGCATGAGGTTCTCAAACTTGCCTTTTTTTAAAAAGTGTGGTTTTTTTTAGCCTTCCCATGTACAGAGAAATCCTTAAAAATGTGAAGCCCTAAAGCCTCCAGAACTGCAAATGCAAATTTGCTTGTTTGTCTGAAAAGTCACGAGAGTTTTTTTCTCCCCAATCCCATGACTTTTTTGGAGCGGGGCAGCTGGGGGCCCTGACATATGATTTTTGAATGCTTGATGCTTCCAGTGCTAGCTCATGCTTCTGAAACCAGTGATTTGCAGAGAGTGGGCATGTCTTCAAATCAATAAATGTCATGTAACGAGCAATTCTGAAATGTGTCTAATGGGACGACTTTAATCACAGAGGGTATGATGGTTTCCCACTGAAATTAAACCATTGCAGAAAGTGCTGCTAATAGACTCCTGTGACCTACGGAGGTCTCTTCCAGCCCTACTTCTCTACGATTCTGTGATTTCACAGGTGAGTTTCCTCAATACTTTCCTTGCCTCTATCCCAGTCCTTCTCTAGGTATTAGTTTCCTGTCCCTTGCACATGGAAATCCCGCTAGCCACCGGTCATGTGTAACACCCTATTCCTGAGACCAGCTAATGACTGATTTTCAGACCAATATATTTTGCTTGCATTGGATGGTTTGTCAAAACATTTCTACCTTTTACCTCTAACGTGTGTGGAGGGGAAAAGCCCTGATGTCTGGCACGCTTATACCAGTGTGTATTAGAAGAGCTCAGGGAAGGAAATACACTTCAGGATTCAGAGTCTGTGCATCATGTTTCTCTTCTGCCAAAACAGCCATGTGCCCAAGTCCTTCTTTCTCGTACAAATGGAGGCTTGTTTTCTTTCGGTTCACTTTTGTTCAGCTGCTTGGAGTTCAGAGCCGTACCTTATAGGGTTGCATCCTGAGCAGCTATGGGCTCCAGCTGGTGTCCAGGACCCAGGGGGTGTCAAGGGGGGCTCTAGGGTCTCAGCAGATGCAGGCCCCAGTTGTATATGGAGGGGGAAGGAGCTACAGGGTGGAGCCACAAGGTTTAGGATCCCAGCAGCAGCTACAGGGGAAGGTGTCCTTGAAGTCCATGGAGTTAAGCCTTTTACCTGCCCCGCAATCCCATAGGTGCCACTGGATGCCATTTTGTGCAAAGATACAAAAACCTTAATTTGGTGGAAGGGGAGCATCCCCATGCTGACACCCCTGGCTCTTTCCCCTGAGCCCACAACTGCTGGGACCTTGGAGTCTCCCTGAGTCACCACCAAGCTCCTTTCCTCAGGTCGTGCGGCCAGAGCCTGTAGCTGTCATAGCAGCAGTATAGCAGCATCCATTCTGGCACTCCCCTGTATCCATCCCAGCACCCTCCTCTCCCCGAATCGGTGCCCAGGGCTGGTGCCCCCCTCGCCCAGCCTGAGTTATGCTCCTGTTAAGAGTTTTTCATTTGCAAACTGTAACCCCTCTGGGCTTGATCCCACTGCATCCACCCTAGTTCGTATCCCAAAGGCAGAGAGAGGTCATAGAAAGGAAGCAAGGTGGCGTGAAGCCTTGTTTTGATTCCTGGGCCTGCCTGGCTTCAGGGGTAAGTTCAGGGCTGCTGTAGTGTACACTCTGCTTCCCAGTGCGAATATCCACAGGACAGTGGTCTTGGACCAGCTCCGCTTCTCTCTTCTCAATCATTCCTTAGGCCAGGGAGCTGCATCAAGGGGAGGATCACCTCGATCAAGGGGCCTTTTTTTGCAGCCAGGTGGGTGTAAAGGAGCTCGACTCAAACGGAGAATCAGACCCAACATTTTGACAATCTAAACGTCTTTTCAGCCCTTTCACTGCTTGCCAGCAAGGCTTAGAGTCTGCCCAGACACAGTGCCCTTTTCTCTGCTTGGAAGGACTGTGCATCAAGGCAAGCTCAGGCCTCCAGGAAAGAAGTCCCTGACAGTTGCATGTGAAAGGTGAAACCGGGAGCCAGAAAAACATGTTCGGAAGCAGCAGCCAGAGCTCCTCAGCATCTTGTGAGAAATCCCCTTACTCATATTGTATTTTCTGGACAGTGGTTTGCTCTCTAAGTTGCTTAGTAAAGGAGACACCAGGGTTTTTTGCAAGAAAATCCTTGTCTGAACTGGGTTGCACTTGCAACCCATTGAGAAAAGAGGCACTGAATGCAGTGAGATGAAGCTGGTGCAAAGCAGGGATGTTTGCAGATGTGAGGGGAGACAATGGTATAACTAGGCAGGGGGCATAAAATGTCTGCCACTGCTGTCCTGTCCACCACAGCTGCCTCCGCTGGCCCAGCTGCTGCTGTCACCCAGGGCACAGAAACTGTCTGTTACGTCTCTGTGGCGAGGTGCCCTCCATGGGGCATGTGGTGCAGTGGGGTTCAGGATGGGGCTGCTTCAATTGCATGTCTGTTCTCACTGGGAACGAAGTCATTTAGGGCAACAGCCAATTAGGTCCTTAAGTGCATAAAATGTAACCCAGGCAGGATTTAGGTGCCTCAATCCAAGGAGAGATCCACAAAGCCCCTGCCCAGCCACAGTAGGTGCTTTTTTCATCACTAAGATTACTTAGGTATCTGAAGTCCTGTTAGTACTCATGCCCAGAGCTGCAACCCATTATGACTTAGTGCAGGGGCTCCATAGGCCGAATGAGTGATGTGGGACCAGTCCATGGGCTGGATGAATGGCATGGGGCCAGATTGGGCCCAGGGAGCTGTTCCTCTCCACCCCCATGCCAGATCCAGCATGCATGGTGCTCCCCCTGGATACACCAGGACAGGGGTAAGCAACCCCCAGCATGGATGCTAGAGCATGGCACACAAAGGCATTTGGCTTGGCATGTGTGCCTTGAGGTGAATGGCAGGGAAGGAGTCAGGGCTGCACTGCCACAACACAAGGATCAGGCCCCTTGTGGCTCCCCTGCCATCCACTCCTGGCACGCCAACTTCTTACAAGTCAAGGTTGAGTGTCCCTATGCTAGGACACGTGCTGCATGCGTGTGAGACTGGTCTGACATGGTGTACTATGTGTGGGTTGACTCTACACCCAGGGGTAGCACCAGGGACCTGACAAAATGGGGCTGTAAGTTTGACACGCTGAACTTAGAGGAGTATCTTGATGCCTTTCTGGACTCTGGATTTTCTCGCTGAGAAGTGGAGTATAAGTTAGAGCATTTCTGAGGCTTCTCTAACATACACCAGAAGCCTTGGCTTAGCCCACATCTTGAAAGCTCCAATTCATGCAGCTGAGCTGGTATACAGGGGGCATGTCTACATGATACAATAAAAGTGCAGGCAACTAATTCTACTGCACATTAGTGTGTCACAGCAAAGCTGTGCTAATGCACAGTAGAATTAGTCTATTGTGTGTTAGCATCACTTAAAAGATGTGTGCCAGCACTACTGCACAGGAGTGCTGATTACCACACATTAAGCTAGTACTTGTTATTAGAGGTACTAAACTTAATGCACAGTAATTACGGTGCATTAATGCATGTGTAGACATGCTCAGGATGTTTTATTCCTAGCTGAAGTAGATGGCTTTGTGCTATTTGGCTTTGTCCTATTTGGCTAATTGTAGAATCCTAGAAAATCAGCTGAAAAAGACTTGATGGGGGTGGGACATCTAGTCCAACCCCATGTTCAAGGCAGGATCAGCTTTGTCTAAACCATTTCAACCAGTGTTTGTCTAACCTTCTCTTAAAAACTCCAAGGATAAAGATCCCACAGCCTTTCTAGATAATCTGTGCTTACCCACTCACATAATGAGAAGGTAATTCCAGATATCCAACCAGCATTTCCCATGTTGCAATATAAGATCATTATGACTTGTTCTTTTCAGCACCGGAGGAATGTGGTTGTGAAAGAGGAGAAGAGGGAGCACGTCAAATTGGTTTAAAGATGGAACTGGATCAGTTTGTGGAGGGGATTTCATGGTGGAGCTTGCCTGGGATAGCAGGGGACTGGATTGAATGACACAGGAGGTCCCTTCCAGTCCTCTATCCTAGGTAAAGCCTAGAAAGGATTCTTCAGGGAACCATTGCAGACCGGCAGAAGGAGTGACATGATGCCCTAATGGATCTTTTCTCTTTGGCTTCTAGGAAGTCTTGCAGAGGGATGACTGGACAAGCACCTGGCTGGGGTCATCTGACCCCAGCGATCTTTCCTGCCCAGGACAGGGGGTCTGACTTGATGATCTACTGAGGTCTCTTCCGACCCTAAAAATTTTATGACATCTATGTAAGAGCAGCTTACACACTGCATGGATTGAGGGGCTCAGTGCCAGACCGTAGAGAGCCAGGCCTGTCATCCACTGACAGTGATTTACTTGTTTGTAAGAAATGTTTTAGGGTTTGGGCAGCCTGCTGACATGTGCTTATAGTGTTCCTTTGCCGGTTACCAACCCACCCCAGAAGTCTCTGTTTTTCTTGGCTGGGGCTATGACACTGCATAACTTGCCCTGCTCAGAGCTTGTGATAAGACAGTGATAAGTTCAAAGCATACTTGCCCTGCCCCAGTATAGACCAGTGCCTTGGTTAGATGCGTAGTTTGAATTTAATTGTCATTTTTGAGCTATTTCAAAGAGGTTTGGGAGGAGGAAGGAAGATCCCGTGGTTAACGCACAGCATAGTCCAAGTTCTCAGCGGTGCCAAATTTTGCTTGGCCAAGTAGAGAATAGTGCTGTCCTGAGAGCCCCAGAGTACGCTTGCCAGCTGGGGATTGTCAGAGAGCCCTGTCCTCCAGCCAGGCCTCATCCCTATTGCAGGGCTGCAGAGATGTAGCTGTGTTGGGTCTGTGGCAATGGATGCCATAGGCCTGTACCCATTTCACTTACTGGACATTGGGTAACCATGGGGAAGGGATCCACTTCTTTAGAATTAGCCTGGTATCTTATTAAGGCCACTGTTCACAGAGCTGCTCCTATTGCAGCGAGTGTCTTTAGTCGTGTGCATGCAGACTGGTCTTCTGCAGGCTTTTTCAAACCCTTCCGTCCAGGTCCCCCAAACGGCTCTTTTCTCATTCAATGGAGATGGCTACAGCGGTGCAGAGCAGGGAAGGGAGCCTCTCTCTCCAGCTCTGTGTCAGACACCCTGAATGGCTGGGGGCTGAGTCAAAGGCACTTCTTTGCAATGATGCCCAAATACAAACATGTCAGGCCTGATTATCAGCATTGCTGAGGACCCACAGGTCTCTTTGGCATCACCGAGCATAGCAGACACTGTACATCTTGGAAAAATCAGGTCCAAAACAGTCATCAAAATATGGAGGCACCAAATATGAGGGGACACTTTTAAAAAACCCTACTCTTAATTTCCCTGTGCTCTGCTCTCCCCATAGAAGGGGAATGACTATAGTTCCCTACAACCCTTTGATGTCCATGCAGCGTATTAAAACTCCTCAGATTTAATAGGCCATTGATACAAAATATTGTTATTCAACGTAACTTCTTCTCAACCTGCCATGAAATCGGCCAGAATCAGGTGAGTTGAAGCAGGTTTATCAAGCCCATGTTTGTCATTGTCGCCATGTCAGAATGAAAATAGGTGATATTTCCCAGACGGACATCATTTCTTTTCCTTCCTATGACTTCGACCATCTTATTCTCCCTTACAAAGGTGGAAGGTCGGAGCTGGTTAATAAGCGTGCATAAGATGATCACATTTTCCTAATATCAGCCATTAGCTCCTGGCTGGGTATCCTATTGGTGATTCTGCTGTGAAATCAATGTTATTGATTTTGGTTTTCTCCACTCCAGGTGATGAGAGTTGGGGAAGGGTGGCCCTATGAATGGAGATATAGAAAACTAAGAAACTCCTTAAAATAGTTTACTGAACTAAAAGCAGAATGGCTTTTCCCAGTCGCTTTTCAATTCAGAAGCAATCTTGCCGCAGAGGCGGTTGGGCCTCCTGATGTTACACCACTGGGAACTGGGAGTCATCCCATGAATTAATGGAGTTGTGCTGGGGCAAGTGAGATTGGAAAGGGGGCCTTTGATAGCCGCTTTCACCTTTCCTCACTATGCTGAGATGGTTAATTTTAAGAAGGTCAGTGGCATGTGATGCTCCTCTCAACCTCTTCATAGATTAGCCGGCAGCATCAACAGCACTACAAAATCGATCGCTCCGTAATTAATTTATATACACGTGCAATTAATTATGGATCTCCATTTGTCCTTTTTGTAAGTGAAAAGCTTTCTGCCCCCACCCTGCTGAGGTGGAAGAATGGAGGATTCTGTATTTGAAAGGGACTGGGGCTGAGAGAGAATCTCCTTAAAGAAATGAGGTCTAGTCGGTTCTGTATAGGGAAGAGTATGGATATGTCTACCATGCCAGGTAAAAAATTCACCTTATCACCATTTTATTTGGAGGAATTTGTCCAACCTTTTTATGCCAGAGGTGTCTGGGCATTGCCAGGAAGTCAAGGGGTTGTGCGACACTGGACCATCAGGGAAAGGTGTGCAGAATCCTTCAGGAAGAATATGTGACATTTGCTGAGGATGAGTCAGAACTTGGTGTGCCCCAAATCTGAGGACATGCATAAAACCAGCAGATATCTTCCCCCTTCACTTCATGCCTAAACCCCTACCTTAGATGGTGCAAAGCTATACCCAAGGTTTTTTTTTTTTACAGGATGATGTGTTCCCAAGCTGCTTCCCCAGTGGCGTGGAAAGTGCATAGGGAAAGGACTGACTGTGTATTGATTGCAGGAAGTTAAACTGTAATGTTGTACCCGGGCAGTAAGAAATGCCTGGGGAAATTTGTGTTTACTATCCCTGATCAAAATAATCCCCGAGGGTTTGTGAGTCAGGATGCTCATCAGCTGATCAGCCTTGTAACACCCTGGGGATCCGAGGGATAAATTCTCTGCCTGTGTGAATGTGAATGAACCAACTGCAGCGAAGTCAGTGCAACTTTGACAGTTTGCAATCATTTGGCTGCTAAAACTGTGCCTGAAATGATAACAGGCTGACAAATGCCACTTTCCCAGCTGCGTCTGGGGGAGGTCTGGGATGAGATCTGAATATTTAGATGAAGCTGACATCCTTCATCTAAATATTGCAAGGGGGTTGCTCAGCATGTGGGAACTGTAAGAAGACGTGGGAATGCAGAGCTAAAGACAACCCGGGAAGTGCGTGATTTGGGAATGCAAGACTGGGAGGCTCCTCCTGGACCATGGAGTCCAGCCCTCTGGCTCACAGGCAGTTGTTAACCAAAGACATCCCCAAACTCTTCACTACAAACACTTACCCATTCCTTTAAATAAAATAAAAAAAATCAGGCGTCTGGGAAGATGGGCAGCAAGCAAAATATAATGAGTTGCCTCTCAAGGTGGGAGCACCATTCAGGTAAGATAACAGGAAGTCTGTGAGGATCCTTGTAGATTGAGGCAGAGGTGTAACAGGGTGTGTCCTGGGTAGCAGCGGGGCATAGGGCAGTGCCAGCTGTGGGCAGCTATGGCATGGCCAGTTGCCAGCTGCAGCTATTTTTCTACACACCCCTCAAATGTGGGGAGGGGCTTCTGCCCTCCCCGCCACCCCTCCATCCCTCCCTTAGTTATAGTACTGTCTGAGAGATTTTTCTTACATTTCTATACCTCTGGACCTTTAAAAAGGACACAAGTCGGAATGAACTACCGTACTTCAGTAAACCTGCCCAGGACCATCCGGCAAGCAATCAGCCAGGCCAAACAGTTACCAAGAAGGTTATAGTCATGCCAGGTAGGCAAACCAATGAAGACAACAGCTGAAGGGAGACTGAAATGACTATGGGAAAAGGTAGAAAATCAGCACTCAGAGGGAAAGCTCATCACACCCAGAAACCTCAAGCTCCTCACTTTGGATCAAATTCAAAACCAGGATTTTTCAACATAAATGTAATGCAGCAAATGTCATTTACAGCTCGTGTTTACAAGTCAAGCATAGTTTAATTTCAGCCCAAGTCCTGCTGGTTTTGCAATGGTTTCACCAATCCAGAAAGCCTAGAAAAGGCAAACCAAGCCCTTCTTAGTTTGTATTACTCTCAGTGATGTGCCTGTTGCATTAGCAAATATCATCGCCTGTGAATTTGTTTGCCCTACTGGGTACGCTTTTCAACCAAATTACCAGCTCTTCAGATGAATGTTTAGAAGTATAATGACATTTGCACGAAAAGGAACTGATTTTATCACTGAGAGATAGCAAATAACGAACCCATGCCTCTTCCTGACACACTTTGAATATTGATTGTAGAAAAATAAGGTTTTCAAAAATACCTGTTTCCACAAAGAAACAATAACATCCTTTCTTTTAACATTCAAGTTGCCTTTAAAATCTATTTCTTACCTTACATCCTGGAGTTTTTTGCAGCTACAACCTCTTGATACAGGGCTCAACAGACAGTTAGAGGCTTGGTTTTTCTCTGGCTGGAGCCGACAGTAATTTTCCCACAGACTTAAAGGCGAGCAGGAGATCATAAGCAAGAATTTTGGGGGGTATTTTCTTCAATGCGCTGATTTTAAACATCAGCTACCAATCCATAAAAACATTTAGGTGCCTCGTTCCCGGACTAGCCTCCAGATTGGCATCTAGGGGAGTTAGATGCTTCAGTAGGAATTAAGCACCAAAATGCCTTTCAGGAGGTGAGCCTTAGGCCATGTCCAGGCATTACATTTGTGCTAGGAATTAATCCTTTCATCTGGCACAAAACGAGCATTTTACAGCCATTCCAGGGCTTTCTTGCAGAAGAAGACTGCCTCTTCTGCAAGCGAGTTCTGCCTCACCGACCCAGGTGGATCTCTCTCCTCCCGCACGAATTTGAATGGCTGTGTGCTTCTCTTGGGTCCTGAGGCTACCGAGCATCCCACAGGCCTCTGTTGTCTCTCCCTTCCCCAAGGAAAGAGGGATGGAAGGAGAGACCTGGCTCCCTGATGGCCTGCCCAGGGGGGAGCTGTCGGAGAGGCCAGTGGGGACCTGTCTTACCACTCAGGTGGTTGCAGGAGGGTCAGGGCCATTCTGCTGAGGAAGGAGCCTTCCCACTGCTCCGGGAGGGCTCCTT
>NW_017728947.1:109228006-109245385 GCF_001723895.1 Crocodylus porosus
GTTAACCAAAGACATCCCCAAACTCTTCACTACAAACACTTACCCATTCCTTTAAATAAAATAAAAAAAATCAGGCGTCTGGGAAGATGGGCAGCAAGCAAAATATAATGAGTTGCCTCTCAAGGTGGGAGCACCATTCAGGTAAGATAACAGGAAGTCTGTGAGGATCCTTGTAGATTGAGGCAGAGGTGTAACAGGGTGTGTCCTGGGTAGCAGCGGGGCATAGGGCAGTGCCAGCTGTGGGCAGCTATGGCATGGCCAGTTGCCAGCTGCAGCTATTTTTCTACACACCCCTCAAATGTGGGGAGGGGCTTCTGCCCTCCCCGCCACCCCTCCATCCCTCCCTTAGTTATAGTACTGTCTGAGAGATTTTTCTTACATTTCTATACCTCTGGACCTTTAAAAAGGACACAAGTCGGAATGAACTACCGTACTTCAGTAAACCTGCCCAGGACCATCCGGCAAGCAATCAGCCAGGCCAAACAGTTACCAAGAAGGTTATAGTCATGCCAGGTAGGCAAACCAATGAAGACAACAGCTGAAGGGAGACTGAAATGACTATGGGAAAAGGTAGAAAATCAGCACTCAGAGGGAAAGCTCATCACACCCAGAAACCTCAAGCTCCTCACTTTGGATCAAATTCAAAACCAGGATTTTTCAACATAAATGTAATGCAGCAAATGTCATTTACAGCTCGTGTTTACAAGTCAAGCATAGTTTAATTTCAGCCCAAGTCCTGCTGGTTTTGCAATGGTTTCACCAATCCAGAAAGCCTAGAAAAGGCAAACCAAGCCCTTCTTAGTTTGTATTACTCTCAGTGATGTGCCTGTTGCATTAGCAAATATCATCGCCTGTGAATTTGTTTGCCCTACTGGGTACGCTTTTCAACCAAATTACCAGCTCTTCAGATGAATGTTTAGAAGTATAATGACATTTGCACGAAAAGGAACTGATTTTATCACTGAGAGATAGCAAATAACGAACCCATGCCTCTTCCTGACACACTTTGAATATTGATTGTAGAAAAATAAGGTTTTCAAAAATACCTGTTTCCACAAAGAAACAATAACATCCTTTCTTTTAACATTCAAGTTGCCTTTAAAATCTATTTCTTACCTTACATCCTGGAGTTTTTTGCAGCTACAACCTCTTGATACAGGGCTCAACAGACAGTTAGAGGCTTGGTTTTTCTCTGGCTGGAGCCGACAGTAATTTTCCCACAGACTTAAAGGCGAGCAGGAGATCATAAGCAAGAATTTTGGGGGGTATTTTCTTCAATGCGCTGATTTTAAACATCAGCTACCAATCCATAAAAACATTTAGGTGCCTCGTTCCCGGACTAGCCTCCAGATTGGCATCTAGGGGAGTTAGATGCTTCAGTAGGAATTAAGCACCAAAATGCCTTTCAGGAGGTGAGCCTTAGGCCATGTCCAGGCATTACATTTGTGCTAGGAATTAATCCTTTCATCTGGCACAAAACGAGCATTTTACAGCCATTCCAGGGCTTTCTTGCAGAAGAAGACTGCCTCTTCTGCAAGCGAGTTCTGCCTCACCGACCCAGGTGGATCTCTCTCCTCCCGCACGAATTTGAATGGCTGTGTGCTTCTCTTGGGTCCTGAGGCTACCGAGCATCCCACAGGCCTCTGTTGTCTCTCCCTTCCCCAAGGAAAGAGGGATGGAAGGAGAGACCTGGCTCCCTGATGGCCTGCCCAGGGGGGAGCTGTCGGAGAGGCCAGTGGGGACCTGTCTTACCACTCAGGTGGTTGCAGGAGGGTCAGGGCCATTCTGCTGAGGAAGGAGCCTTCCCACTGCTCCGGGAGGGCTCCTTTGATGGGAGAAGACCCCCGCGTGGTACACTTGGAGGTGTGCAGGGGGCGGGAGACGGCTCTAAGGCTGCCCAGGGCTCAGAGAACATCGTCGCTGTGGCAGGAGGCCCCTGCCTGCCCCTGCATTGCTCCAGGTTTGCTCAGGGGTGTGCACCGAGTGGGGGCTGTTTTGCTCCGGGTAGAACCGGGAAGGTTGTCACCACGGCAGAGTGCCCCCCAGCCCATCCCAGCAATCAGCTGATTGGCAAGACGGGGGGCAGGAACCCTCCCTGGGCTCTGTGGCAGCGCTTGCCTTTCGGCAGCTGCCATTTGCCAGCCTGCCCCTTTTCCAGGCCGGACTGTCAAGTAATGGGCACCTCGAAGGGTGGGGGCGGCCCAGTTAACAGCCATCTAATACCCCTGGCTAGAAAGCTCTCCAGCCGAGGGGTTGGAACGCATGCACGCTCCAGCTCCCGGGTTATTTGTTTTACTGTTAAGAACCGGAGACAAATTCTTACTGGTAGAGATGAATGTCTGTCCATGGCCATAGTCTTCTTAAGATCAGCAGGATTATTCAAGTGCCTGAAGTAAGGCATGGCTTTGGGACCTTATTCTCCATAACTGTTGCTCCACATCTTGGACTTGGCATGTACAGTAAGAAGTCTTACGTTTGGTTCACGACTCCTGCAACCTTAAATTTAAGTGTCAGGGAGGAAAGGCCTGTAATTATAGCCAGAAGAAAGGAGGGTCCATAAGCTCTGCATTGTATTATGCTACTGCAGAATTTTAAAGACGATGACCCAGAAGGCTCAAAGTAAGATGTCTGTCGTTCTTCTTTTAGGCATAACAGCAGTCATGCTTGTGAATGAAAAGGACAGTAGGCCCTGACACAGTGAAAGAGCTGAAGTTAAATGTTATAGATGAGAAGGACTCTGGAGAATAGGAACTTGCAGAGTGAGTCTTTAATTTCTGATTTTCATTTCGCTTAAGCCAGTTCTAAATATGTAAAGCCATTGAATTCAGTGCAGTCACTCTAGATTAGTGCTGTCCAACTGGCCATATGCAGCTCAGGAGGAGTTAATTTGTAGGCCTTAGGCTCCTACCCAGCTGCCATTCCCCTATCACTCCAGCTTCATCAGGAGAGCGGGAGGGGGACAGCATGGCTTGCAGTCCAGCGGTAGCCGTAGCTTGCATGGTGTGCAGCCCAGGTGGTGCACAGACCCTAGCCACTTAGAAGTTGGACAGGACTCTCAACACCTCCCAGAACTGGGCTCTGATTAGACATTGCCTGGTGTTGTGTCCAGGGTCTTCCAGGAGCATCACCTTGGCTTGTTTTTTGTCTTGTGGATAAATATCCCACCAAAGCGCAAGAGACTATGTGTATGTTGGAAATGGCACCTTTCTTTAGAGGCTGGGAAATTACTTCTTTGCAATTGCATTATTTTTTTGCTGTGGTGCAATAAAACTAAGTGGGGGAACACTAGGGTGAGACTAAGAAGGGGCTTCAGTACCAACTAGACTCCAGAAGAAACTCATTCATTGGAGAGTACCACCCTATTCCTTGTAGCAGATGTGTAGAGACATGGACCAATGGAGATGGGGCACATCCAGGGAAGGTCCTGGGTTGTGATCCAAGAGAGGCAAGGACCAGAGCAGAAGCCTCTTTTAGAGATTCATTTGGTTTTGGGGATTGATTCCCTTCCTGCTTCCACCACAGGGCAAATTTGCGGGGAACAAGGCAGCCCCCGTGGGACACAACAGCTTACTAGCTTTAAATAAATCTCAGATGCTGTGCTGTGAAAAGCTACCATGTTCAAAATGATGTACAATATGCAATCAGCGCTCAACATTACAAAGAGACCTCTGTTGAACTCATGCTTCTCCAAAGGCCAGTTTCAATCTACATTATTTATGTGGAAAAGTGTTATTAGTTGGGTTTCCTTTATTTTCACAGAATGGTTTTAATGGAGTTTTGTGTGAGCAAAGTTCAGAGATGGAGACTTTGGAACTTTCTCTCTCTCCCTTTTTTTTCCTGCTGGAATTAGAATGTATGTTTTTACTCAATTTTTGAAAGACCAGAAAGCAACCTAATGCTAAAACCACGCTTGTCAATGGGTAATTATAATACCAATATATCTGTGATAGAGAATATTTTCTGAGTTATTACAATTGCCTGTGAATTTAAGAGATTGCTTTTATATAAATAGAGAATAGATTTTAGCGCTAAAAGATGAAAAATAAGAGCAAAACAGTTTAATTGTCCAATACAGTTTGTCTGGCTCCATGATGAAATAGAGCTGATCCTCTGAGGATTAGATATTAACAATATAAAGCTCAGTAATCATGGAGAACTCTCCAAGGAGCTACAATAAAAGACTAGTGTTGGATCTTGAAAGCAATATGAATATTGCCATAGATACAAGTGGGATGAGAACCCACCTCCTAGGCTAGGGTGCTGTGACACCCTTTTCAGAGTTGCTACACAATGTTAGGTGTGCAAACATGCTTCATAAGATACCCCCAGCGTTTCAAACAAATCCGTAGCATTAAAACCATTCTGACCTGTTGAGGTCTTTCAGAGTTCCTTGCAACAGAAGAATTGCTCTATTATTTTTGTGTCGACAAAAATAAGAGATGACATTTTCCCAAGGGTACCTTGATTCTAGCTAGGCATGCCTTGGGTCTACCAAGCAGTGCCTTGACATCTAAAACGTTGAGAACCGCTGACTCAAGGACATTCATATCTGTTTGGTTGAGCTAGGATAGGTGCAGGTTCAGATTTTCGCACATGCTCACCTTTTTTTGGCTAATTGGGATCTAAAGCATTGATTCTCTTCTCACTGAGATCATTGTAAGGACACTGGCCCTTTTAAGAGGCTTATAGAAATTTAGCCGTCTTTGTTGAATAGAACTGGCTGTGGGCAACTGGTTAGGACCAGGGCCTCCAAACAGTGGTACTGAAGAGCTGTCTCCCAGTTTCATTCCTCTCTTTTAGTGATCATAATAATAAAGTATAACCTGTTCCTAAAAGCTGACTGCGGCTCTTTCACTGCACCCACAGTCACACAGTCATGGCAGAAATTAAGCACAGATTTGAGATTTTTGCAGAACAACGGTAGATTTAAGCAGATACTTGCTAAATCAGAGGCCTGGTGAATTAGCACACAAAAAGGTACTATAAAGTAGGCTAGACCAAGGCTCAGGGAGCAGAGCTGTACTGCTACCCAGCGTATTCACAGGTGGCAGATGGAGGAATGACTTGCAGGGAAGGTTAGTTGTGAGAGAAGCAGGGGTAACTGAATAAGTACTCATGCATCAGCCTCATCATCCATCTTTGGACCCACAGATAAGGCATTCATGGGAGACAATCCTCCTCGACTTCAAGGGATTGCCAAAGACGAGATCAGGGGTCAGCAACCTCTGGCTCAAAGGCCAAATCTGGCCCAGGAGCCTTTGGATCCAGTTCACAGAGCCATGATTTCAATAGGATTTGGCAGTGGGGAAAACAGCTGGGCAACAGGGAGAAGTAGCATAGACAGCCTGATGCCCGTCCACCTCAACACTTGAGCGGGTCATTCAAGCAACTTGGTAGAAAATGTCACCAATCAGCTGCTCCATGGTAACTGCCCAGGTGCACACTCTTTTCCCATAGTAGATATGAAATAGCTGACCCCACTTTCACTGACAGGCAAGCTACATCTTATTTGCCATGGGGTAAGTGCATGTCGTTTCTGTGGAGCAGCTGGCATGCTGTAAGTTCACACTTTGCCCTGCCTTGCCCTGACTTACTGGTGTGCGTAGAGCCTCAGATATCTTCCATAAGCGCTGGTGAGGCCCTGTTGAATTAGATATTGGTGTGCGTTCATACAGGTCAGAACATCCAGCTTGGTCTGGCTCGAAAGATGCTATTTCCAGTCTGTGCATACAGCAAGATTTTGTATGTGTGTGTGTGTATGTGTGCGCGTGCGCGCGTGCACGTGTGCATGTTTTTATTCCTGATCTTCTACTCTCCCACAAGCCTTTGCAGCATCAGTTTCAAACCAACTGTTTCCCTTTTTCCATACATCAAATAAGCAGCTTGTTGAAAAGGTAGTATTTTAATAAGAGGTGGTTTCTGCTGTTTAACTGTGGACACACTGCAGAGTACGTTCACGTGGCCGTCAGATCGTTAACAGTAGCACCTACTTTTCTGATGAGGCCTACGATAAGGAAGGAGGAGGGGGAAATGCAAACAGCGGCGTACTAAATGAAACGGCAAATTTAGCCAGGGTAACGCACAGAATACTAATGAGCTGTCTGATGGAGCTGCTGTGCATTCATGCATTACAGGCGCAGAACAATGACCTTGTTCAAGTCTCTGCGAGAAGGGAGTTCTTCCAGTTGGTAACAAATAGATGACTCTGATGAGGCTGTAGCCACCTCGTCCCTCCAGGGACTTAACTATCCAGGCAGTGCTAGATTAAAAAGCTTATGCCTCAAGCAGGCCCCTGAATTTGGCTTGCTCTCGGCGACTCTTTTGCGGAATTGATTGCCATCATTGTCGCATTATGCTGGGTGCATTTTCATATTAATAAAACAGCAGATTGACATTACGTTCCCTGCTGCAAATGCAAGCAGGCCCATTATGTTGCTTTAATTACCACCGAAACATTCTCTTAAAGAAGCATTTCTTGGGTGCGTCTATGGCTACTAATGTAACGATGCGGTGAGGTGATAAATTATCGCTTTGTTTAAAAAAAAAGAAAGGGTGACATGTCAGACAAAAAGCTGCGCATGGGGTGTTGTAGCAATGTTTAATGCACCTGGGTACTGTTTGAAAAGCAGTTTTTCCAATGACTTTGTCTCTGGCTTCTGTGTTCTGGTGAGTTAAGTAGCTTCACGTGTGGACCGAGGCTGGCAAATAAATTTGTTTGTTACTATGCTGCAGTCTATGAAAATGCTAAAAACGCCTTCATTTGTCAGGTTAATTTTTCTCATGGCTGATGATAAAGAGGTGATAATTTAGTAGAGAAGAAGAAGAAAAATCACACTGAGGAATCTCAACCGGGCAAGAAATATGCTTTAGAAGGGTGGTGTTTAATTATTTTCCTTTTTACTAGAAAATGGGCAACCATTTCTGTTATGTGAGGTGCATGATATTAACAGCTTTTAATAACATTTTTTAATGCTTTACGTTTCATAGACTCGGAGAAAATAGGGATGGAAAGGACTTGGGTGGTTCATCTTGTCCAGGGCTTCCAAAAACTTCTGCCTCTGAAGGGCCATTTCAAACAGCAGGCCAGGGTGGTGGCCGTGTCTAAAGGGTTCGCAGGCAGCGTTTGGCCTGGGGACCATACGTTGGAAACCCTTGAATTCTAGTCGGTTCCCTGTGCCGACAACGGACCAACTCTCATCTAAACCATTTGTGACAGATATTTGTCTAACCTGCCCCTAAAATTCTCTTGCGACGGCAATTCCCCAACCTTCCTGGGCAATCTGTTCTCGTGTTTCACTATCCCTACATTTACAACATTGATATTTTCATGGTATTCAGCCTAAATCCCCCTGCAGCAGTTTAAGCCCTTTACTTCTTGTCCTATCCCCAGTGGATATGAGCAGCTTATAACCTTTCTCTCTGCGGTAACCTTTAACGTATTTGAAGATTGTTATCATGTCTCCCCTCGGTTTTCTTTTCCCTAGACTAAACAAAGCCACTCTTTCCAGTCTTCTTTCACAGGTCATGTTTTCTAGACCCCCCGATCATTTTTGTTGCTCTCCTTTTGGATGCTTTCCAATTCATCCACATCCTCCTTGAAGTGGGTGCCCATAACTGGGTACAACTCTGTAGCTGAGCTCTTATCGGTGCAGAGCAGAATGGAAGGACGTTTTGGCATGTCTGGCATACAACCCCCTTGTTTAAAGGTTTCTCCGGTGGCGGGCTTGCCAACAGCCGCCAGACTGCTGGCTCAGAAAGGGCTTCAAAGGATTGGTGGGGAGTTCCCACCAATCAGGTGATGGCAAGGGAGGAGCTTGCCCTGCCCCTACCCTGGGGTGAGGCGAAGAGCCTAACCTGGTTGAGGACTGCACATCCCCTCTTCCTGATTGGTCTGTTCACAACCCCGGGGGGGCGGAGCCTCTGGAAGGAATAAAAGAGCAGTGTGCCTGGCACACGAGTGGCTGTGTTGAGGGACAGAGAAAAGGACGGGAGAAAGAAGAGCTGGCAAGAGCTGGCCAATAGGGCAGAGTGCTTGCCCCGAAGAGCCTGAAGGCCTCTTTGTCAAATCCCCAACCCCACTGGTGAGGAGTGTGGCGACGGTGTACAACCCAGTGCACGGAGCGGTCTGGGAGTGGACTGAGACCCTGGGGACCTGCACAAGGCATCTCGGGTCCACCACCCCTGGCAAGCAGCCAGGGAACTCAGTGCAGGAGGCGCTGCATGGCAAGTCCCAGGCAGGGACCGAGACCCTGGGACCTACGCAAGGTGGCTTGGGTTCTCCACTCCTGGCACGCAGACAGAAACTCAGTGCATGGGCGGTGCACAGCTGGTCCCAAGCAGGGACCTTGGCCTTGGAGCCACAGAGGGCAGAGCCCTCGATGCACGCGATGGTGCACAGAGCTTCAAGTGGGCAGGTGGCCCAGAAGAAGCCAGATGCTCTGAGTCCCCACTAGCAAGGAGAAGATTTGTCTGAAGGGACAACGGCTATTCACCAGACACCCTGGAGTCTTGAATTACTGGGGAAAGGGTTTCCCACAAGGGAGGGACTCCTGGGACAGGCTCTCAGGGTGGGCCTTCTTTGAGAAAGTATCCCTGCCAGGCTGGGGAGGGCCTGAGGAGCACTGGGGATCTTCCCCCCACTCTCTTTTGAGGTATGGCCACAGCTCGAGAACAGCTGGGGTTCGGGGTATCCCCCCTTAAAAGTGAAGTTATGATTTATGTTCATGCACCTTATATTATGTGAAACAGCGCCTCATATTTTCTTCAACCTAATTTCTTGATTTGTGAGTTTAACTGATAGAGTTTATTATTACATGACCTTATTGAGACCTTGGTTGGGACCCTTTGCCTTTGCTTACCTGTATCTCCAGTTGTGGTAAAAGGATCATATATAGAGAGAATAAGGCTTTTATATATCTCCACATTTATATTTGTATTCATATATTTTTATCTGTATATATTAATACATTTTACGTTTCAGATCGTCTTGGCTTGGCTCTATAGGGAACAGAGGGAAACTGTGCTCAGCCTGTAGTTTTGCCCACCACACATCTGCCCTGTTAACGATCCCCCTCAATTGGAGAAGGGAACATATACCCAAGTACACCCAGGCTACGCTCCATTTGTACATCCCCAGAAAGTTCTGGGTTTTTTCACAACAGCATGACATGGTTGACACGTGTTCAGTTTATGATCTAATGTAACACCTACCACCTCCTCTGCAGAACGGCTGTGTGGCCAATCATTCCCCGTTTTCTTTGCCCTTCGTCCTTATTGAAGTTCATTCAATTTATTTCATACCATCTCTTCACCGTATCGAGACCCTTTTGGCTTCTAATCCTGTTTTCTAGCAGGCTTGCCAACCCTCCCCGCTTGTCTTCAACTGCATATTTAATGAGTCCACCATTTAGTCCATCATCCAAGTCATCAATGAAAATATTGAATGGTACCAGACCGAAGACTGGCCCCTTCATGACCCCATTTGCTGCACCCTTCCAGTCTGATCCATCCAGGGGCAGTCACTGATAACTACGTTTGGAGTACGGTTCACAGCCTGCTGTGTTGTAGGGCTAAGGGGGAGCTCAAGGATAATCTACTTCAGCCCTCTGCACAGATATAGATAGGATTGGTTATTTCTAAGCCATCTCAGACTGATGCCTTTCGAGCCGCCTCTTGGAAACTTCCAATGAAGGAGATGATACAGTTTCTTTAGGTAGTTGATGCCATTGTCTTACAGCTCTCAGTTAGGAAGTTCTCTCTAAAATGTAATCGAAATCTGTTTGGCTGTGGTTGACTCTGCTTGGCTTCAGGCTTTCCCCTTGGCATGGGCAGTTGTTCTTTCTTCTGCTTTGTGGGGCCTTTCAAATACTTGAAGAACACGCCTTTTCTCTAAACTAACCTTACCCAGTTCTCTCAACTTTTTCTCCTACAGCTTGTGTTTCAATGCTATTATCATATTTCTCTCTCGCTTCTGGATTTTCCCGTTGTGCTAAAACCTTTTGCCCAGAACCAGACACAACTCCAGCTGAGGCCCGACCAATGTTGAATAGAGTAGTCTGTTGCCTCCTTGTCTTGCTTACAGTACTTCTGTTAGTCTCAGTTTGGCTTGGGTAGAGTCTCTCTGTTCCTATCCGATACCTGCATTTCCATAGTCTTTGCTCCATCCAAAGTAGCGACCATCCTTGTGCACTGTTAGGCTTGATAAGTGTTGAGTATTGCTTCCATGTCTTGCATTCAACACTTTTGTTAGTCTCAGTTTGGCCTTGGTTGAGGGTCTCTGTTCCTACTGATAACAGCTTTTCCATAGTCTTTGCCCCATCTGAAGTAGTGGCCATCGTTGTGCATTGTTGGGTTTGGCACAGCCAGGATGGACTACCTTAGAAAGCTTGTTAAATGTTTAGCAAAAGCAGGGTTGATCTGGAGCCAAGTGAAAGAACTCCCTCAGAAATAATATTTGATCCCCCCCTCCCCCACAGCTGCTCAAACAAGCTCTGTGTTAAAGGTAAGGATGTGGCTGAACAGCTATTGAAAAAATGCAAAGCTTTAGAAAATAAATGGGTTAGATATGCAATAACCTTCAGTGCTGCCCCTAGTCTTCCAGTCAGCCAGTTCATCACCACACACTGATGTGTATTTTGTTACATTTACATATACAATATGCAGCTTTTCATGGGGAGCATGAAGTAGTTAGTCAGGTAGAAAAAGAAGCCACAGGCGGTCAGGATGTGACATGCAGATTATGTTCGGCATGAGCGAAAGATGTGAAGCAGAGGGGAAGCTGCTCCTCAAAGAAATCTCTCTTTGCAAGTGCAGCCCATGTGCCGAAGTAGGTTCCTGTAGCGGTAACAGCTACTTCCATGGTTTTTTAGTCCGTGGCTCTTCTGATAATGATTCAGCTGCACACAGAGTAAAGGTCCCTTCTCACCTGGTGCCTTGCAATACCAGGCTACATGTGCATGTGCTTGTATGCAAGATTTCCTTTTATTAGTGCAGTGATTGTAATGATTGGAAGCTTCCTTTTCAGCAGCGGTGGCTGACCAATGATTGAGCTAGAATGAGCATCTAATTTCTGCCTGCCTTTCTTTTTCAAACTGAGCAGTAAGCAAGAAGAGAGAGAGGGTGTCTTCTGATTAAGGCGCTGTACTGGATCCAGGAGGCTACATGGCCATGCCACAGACTTCCTGTGTGCCCCAGTCCTCCTTCAGTAAATGGGGGTAACCAAACCCCATTGCTTCTCATGGGAGTTGTCCTGTTTGAATTCATGCTTATAAGCTGTTTGGACATTGCTTGCTATATCACGCTATAGTCCCTAATGTCATTAATATGAAACAAAACGAGTCATCCAATAGAACACAAGAAATGGCCTACAGGTCTAGAAATGGATATGCAGATAAAGAATATGCTATATTTAGGATGCATGGGACAAGTTGGGGAGGCAGCAAACTATTTTCTCAGAAATCCTTCAGTGTATCCCTGGACTCCCACTGATTCAAGAGGATATAAATCACAAGACTCCCAGGAAAACGGTGTTGGCCTCTGGAGAACTGCTTGCAAGATTGTGTGGCTTCTAGTTGTGTTCCCGGGTTCATAGCCAGCTCCCCATGAGAAGGGCAGAACATTCGAGAAAAGGGGATGCAGCGTGCTTGCTCATTTCCAAGCTTTTCTCCTGGACTTACATTTCTCACGTCCACCCCATGCCAGCTTGATCCTCTTTTGCTCTGTTGGAGACGTGTTCTCTCGCGCTGTCCAGTTTGTGCATCAGTGACCAGGCTTCTTAGCGAGTTTATTTTCTCAGATATGCAAGTCCCTTCAGACAAGGCTGTCATTTCATAAGCTCTGTTCCCCCTGATTTGACAGCTTTATCTCATATCCCCGTCATAACCCTCAATTTGTTGTTGAGGGGGCAGCGCGTTGTGCCAACATCCAGTAGAATCCATGTACAGATACTCACTTTTAAATGACAATTTAAGTGACTGTCTGGCCTGCTTTCTCCCTGACTGCCAGGACCTGAATGTGACAGAAACTAGGTGAGGGGAGCCTGGGTTCCTGGCCCGCCTTCATAATGCTTTGATAGTTGTCTGCATAATGCATGGGTATCATATGTCAGTGGTGCTCAACCTGTTTTGCACCAGGACCCATTTGTAAACATCGATGGTCAGTCCTGATTCAGTGCCGCTTACTCCCGACATGCTGCCCTTCGCCCCCAGTATGTGGGGCAGGGGGAACCCCAAGCAGCCCCTTGGAGGTGGGAACTCTGCCCACCTGCAAGGGAAAAGCCGTGGTTTCTGGCATTTTTCTCCTTCAAAGGATAATCCATTTTTAAAGTTTGTTGATCCATTTTTAAAATCTGTTTGTGACCCTTTCATATATTCTTGCAACTCACTTTTGGGTTGCGACCCATGGGTTGAGCAACACTGTCACGTGTGACTATAGGTGGGGGAAAGGGGGATTTTCTAGAGTGACTCTGTACATTTTCACACATGGCAATGAACCTTGTCCAACAGTATCAGCTGTCTGTGGGCCTCTCTCAGTTATCGATCCAGTACTGTAGGATTTAGGAAGAGGAAGAGGGGGCAAGCTCGGGGCCAGATCTCATGCTGGCCCACCTACCTATCTCTCTGGGGCAATCCACCCAGTCTCTCCTGCCACAACTTTGCTGTTCTCAAACTGGTGGTAAGTGAGGGAGACCGTCCATTACTTCTCCGATGTCGGGGGGGGCTATCTGCAGCTCTGCCCTCCCCTACACTGCAGCCCATGCCTTGCAGATGGCATCCACGTGATGTTCTTAACTCACACCATGACTGGTGTTCCAGGGTCTCACAGGGACTCTTACTCCCCCATGAAGCAGCAGGTCATTGTGCTCAACTACAGGTCTTACCACACTCAGCCTCCTTGCAGTGGAGGACTTACTGGGGTCAGGACTTGCCCCTTATCTCTCTGACTGAGCCCCCTTGGCCTCTGGCCCAAACTAAGGCCTCAGGCATCTGAAGACACACCTTGGCCTACTCCCCTCACATGGGGATCCTACCATGCCCTCTCTAGGGCTTCTGCACCACACCCCACACTGGGGTCTGCTCATCATCTTCCCACTCAACTATTCACGGGGCTGGCCCTTGTGCTACTCTTCAGGCTTACTCCCACTTTGGCCCCACTCAACGTGCCCCTGGAACTGCCCTTCAGGCCTACTCCCGGTCAGCCCTAGTCTCTGCATGGCCACACAGCTCTGCCCTCTTCCCTTGGGCCTCACTACATTGCCCTCTCAGGGCCTTGTGAATCGATCAAGCCCATAGGCTCAGGTGGCACATAATATGCCATGCCTCGCCTACATTCACTCCCTGGGGTCTCACACCCCCATCATGGGCTCAAGTGGCTGCAGCCATGCCTGGCCCCACTCCTGCCTCCAATGCCCACCTGAAGATGGGGGCTGGGGTTAAGGCACTCCTCCTCACCTTTCACCAGGGAGGTCACTGGCCTGGCATTTCCTTGGGACTCCCACACCACCAGAAGCCCCACCAGGCCACCCTTCCCTGGCAGGGTGCAGTTTTAGGTCATGCCCAGGACCAATAGCCTCCTGCTCCTACCTGCTAGATGCTCCATGCAGCTCAGCTGGGCGATGTTTCTGCCTGGGCTGCCAGGAGCAAACTGCTGTCCTTATATAGGCAGCCAGTGTTCTAAAATGGCCGCCATAATCAAGCACCTGCTGGCTGCTCGACTTGGCCTTTAAAGTGGCAGGTGCTGCAAGGGCCCTGCCACAGGCCGTATACATCCTACCAAGTTTTTTCACCCTACAGTGGCCACATGGCTAGTCCCATAAACACTGGATGGGTCAGCAGAGATTGAGGAAGGATGGCCACCACTTGAAAAGCTATGGAGGAGCCTGGCTGGTCAGGCTTGGAAAGCTTCAAGAGGGGAGATGTTAGATTGAGGTGTTAAAGCAGGCAACTGGGGATGGGAGGAGAGGGGAGAACAAAGTGAAAGATGAGAGCCAAGTGGAGTTGGGACATTCTGGCTTCCTTGTTCAAGGTGGAGCGATTAATTCCCATGTGGACGTCTGAGTCTCTTTGTGGGAAGGAGGTGGGAACCCATTTCTGTGTGGAGCTAGAGGGTAACGGGGGTTAATTTTGCATGTAGGGCGTCAGGTGTTGGGGTGCTGGGAATGCTCTGTGCAAAAAGCTTCCCTGTTTGCATTTTGGCAGAGGTACCTGTAATTACTTCACATGTGACAGGCGTACACTCTTGGGGATAGGGGCTATGATGTACTTGGTAGTACACTCTTGATGGTAGGGGCTGTGATGCACTGCGTAGGGGGTTCTTAACCCCAGGGCCTTTGATCCCTGCTATCCAGTGCACAAGAGGGGCCAAGGCCACCACCCCAACTAATTGCTCCTTTACAGTAGTGCTGGTGCTCTCAGGCTTCAGTGGCCCTTGCAGTCCTATCACGGGATACAAACACTTCTCATCGGCATCAGTGGAAATGATTTATATCCTGCAGTGGGAAAAGAAGGCTGGGGCATAAGAAGTCTGCCTGTGGGAATATGGCCCTCTCCTCACTCACCTAAGCACACGCAGTCAAAATCTGTCCTGATAGCTGTGCTGCATCATAGATTCATAGATTCGTAGATGTAGGGTCTGAAAGGACCTAAGTAGATCTTCATTGTGCTGCAGCTTTTCGTCAACCTTCCCCAACAGTCCCTTTGCTCCCAGCAGCACGGAGCCAGCCTTGTCTGCATGCCTCCAGATTGCTTGTAGATCCCCCTTTCAACCATTCAGCCCATGCCAGTCACCCCTAAGTCCTCGGGGAGTTCTCCCTCTTTCTCAGACACAGCCAGCATGCGATCAGCTAAACCATCTCCAGGCTCCACTTCTGCTTCCTGCAGAAAATCCTTCCTCTCTCTAAATGCTCAGCCTGTGGCTGGAGCCCTGAAGGGCCCATTTGATTTAGCAACGTCAGCTTCTCTGCCTGGAAAGAAAATAGCCTCGAGATTGTTTGTTATTCCCCCTTCAAAGCATCTGGCTGTTTGTGGATGACTGCTTCCAAAAGTAGGGAACTGCAAGGCTGCTAAGATGACATCGGCTCCTAATTATTATGGCTACAGCACTGAAGATTGCCCACGCTGAGCGCTGTACAACAGAAGAACATCAAACGTGGCCTGAACTGGCAGAGCAGAGCGCCAACGAATGAGAAGCCAGGGCTGTTCTTCGCCGCAGTATGCAGGGAAAGCGGTTCCAGCTCATTTGTGATCTTCTATGGCACAGGAAAACCCCCTGTTTCTTTTTTTTTTTTGGCTAGCAGCGAAAGAAAAATGCTTTACCTGCCTGTTTGGAGAGGCAACAGATCCTGCTTACACTGCTGCTTTGCTCCTGTTGAATTTGGAAGCGATAGGGCACCTCCCTTAATGAGAGCGATTCAGGATGGCAGCCTTAAGCTCAGCATTTTCCAGTCACACAGAGTCCAGTGCACGCAGGGCCCCTGCCCAGGTTAGGTGTTGGGCAGCGGCAGGAATAGGCCAGCTTGGAGACCACCCACTCGCTCAGCAGCCTTCTGCTTGCCCACGCACCCTCGCGTCCTGCTTGTCGGTTCAGTTTGGCACTGGTGCTGCAGACTGACAAGGCAGCAAGCACCTCGCAGCTTTTCTCCACCCCTCCCTCCTCGCTTTGCTCAGGGTTGCCAGCCCTCCAGGATTGCCCTCTAGTCTTCAGGAATTAGATATAAATCTCTAGAAGACTGCGGAGAGTCACCCTGGAATACATGCTAGGGCAGGGGCGGGCAATTACTTCGGGCAGAGGGCCGCTTACTGAGTTTTGGCAAGCCATCGAGGGCCACATGATAGGCAGCCAGAGGCAGATAAATATTAATTTTCTACATTTTTTAGGGGCCCTGCGGGCTGGAGAGAATGGCCTGGCAGGCTGCATCTGGACCCCGGGCTGCATTTTGCCCACCCCTGTGCTAGGACATTCATTAAAAGAAATATTAAATGTTGAATCCGATTTATACAGTAGTCCAGTGGGTTTTTAAAATGTAAAAACACGATTTTAAGCCCCTAAGCCATGGCCATTAGACGTCCTGGCATAAAGTCTATGCACCATAATCCGTAACTGCTGTATGCAAGCATGCAGGCATGTTTGCACTGTCGTGGGCACATTGGTGTCGTGTCTTGTGGGCATGTTGGTATTGCCTCTTTAGTCTACTAACTACGTTACACTGCAGCTGCCTAGCACTTTCCAAAAAAATGGAAACGGCTGATGGTGAGGACCTTCAAAACAAAGCAGCTCCGAAAGTACTATAAAAAAAGAGTCCTATTCTGCTTACAGTGATGACTAGTGTGAAGACAATGATTATAAAAACTGGCTTCACAATGTCAGTGAATTTACGGCTGAATGCATTTTGTGTCATCAAATATTTCCCATTAAATATGAAGGGAGACAAGCGTTAACATCCATGCCCAATGTACGAAACACAAGGAATCTGTGAAAAATCAAAAATGAATCCCTCAGATTATATATATATTTTTTTTACAAAAAAGGACACACCTCAAAGAAAATCTAGTGACAGCAGCAGAAATTGGAAACATTTCCCATGGCATGGTTCATCATTTAATTATGCTAGTCAAGACTGCAGTAACAAAATGCATCCAAGGTTTCTACCAGACTCAGAAATTGCAAGAAAAATGTCTTGTGGACAGGAATTAGCAACAAGTATCACTGAGAATGTTCTGACACCAAAATAGGACGAACCTTTGCTTAACGATCTTGAATTAGCAGGGTTTTTTCAGTTGGATCGGATGCCTCATAAGAGAAACAGGGTGTTTTCCCCAGTAATTGTTTGCTATTTTTCCTAGTGAATGAGTTTTACAGTAGAGCAGTCATTAATGTCGTTACATCATGTGATGAAACCTCCTGGAGTTGATTCAGATAGATTTGGCAACCTTGACAACCGAAGCTTTTGCTTCTTGCATATGCCTCAGAAGCCATTGATCCCACACTCTTGAAAGAAATGGGGAGCTCTGCTATTGATATTATGGGGTGCAACTCAAGCTCGTGTTGCATAACTATCAGGGGGATGTGATGTGGGCCCAATTCAATTCGGATTTAGAGTCAGCCTGAATCAGGGACAGTGAGTCGATTAGTCAGTTTGGATGGCCAAATCTGAAGATTCGATGCTGATTCAGAGAACCAGTGATTTGGACACAGACACGGCTTTAAATGTTTTTTCTACATACCTTGAGGTACCAGCGTGGCTTGTAATCACTGAAGTACATGGAGCATCCCACGGGGGGGGGCCGCCACATGCTCCGCGGCAAACCCAGAAGTGGATGCTTATCTTGCTGGGATCCTATGACCCCAGCTGACTTCCTGCCCTTTGGGCAGGGGGCTGGACTC
>NW_017728947.1:109245485-109268704 GCF_001723895.1 Crocodylus porosus
CCCCCTGCTCGGCGATTAGCCACAGGGGGACCCTGGATGCTCCCTCCCTGGGTGTTCCCTCCGACCCAGGAGGCACCAGTCCCCCCGTGTGCTCCCCGATGGACCCAGAAGTGCTTCTGGCCTGCCATCAAGCAGGCTGCGGGGCCCCCACACTCCTGTGGGACACTCCATCCGCCCCAGCATCACAGCACTCATGAGCTGCCCATTACCTTGAGTATGTAGAAAAAACATTTAAAGCTGTGTCTATGTCCGAATCGCCGAATCTTTCCAAATCAATTCGGAGGGTTCTGATTCGATTCAGAGAGATTTGATTCGGAGTTGGAGATTCGGCCACTGAATTGGGCCAAATCTCTGCTGAATTGAATCGGGGACTGAAGCCTTTGCACAACCCTAATAACTATATATACTGGCCAGCAGAAATGGGAAGCCCAGGCAGCTTGAAGGAATCATGCAGGTATGACTTTGCTGTGCCCTTTAAATCGTAGGCCAATGCCAAGCATCCACTTTCAAGGCGAGGTGTATTAAGAGATGCACTCGGTATACTGATGTGCCGCAGTTCAGCCCATTGTGATGTCCTTGAAGTACCTAGTTAATTGCCCGAGAAGGTTACCGCTAGTCTCGTCTGGAAGCTTTATCGAACATTACTCAAAGACCCCCAGACTACTTGGCAAAACCGTAGCTAATAGGAGATTATTCTGGCTTCTGTATAGACAGCTGAAAGCCCTGCCAACTGGATACAAGGAAAGAGAAGTAACACAGGATAATTATTTTAGAACAAAATACACATGTACTGAAATGATGAGATGAAAGCTTTCTGGACTTGAGGGAATTGGGTGGAATGCGTGTGAAATTCAAAATGCGTTTACACATCCTGCACATGTGCAGCGTGCTGAGCCGAAGAGCAGACCGTTTCAAATGCTGGCGGAGCAGAGCTCTCTCTTACCTGCCTTTGGATGGCCCTGGGCAGCATAAGCAATGTCATTAGATACAGGCTGGGCATTTCTGAAGGAAGCCAAAGATGCCATGGGGTCGGTGCCGGCAGCTAGCCCTCTGATCTCAACTGCTTGAGATTGAACAGGCCACGCATACGCCAAGAGTGGGTGGTCTGAGTTTTCGGCAGACAGTCTTACTGGGGAGAGATCTTGTTGCTGGACCATATCTAATATTGTATATCAAAAGTCATGGATTTTAATCCATGTTCTTGGGGACCGAACTTGAAACTGTATCACTCAGAGAGACGTGACTGATCTTCACTAGAACTCCAGGGAGTTTATGGACCCACTAAATCTTAATTTACAGCTTGATTCAGAAAATAATTTATGTGGGTAAAGGCACCCTCCTCAAGGCAGCAGTCTTTGAGAACTTGGTTTCTTTAGGCCTGTGGGCATATTTCTCAGATAAATTGGAGCCTTCATGTGAAGTAAAGTTGAAAATGACCTTGGACAAGTAACACAGCCTCCTTAGTGAGCAGATGGGCAGTGAACATTGCATTAATGAGATGTTAAATGTCATCGGCAAGTTAAAATGATGGGCTTGAGTCATTTTTGCTTGTCTTTTGGTGATGCATATAGAAGGGCTAAGGGGCCAAAAGAAGGAGGTGGGAAGAGGGAGGCGAGATCTTCACATGATATAAATCATAATGGCTTATTATTTTCAGATGAGCTACACCAGTTTATACCAATTGAGGATCTGGTGTTTGTGTTTCTCCTGATTGTATTTTTCATGAGATTTGGGGGGGTTTCTGCGCTGTGCTGCTTGGAAGGCTGTACAGGTATGAAGGCACATGTTACACTTAAGATATGATTAACCATTTCTTAAGTAGTTACCTGGCCACATATTAACGCAGTTAATAGCACGATAAAGCAAGGAATAAGCCACAAAGTTATTACACAAATATGTGCAATAATTTGACAGCTAGTTCCTATCATGCCATTAATTGAACATGTGGCCAGGCTAGTCATGGAGGCCCATCAGAGTCAAGGACTCCGACGTGCCCCTGGGGCCAGGAGCCTGAACCATCTGATGGCTCCCAGCCTCGGGGGCTTGCCATTTGCTGGTGCAGGGGAGCCCCAGACCCCACAGTTGTGCCTCCTGCTATGCATGTATGGCCTGGCAAGAAGTACACTTGTGGAGAACACACATCAAATCCCATTGCGCCTCTAATTTGATCATCTGCTAGGGCCCATAGGGTGCTAGCATTTTATTATATGAGACATACCAGGCAAACAAAACCAAGCAAGACAAAACAACTTGAATTCAGACTGTCTGACGTCTTAACACCAAGAGCAATTGAGCAGAAACTCTGAACTCAGACTTCAGTATCCTAGGTAAGGTTAAACGCTAAGAAAACTCTCCATCTGTAACAAGCCCTCCATCAAGATAACGTGTGATCTTTGTGATATATTTGATTTTTTTCTAAAAAGCAGGGAAAACGTCTAAAACATAATAACTCTGTCCAGCATGTCTGTCTTATTAAAAACGAGCCAACAAAAGTGGTGGAGCACCAGCCTAAACTCCTTTTCTGCTTTGTGGGCCGTTGTTGAAGAAGAGCATCAAACGTCACCACTGTGTTCATCTGCATTGGGGTATAAATCCTGATTTATCACACGCAAGTCAACGGAGTTATTTTGGATTTGACACCAGTGCAACTCAGAGCAGAATCTGACCGAGAGGTTTTAATTTAGTTTATGAACCAGTTGTTTGCTAAACAAAACCATGTGTGTGGAGGCGCAGGTAAGAATAGTTAATGGCTTTAAATGCATAGTGATTATCCTGGAGAAAGACTCCTTAGACAAGATAGAGACAGTTGTGTAATTACAGATAATGAAGCACAGAGTCATTCTGCAAACAGCGAGTGCTTTCATATTAATTGCTTCTGGCCCCGAATGCAAGGTTGTGTTTTCGTTTTTGTGTTTGGTCTTTTGGCGGGAACCAGGATCTCTAAATATGTGATTTAAGTCATGGCATGATGTAAGCGTCCTCTTCCATAGTCCTTCTCTGGAAAGCATTACTAACATATATATAACGATATCCACACACCTTTAGCGCTTTATTTTTTCTTGTGTATTGTTTTCTAGAGAACGAAATGTAAATCTCTTGAATGCGGGGGTTTGGCTGGCTTCCGGGTAGTAGGAAGAAAACACGCAGGCGTTGCTGGCAGACTTTCCACAGCAGCAGCTGCTCCCATTCTGTGTGGGTTGTCTAACCGTGTAGAGGACAATTTGTGTTTGTTGTCACTGCTGGAAAAGATTTGTTCTTAAGCTTGGGGGTTTCTGACACGCTTCGGATATCCGGAGGTAAAAACCTGACGGAAACACCCTAGTGCTATGGCAAGGCAAACTCACCAAAGTCAACGCTAGACTCCTGCGTAAAGCCAACCTTGGTGAGTTTGCCTTCAGATAAAACCAGAGTGCCTTGTCTTCATTATGTTTTCACCACTGAAACAGGATGCCTTTTAGTCACCCTGAGGTAAAATTATAGAATCATAGAAAATGAGGGCGGAAGGGACCTCAGGAGGTCACATTTAGTCCAGCCCCTGCTCAAAGCAGGACCAGCCCCAACTAGATCATTTCAGCCAAGGCTTTGTCCAGCTGGGTCTTCAAAACCTCCAAGGATGGAGACTCGCCCACCTCTCTGGGTAACCTGTCCCAGTGTTTTACTACCCTCCCTGTGAGAGAATTCTTCCTATTGTCTGACCTGAACGTCTCTTGCTGCAACTTGAGCCCATTGCTCTTGTTCTGTCGTCTGCCGCCACTGAGAACAGGCCAGCTCCGTCCCCTTTGATACCACCCTTCAGGGAGGTGAAGGCTGCTATTCAATCCCCCCCAGTCTTCTCTTCTCCAGACTATCTAAGCCCAGTTCTCTCAGCCTTTCCTCATTAGTCATGTCCCCCAGCCCTTGAACCATTTTTGTTGCCCTCTGCTGGACTCTCCCCAATGTGTCCACATCCTTTCTGTAGCGGGGGACCCAAAACTGGACACAGGACTCCAGATGTGGCCTCACCAGTGCTGAATAGAGGGGAAGAATCACTTCGCTTGACCTACTGGCAACACACCTACCAGTGCAGGCCAGGATGCCGTTAGCTTTCTGGGCAACAGGGGCCCACTGCTGGCTCATACTCAGCTTCTTGTCCACTGTCACCCCCAGGGCCTTTTCTGCAGAGCTGCTGCCCAGCCAGTCAGCCCCAGCCTGTACTGGTGTGTGGGATTGCTGCGTCCTAAGTGCAGGGCTTTGCACTTGTTCTAATTGAACCTCATGAGATTTCTTTTGGCCCAATCGTCTAGGTCATTCTGAATCCTAGCCCTACCCTCCAGTGTATCTACTACTCCCCCCAGCTTGGTGTCGTCTGCAGACTTGCTGGGGGTGTACTCTATGCCATCTTCCCAGTAGGTGATGAAGACATTGAACAAAACTGGGCCCTGGACTGACCCCTGGGGCACTCCACATGATACTGGTTGCCAACTAGACATCAAGCCATTGATTACTACTCTCTGAGACCAATGCTCCAGCCAGTTTTCTATCCAGCTTACAGTCCATTCATCCAGCCTGTAATTCCTTAGCTTGCCTGCAAGAATGTTGTGAGAGACCATATCAAAAACCTTGCTAAAATCAAGGTACCACGTCCACCAGTCTCCCACATCCACAGAGCAGACACCTCATCATAGAAGTCAGTCAGTTTGGTCAGGCATGGTGAATCCATGCTGACTGCTCCTAATCACCTCTTTTCCTCCAAGTGCTTCAAAATGGATTCTGTGAGGACCTGCTGCATGATTTTTCCAGGGGCTGAGGTGAGGCTGACTGGTCCTGAGTTCCCTGGATCCTCCTTTTCCCCCTTCTTAAATATGAGCACTATGTTTGCCCTTTTCCAGTCATCTGGGACCTTTCCTGATCACCAAGAGTTTTCAAAGATGGGGCCAGTGGCTCTGCAATCACATCAGCCAACTCCCTCAGCATCCCTCTCTGCATCCCTCTCTTTCTTTCTTTTTAGAAGTGAAGACATGTTTTTAGCAGTGTGACAGTCCTGTGGCATTTAGGTGGGTATCATGTGTAAAATTAATGCCAGGTTTTGTCACCTTTATTTCAGGTTGATGAGCCTTGTGAGGCCACGATCACAGTGCTAGTTAGTCTGTGTAAGACCTGGGCTGTGCACTAGTAAGAGGTACCAGATTGATAACACTAGTATTTAAATTCTTCTTTTATCTTGACATCTACAGAACAAGGATAATCTGTAGGGGAACAATTTTTGTTGACCATTACTCTGCCACTGTGCCTTGATCATGCCCTAGCAGGACCATTAGTAGAGGTGAGATGGTCTGTTGGTGTCTAAGCCTGTTTAATCCTTGGCCTTTCTACTGACCCTTACAGCAGTGGTGCCAAAGGGACATTTGTTTCTGAAATGCAGGTAACACTTATCCACAAGAAAATAGTCTGAGGCTGCCAAACATCCAATAGATTAAAACACTATTTGGCTCTGATTGACCTGGATTACTACAGAGACTGGGAATGGAGTAAAAAAATAATATTGTGGTGTCTGAGAAAAGTTCATTGCCAATATCCTAAATTCTCCGTTCTTTGGGAAGTGCTGGAATTTGCAGTTTATCCAGAAATATACTTATTAATGAGCCTGCCACAGAACAGTGTCAGTTGGCAAAGAGCAGCTTTAATTTATAGGAAGGAATAAATTTTCCAAGCTTTTTTCAGAAGTACAAGGGCAAGGTCTTGTGTATAATATGGGTAAGAACGTATCATGGTGGCTTATGTTAATTCGCTCAATGCGCATGTAATAAGTACACTATGCATCTTCTTTTAGACTTGTGATATTATTGATAGTGTGATATTATCACTATTATTATCATTATTATTATCAAGATTATTATTACCAATAATATTATTAATAGCTCTGAAATGCCTGCGGGGCTCCCATTCCATTATCATTGCAGTTCTGAACCTCCACACAATAAGAGACAGCCACAGCCCCTCTAGTGCTTACAGTTTAAGTAGAAAAGAGCACCAAAGGGTGGGAACAAGACACTATCACCATCCCCATTTTATAGAGGGGAGCTGCGGCATGGAGAGATGAGGTGACTTGCTTGCAGTCACACAGGAAGTCTGGGGCAGAATCTGGACCTGAGCTGAGACCCCCCCCCACATACCAGGCCAATGGCTTAATATTAAAACCCACCTTCTTTTCTGAAGCACTTGGTAAAGCAATGAGTTAAGCACAGTGACTTTCTACAGTAATGTGGTAGTTATTGTATACTCAGAAGTTGTTCACAGCCTTGGACGCTAGACGTTATTTAACTGAGAGAAGAAATGTTGACCAGAACATTCACATCACCTGTTCTGTAAAACATCACTGTTTAACCATAGAGTAGGCTAGTGCGCAGTAACATAAGCTAATGTGCAGTTATCTATTATCTAAAAATAAAGGTAGTAGATTAACTGCGCATTAGCTACTGCTCAGTAGCGTACGTGTAGCTGCTGACCAGGAGCAATTTGCTCCCGGCCAGCCCAGGCAGCAGGGGTTCCACTGCTGCCTGGCTAAGCCCCAGGTGGCAGGGAGCTGTGCTAGCTGTGGGGGTAGCTCTCTCCCTGCCACATGGGAATCGGGACCATCCTGACCCCACATGGCCCGGAGAGCTGTCCCGACAGCCAGGACTGCCGCATCTCAGCCAGGTGGGGATCAGGTCAGGACCCAATCTCCACATGACAGGGAAAGGCATCCTCACCTGGTGAGGACAGCCAGGTGGGGATCAGGACCCTCCCGATCCCCACATGGCTGGGAGAGGTGCCATTGGGGGTTGGGAGGGACACAGTCCCCATGTGACCAAGAGAGGGACACTGCTTGGCAGCCATGTTGGGATCGGGAACCTCTCAGTTCCAATGTGGCCATCCCCACTAGGCGGGGATGCCTCTCCCAGCCACACGGGGATTCGGAAGGTCCTGATCCCTATGTGGCTGTCCCTGGCAGACAGGGACACCGCTCTTGGCCATGTGAGAATTGGGACTGATTCTCATGTGGCTGGGATGCAGCAGTCCTGGCTGCCGGGACAGCTTGCCCCACAACGTAGGTATTGGGAGCAGCTCCCTGGCAGCCCTGGGCTGGCACCTGGAGGAGCCTAGAGCTCCCCATGGCTGCTGCAACAGAGCAGAGGAGGGTAGGTGGGAAGGAATATCCCTGGTCTCAATTGCTCCAGTTGGGAGCAAATTTGCTTCCAGGCTGGCACACATGTAGACCCTTTCCTAGGGGCAGTTTACTGCACCTTGTTGTAATGTGCGGTAACCTTACTGTGCATTAATAGCCCATGTAGATGTGCCCGCTGGGATCCAGAGCTAGAGAGGATCAGCTTATCTCAGTGTAGCAGCCTCTACTGTGCTGTTATGTGTAGTGGACAAGCTGGTAATAGCCTCTTTGAACAAATGGCTACCCTGCTGTAAGCTCTGGCCACATGAACACTACACAGGTATAATTTAGCCCTGGTTTTTCAATGGTAATTCTGTACCAGATGGGGTGAGTTACGCTCTTTTAGGGTTTCCATAGTCCATTAGTTCCTTGTTTATGCCAGTATAAAAGTTGTATATTCAGGCACTACATTTGGAAACAACTTTTTTTTAAATCCACCGTAATTTATATTCATTCCATTGACTAGTTAACATATTTAGAGCATTTTGATTCCAGCCAATGTCTCAGGGGTGTAATTTTGAATGGGAAAGGAAAAGAAGTGCCTTGCAGAGATTAGTGTGAATAAAAAGTGAAGCAGCGAATGCAGCTGGAAACCATCTTGTGAAAATTCATTGGGAGCAATAATATTTTTTGTTACTAGCCCAAGGCTGCTCCCTGCTTGCCTATGCAAACAATCAAGGACTATTTGGGTGACCCAGAAAAGTAAGATTTGGCACTGGCTCTCACACTGCTGATGAGAAGAAGCAGGCATCCAGAGAGATTGCTGGGATGCTACCTGCCCTGAAGATACTTTGCTCTCATAGTTATTTAGTGGAAAAGTTACAAAAATAATACTTAATTAGGATACCTGATACCTTAGGATACCCGAGGGTTATGCAACTGGACTGAGATGGGATTTGAAAGCCTGTCCTGAGCCTCTGCGAGTAGACCCTTGAAACCCCAAACTGGATTTTTTGGGGGTTTACTAAAGACTAAATTGCCTCTAAAATGACTACACATGGGAACATAAAGGTGGAAAAAAGTCCACATTACTGTAGTGTTTGATCAACTCGCAGTCTCTGGCAGGACATAGCCACTGCTCTTCTTTCAGATAGCTAAAGTAGCTTCTACCAACTATCTGAAATAACACTCAACCCAAAGGCATGTGGGCAAGGGGGTTGCATTACATACTGGTTTAGTAGAGAGGTGTTTACTGAAGGGAGAGAAGCAATGAGGACCACCAGAAACACAGACGAAGGAGTAGAAGGAGAAAGACAGGGATGCAGACTGAGCAAGCACTGCTAATACAGACCTGACGAAAGCCTAGAAGAGCATCTTTTGGGCCAAATATTGTCTGGTAGAAGCTGGGAGCTCTGTACATAGAAACCATCTCCAGCTGGCAGAGTCCTTCTGTGTTCAGCGAAGCATGGCATTATAGATTGCTAGTAAATCAACGGGACTGCAATGCAGACAACTGACTCCATCAACTATTTATGCTAATGGAAACAAGTTGTAGGACTCCACATTTTGGCTAATAATTGGTTCAACAAGGAGGAACTTTATTTATTTCTGCAACACTTGCATGAGGGCGGGAAGTGCTATTACCTTCATTTTACACAGGGGGAGACTGAGGCAGAGAGAGGCCAAAGGGCACTCGGGAAGTCAGTAGTTGAACAGAAAATTACATCCAGGTCTTTCCATCCTCAGGATGACACCCTAAGCACTTGAACCGTCCATCTCATTGCAGCTCCCGGCACGTGGAAGAGGTGAGAACAGGAGCTGGGCACTCTGCCCATTGTCTGCGACCGGCGTTACAGCCGCTGTTACCTCCTCACCACTACTTCAGCAAATCCAGCTGGGCTTGAACCAGACAAGGGTTTGTGAAGAGTCACTACCCCAGCTGTGGATAAGCCGTCCATCTGGCGCCCACTCGTTGGCTGTTGCGCTGGTGGGAAGCAGGCGCGTCTTTGGGGGCTGGTGACAGCAGCTGATTGACGTGACTCAGAAGCAACTTCTCCAGAACAAGGCACCATTTGCTCTTTTACCACGGGGTACAAAGCCCACAGGGACAAATTATGAAGCAAAAGTGTATCCTACTCCTGCACTCCCTTACCTGAGCTTAACTCCTCTATTTCTAGCTCAGGTTGGTCTGGCTTATTCTCCATCTCTGAGTTGGGGGAAGCAATGCGCGTGGCTGGCATTCAGCCCCACCAGTCTCTAAAGGACAGATTTTTTCACCAGCATACCCTGGACAGCTTCTCACAGCCCACACCCACCTCTTCCTTTCTCTTGGGTCTTTGAGGTTTCAAGTCTCACTCAATCCCAGGTTTAGCCCCCAGAAGAGTAACCCACTGTAACTTAGGTAGATCCAGCCATTATCTGAACTGCTGTGCAACCTTGTACCTGGAGCTGAGCTATCTGCGTCATTATGTCGCCTTTCTTCCTACGTTCTTTAAGGAGGCTTTACAACCATCTTTGATTTAGCTCTGCACATTCAGTAGCCCTGTAGCGTTGTTGCAGTCATGATGGTTTGGGGAAAAGTCAAGGAACAAGATACACTTAATAATCTCTTTTATGGTACCAACCTTTTAGTTGGGAGAGTTACCAGACAAGCTTTGGGGTGCAAAATACCTTTTCTTTGATTTTGAGAAGGGCAGGTGTTATCTCTGAAGTTTATCTCACATCTCTCCCAACTAGAAAGCTGATCCGGTAAGAGATATACTTAAATCCTGCTTCAGTGCCTTTGGTAGTAGAGTCATAGGGATGTAGCCACAATGGTCCAGGGGAGAGCTTGGTTTGGTAATGTTTCTTATTGGAACAACTGTCTAGATAAGGTCCAATGAAAGATTTTACCAAACAAAACTTGCTCCTCTGCATTCAGGCAGGGAACAATACAAAACTAAAAAGGGAAAGAGAGTGGCACAGAATAGTCTTAAAAATATCAGAGAGGTTTTTTTCCCAGTTCATCCCATCTGTTATAAACTCTTGCCCTTGAGGAAAAGACCTTACTGACTGCAATTGGGGATTTTCTTTCATATGCCCTGGCTTTCCACCAATTTCTGTTTTTTTTCCATCCAATTTTATAGGCAGAGTGGGACTTTGCTAACCAGTGAGAAAAAGTTGAAATGGCAAATAAGACCTGGAATGAAAAGAATACAGGATGACATACTGCAGTAGCGCAATGCCTTCGATATTCATTCGTAGGCATGTGAAGAGTATTTATACTTTAACAAGAGTGTCTGCTTCCTTTAATGTGCGAATCCTAATAGGACATTGTGACACAGAGACTAAAAACATCGTACTGGTGTATATCAAGTATACCTGCCTCCCTGTATATTAGAAATAAGTGCATAGAAATCTCTTGTTTCAAATGGCACTGAACTTTGGAGAAAGGCTTGAAATCTGGAGCAAAATCTGATTTGCCCTATGCCTCACAGTGCATAGAGTCAGAAAAAATAGGGCTGGAAGGGACCTCACGAGGTCATCTAATCCAACCCCCTGCTTAAGGTAGGATCATCTCTGTCTAAACCATCCAAGCCCAACGTTTGTCAAACCTGGTCTTAAAAATTCCCAAGGATGGAGACTCTGCAGCCACTCCAGCTTGTTCCAATGTTTAACTACCTTTGTAGTGAGAAAGTGCTTCCTTATCTTCAACTTAAATTTCCCTTGCTTCAGTCTGAGGCTTTTGACTTGGTGTCCCCTGAGGCTCTCAAGGTAAAACTAGGGGACTGTGGGCTCAACAATTCAACGATCAGATGGGTAGGAAACTGGCTGCGGGGTTGGACCCAGAGGGGACTAACAGACGGATCTGTGTTGACCTGGCAGAAGGTAGCCAGTGGCGTCCCCCAGGATTTGGTACTTGGACCAGTGCTTTTCAACATCCACATCAATGATCTGGATGTGGGGGTGAAATGCACACTGGCAAAGTTTGCCGATGACACTAAGCTGTGGAGAAGTGCGGCCACGTATCAGGGCACACTGACGATCTAGGTGGACCTAGATAGATTAGTAGGATGGATGGACCAGAGCCAGATGCTGTTCAATGCTGAGAAGTGTAAAGTGCTCCATCTGGGGAGGAAAAATCTGCAACGAACTCCCAGGCTCGGTGGTGCGGTGCTAGCTAGCACCATGTTCGAAAGAGACCTGCATAAAATGAATATGAGCCACCAGTGTGATGCTACAGCTAGCAGAGCAAGCAGTACGTGGGCATGCATTAACCAATGCATTTCAAGCAAAACTAAAGAAGTTATTCTCCTGCTGTATTCGGCACTGGGGAGGCTGGAGCTGGAGTACTGTGTCCACTTCAAGGGGGATGTGGAGAAGTTTGAGAGAGTCCAGAGAGGAGCCACTCATATGATTAGTGGCCTGAAGAGCAAGCCACATGAGGAAAGGCTGACAGATATGGGACTGTTCAGCCTAGAAAAGAGAAGAGTTTGTGGGGATTTGGTGGCAGCTTACAAATATATCAAGGGAAAGCATCAGGGGCTAGACAAACAACTATTCACCGAAGCGCCCTAGGGGCAAAATAGGAGCAACCGTCATAAACTCCTAGAAGAAGGTTTCAGACTGGATATAAGGAAAAACTTCTTCATGGCTCCTATGGCCAGACTCTGGAATAGACCCCCAGCAGGGGTGGGGCAGGCACCTACTCTGGAGATCTTCCAAAGGAGACTGGACGCACACCATGCTGGGGTTACTTGACCACTGCCCAGAGCAGTGAGGCTGGACCTGATGATCTCACGAGGTCCCTTCCAGCCTTGCACTTCTGTGAATCTGTCACCCATCACTCCTAGTCCTGTTCCCTGTGGCCACGGAAAATAATCTATCTGCACCTTCTTTATAATCATCTTTCAGGTGTTTGAAGACTTACACATTTATAGTGCACCCATGAGAATGGTATCTGGGTGCAGAAAAGATGCCTTCTACTATTTATAAAAGTCAGATTTAAAAGTCTCTGAATTTGTTGGCTATTCAGAATTATGTGAATTTCGAATGCGACTATTTCCTGCTTGACTGCTAGAAAAAAAAGTCCTATTTATTTTTGCTTTGCAGTAACACCACGTTTGCCTTGGCAGAAGGAAAATCATTCTAGAAGGTTGTAATGAATTTAAAGGACTGGATGAAGTTGATTTATTTAGAAAAATCCAAGCTGCTGAACAGTGCTTGGCTTGGCATTACTCAATGGAATCTTTGCTTGATCAGTATTTCTGCTCTCCCGGTTTGCTCAGGATAGAGAAGTTGATTTCTCTCTTTTATCAGAAATGCTAGCTTTGTTTAAAGCTGTAGGGAGTTCATTAGTGTGGCCAGCCTATGGGTTTACTAAATTTTAAGGTGCGCAAACATTTATCAAGGGCAAATACAGCAGACCAATGAGAAAAAATTACATACGCTGAAGTCAATACAATTGCATGCTGACTTATACAAATGAATGTGGCTGCAATTCCCTAATATATAATTCCACACACTAATTCAGCCATGAATATGAGATCTATTTGCATTTCAGTCTATTGGGATTTGTGAGCATGGAGGTTACTTGGAGCAAAGCCCTGCAAGTCTCCACTAAGATTCTCATTGAGATACATATAGGCCATTGTGTACCGTACATTAATGCAATATAATTATGCGGTGCTGGAAGCCTTTCAAGTTACCATTCATCATTCAGAAATCATCTATAACCAGTTTCTGCTGCTGTTGTGCTTGAAAGTGAATTGTACAAAATTGGCAGCCAGAGCTGCTTCTGCTCTTGAGTGTATAAAAGACCTTTCATTGTGTAGTTAGTGTTTTAGTGCAACTGTCCTTGCTCATCAGTGGGAATTCTTTGCAAAAATCTATAAATCACTGGCTAGCACATCCCGTGGCTCTGAGTTGCTGAGCATGTGTGATTGTGGCTCATCACAACAGGATTATTGCTGTATTTCCTCCAGCATGCTGTAAACAGGCCGACAGCTGGGCTAGGCTGATAATCTCCATGAAACTTGATTCATGCTGTATTTGCAAGGTGGTAATGTTGTACTTCCTGGTAGTAATTTGACACTACTGAGAATATCAGCATGAATGGCAACCCTTGACTTGAAGTCATACCTGAGGAAGCTTGGAGTTGTCTGAAATATCCTACCATTGCAGTGGTCAAGCTCTTCGGGGACATTATGACAACAACAATATGAGAGGGATGATAACTAAGATCTCTTTCTTCCCATGACCTTTGGGTGTTCTTGAGCCCATGGCATAATTACAGTGGCTGAAGAGAAAATGTCCTTCCTGATGTGGCAAAATACATGTTAACCATTATTCAAAAAGCAACAAATAGTCCAGGCACATCTTATTTGTAATGCTTTGTAGCTGTGATGTGCTTGAAACAATTAGAAGAACCCTGTTACAGGGGTATAGGTTTTAGCCATGTTGGTCTAAGGACACAAGCAGACAGGGTTCTTCGGGTAAATCTGCTATCTTTTATTAGATCAACTCAAATCATGAACAGCGCGTGCCCCGGTGGCTGGGGGGACATGGCTGTGCTGGTGGCAGCGGGAGTGCGGTCGTGGACTGCCTGCTGATGCCACCGGCGGTGTCGACAGTGGGGTGGTGAGCGGCGGTGCCTTTTTGCAGGGGGTGTACCACCACACTCATGGGGTTCACGTGCACCCACATATACCCCCTACACATTGCCCCTGACTCAAATAGTTGGAAAAATTCTTCCTTGCAAGCTTTTGGGTATAAATAACTTCCATGTGGCTGAGGAAGCATCTGCAGTCGGTGAGTGCCATTCCTGGATGGAATGAATAGTTGGTAGGTTTTACATTTCTTGTCATGGCATGGTCTGGATCCAGTCAGTGTGTTTTGGGCTGTAGGAAGTTGGCTTCTGGTGATGAGGTTAATGAGGTTCGGTACTTGTTTGAAGGCTAGGATGGGTGGTCTTCTTCTAGTATGGGTTGCAGTTGTTTGAGGATTTTCCGTCTAGGTTCCAGGGAGGGGTGATATGCCATCACCAGCGGTGTGTGATTCATGAAGGTTTTCCTTCAGTACTGCAGCGATTCTTCACGTGGTATCCGGGCGGCTCTTTCAAAAGTGTGATCCGTCTTTCTGGAGGAGTGTCCCTGCTGAGTGAAAGCCTTTTTGAGATTTGTGATTGCCACCTCACAAATCTATTTAAATGGCTATTTAAATGTGGAAAAGTGCTGATTAGACCCTAAGGATAAAACCCGGATCTTATTGAAGTTAATGGCAAAACTTCTATCAGTCTCTGATTCTGATGGGAGTACTTGCCTGCTTATAATGAAGCACGTGCTCTAGAGTCTTTGGGATTGGAACCTGAATTTACATGTCTAGCTACTTAAAATGGTAATAGGAACACAGGCCTGGGAGAAACCCCCTGGGCTGTTGTGTTTGCAAGCAACCATTCACCCAAAGAGTCTCCAAAACGGCCACTTCAAAATCTCACATGCAACTACAAGGCATAACGCTGGAGGTGTCAAGAAGACCCTTCACCATCCCACAGGAACAAGGGGGGTGTCAGGATCCAGAAAGAAGGGACTGCCCTCCATGTGGCGGTAATTGCTTTTCTGAGTGTCACGGGATTCTGTTCTCAGCCCTCTGGGATAACCCTACCGATCTGAAGCATGTTTGTTAGAAATGGGTTTGTAGCTAAGAAATGAGATCCCCTAGCGCGCGCGTGGTGATGACATGACAAAGGCACTCGGAGCAAATGTGAAAGGCAGTTGGGCTTTGGTTTGCTCTGCAGGTTAGAGCCTATCCTGATCAGCACTCTGCTTCAGCTGATGTATAATTTAATTTCCAATCTAGGTACCCAAGGTGGCAAGAATGCTTTCATTATCCATGAAAAAATGGTGGGCTGCTTACGCTGCCTGCCTGCATGGGGCTTTTTGTGTATGCATGTAAGCATGACCGGTGAATCCAACAACACTTGAAATTATAAACAGCTGCAGGATCCAGAGCCCATGCAAGACTTGACTGGCGTGTAAAATAGTAATAACTTTTGCATTGTCAGACTTGTCAGAGCAGCCACCCTCGCTCTGTACCGATCAATTTATTTAGCATATAAAGTTTTGGCATCTCATTTCAGCCATCTTAAGGTGATGTCATCACCAGGGTGAAGGCCACCAGGTAGCATTGTAAATGGACCTGAGTCAGCAATGTGGGACATGGTTGCCAGGGCATTTGTTGTCATTGTGAAGGCACCATTGGTTTAGGTTTGAGGCACCGTGACCCTGTCCAGTTCGAAAACAGTTGAAAAGTGCCCAATAACGGCATGGCCAGTTAAATCCTGGTTGACTGACTGTAAGGTCAGAGATGATATGGTGAGTGATTGGTGCTTGTGCTGACCATTCTTCTTGCCATCGTGTAAGTACGGAAAAGTCAGAGGATTTTGAAAGGGCAGACCTGTACCAATGATGGCACAGAACACATGTCTGTAAAGACTCCTTTTAAAATCCTGCTTTAGCTGCCTAGAAGGTCACCACAAACACCTCAATGGCACAGGCCTCCTTGGGGGAAGAGAAGGGAAGGAGTGTCTGGTGGTTAGGGCTCTGGTCATGGCATTGAGGAAGCTTAATTGTGTCTTCTGCCACAAGTTCTCTTTGCAACCATGAGCATGTCCTGCAGCTGTTGTGCCTCAGTTCCCCATCTGTGAAATGGGAACAATTGCACTTCCCTACCTCATGAGGAGGATTGAACATAGCCGCATCAAGGATTGTGAGGACTTCAGATACTTTAGTAACAGGAAGTACCCCAAAAAGTACCCCAAACACAGAAGTATCGTTTTACAAGGGGATTCATGAGTGCAAGACAGCCAGTCAGATGCAATGTAAATACTTCTGTATCTCAGAGCACTTTGCAAACTTTGCAAAGCTCTGCTAGCTCCATGGCACAGCTGAGGTAGGTGAGGGTATGTGGTGTCTCAGCAAGTCCTTGGCAGAGCTGGGAAGAGAGCGCAGGCCTCCTGACTTTCATTCATGTACCTGATGCACTGCTCCATGCAGCTCCAATGTAGAGCCATATCTGCTGAAAAAGTGCAAGGGGCACAGAAGGGAGAGAATAGCAGCAACTTGCCCTTCCTTTTCCAATCTGCCGGCAGCCCTCCATCTTCAACATACAGCAGCTTGCAGGAGTGCGAGGCTTCGAAGCAGGATAACAAGGGAGAGGGCATGGTTACTTGCCTGAAAATCCATCGTATCTTCTCTCTTGAGTGCCCCTCCACGTATCCAAGTCCCTCCATGTGTAGGGTGGGAACATCTCTCGCTGGCCCTGGAAGTGACCAAGCACGGTGCATCCTACCGCTGTTCTCTGCAAGAGCTCTGAGAGGTAGCCGAGTGCCTCACTGATCTCAGCACATTCAGTCATGGGACTGGGTTCGAGCCATTTGGCTCCTCTCCGGCCTTGAGAGGAACAACCTTGATGAAATATTTGTGGCATCTTCTAGTCCCTTTTGAGGCTTCCTTCCACACCGGAGGCAGCATGGCACAGCAAGAGAAAAAAGAAATCAAGACATCTATGGATGGTGCCTTTTCACTGGACAAAAACCTTCCGAGTCAGGATTTAAGTTGTGCCCAGCTGACTCCGTAAGCAGGGTGCCATCTGTAAGCAGGTTCAGATCACGCTTCTGGTCTGGGGCTAGCTCTTCTCTAAAGGAAAATGAATGAAATAGCCCCAGGAAACAATATCAGTGAGGGACAAAGGGTCCTTTGAAAAGTGACTAAGTGTGTTTGCTGAAGGAAATTGTTGGTTGTAGCCGTGTTTGTCGACGGACGTAGGCAGACAAGGTTCTTTGGCTAGATGTGATATACTTTATTAAAGCAACTAAACAGTTGGAAAAATTGTTCTTTGCAAGCTTTCGGGCACAAACACCCTTCTTCAGTCCTAGGGAGAGTCACGTAGGGAGAGATTCTCCCTAGGCCTGAAGAAGGGTGTTTGTGCCGGAAAGCTTGCCAAGAACAATTTTTCCAACTATTTTGCTGGTCTAATAAAAGATGTCACATCTGCCCAAAGACCCTTGTCTGCTGAAGAAAGTTGCCTCTTTAGAGGAGCAAGCTGTGTGTCAGAGGATACATCTGCAGCGTATCTTGCTGTGGTCGCCGTGCTAAATACTGCAGCAGTCAGCACTTTTTAATGATCAGCAGTTGAGTGAAACATGCAGGAAACGTGTGTGCGTGTGTGTGTGCACGCGGGTGAGAGGGGCCAAGCTGCCAAAGCAGTGTCTTTAATTTTAATTTTAATTTTATTTTTTTCGAATGTGAGCGTTGGAGCCGGGGAAGTTAGTGTTTTGGCAGCTTCTCCCGGCCCCCTGGAGAGCTCCATCTTTAGCCAGCCACCTGCAAGGAGGGGGAGGAGGGATTTAGTAAACATCAAAAAACCCTCACCTTTCCAGTGGATACTGCACATTCGGACCCCCCTTCTCCCCATCTTCCCTCCCCCAGCAAATGTTCAATGCAGCTTTTATGCATTGGATCCATCAAGCCCAGTAAATACAACACAGAAGTGCATTTGTGTTTTGCTGCCCCAAGAAGCGTGTGCTAGAAAAACTAAGGTTTCAAAGCTTCCTCCTATAAGACATTTTATTCCACATGGGATTCAGGGCACCAGGAGGCCTCACTGGCTCAGGGAATGTATTTACTTTTGTAAACCTTATAGCCACAAGGCAGGAATTCACAGCACCCCCAGCTTCTTAGCATAGAATCAATAAAATTACAAGCACCTTGGGCAGTTGCGAACAAGGACTTCATTTACAGAGGGAAAACGGTGATATAAAGTGACACTCGGCCACAGGAAAAGGGAAAATAGCCCAGATGAATGTGTGGTAGGAACAGTGAACTGGAGTCTTTCTGCAAAGCTTAAGAATTTTTCACTATAATTCTGCTAAAACTATAAGCGGTTGTTTCACCTTTGCGTATTGCATTAAAAGTCATAAAACCCCACCTTTTGTTTCCAGGTGTTTAAAAGAAGCCTGATGCATTTCAAAAGCAAGGTGGCGTTTGGATGCATCTCTTGCTTTAATTGCGGGGGGGGAGTTAACATCAGTGATCTGTCTAACAAACCTAGATGGGATAAATTTGACAGTAACAAACAGGACAGGCCATGCAGTCTGGCTTTGTGGCATCACCAACAAACACAGTTGGCCTGAAAAAAATCCCGTGAAAGTAAATTCAAATAAAAGCACTTAATAGGCTGAGCTGTTGCCAGAGAGCTGAACTATTTTTCAATTATTGTTTCTTAAAATCCACACTTTAAAAGCCTCTTGAACATCATTACTGCGTTTTCAGGTCAATGCCAGAGGGCACAGCATGGCAGAATTACTAAATGTGATTACGCAGAGATCACCAGGGCAAGGAAAGGAAATAAAAAGTCTGCTGTTCTCTTGTAGGAACAAAAGACTGTAGTAAGTGTCATGCCACATAAGCAGTTCCAAAATGTAGGGAGAGGGGAACACTGTGTAAGCCATCAGGAATTATTTTGAACCGACATTGCACTGGATGAAATAAAAGAGGTTTAATTACATTGTATTTTCTCATGAGACTTGGACAAAGAAAGGTACATTTTGCACAAAATCAGATGCTTCTTGCAGAACTGGAAGCAGATGCAGAAAGTCGTGGAGTCTTCCACCATATTTATTTATGCAAACCAAGAAAGCAAAGAAGACGCCAGGATGACGTATTGGAGAGACACCAAAGGAGAGGTATTGTTCAGTGGCTAAAGTAGATTGAAACAAGTCAACCACATCAGCCAAGGAAGAGATGGAGAATTGCCAAACCGTGGAGAAGGGGATATTTTCCTTAGCTTTTGACAACTTCTTGCCCTCGCCCTCTGAATTGAGAACATAAGATGTTCGTGCATAAAATGAACATAAGATGCCATTTAAGTTCAGACCAAAGGTCTGCCTATCTCAGTATCTTACAGTCAACAGTAGCAAGTAGTGGTTGCCTCAAAGGAAGTATATAAGAAACAGGATGCATAAAGTGTGCTCCATCCATGTCATACTTTCCCAGTCATCAGCCTCAGGTTGCTATTGAATAGCTCCTGGTGGACCTTCAACCATGAAGCTGAAGCCCTGTGGAAAGTACTGGCCAGATTTGGATGTCCTGAAAACTATGTCAAGGTCTTGAGGCTTCTCCATGACCAGATGACTGTGACAGTTGTGTGTGGTGGATCAGTGACAGATCCATTTGTCATCCAAACTGGGGTCAAGCAAGGGTGTGTCATCACTCCAACTCTGTTTTCCATTTTTTGACAGTCATCCTGCTTCTCATTAAAGACTGCCTTCCTTCCAGAATTGACACTGAGTACAGAATGGATGGAGGGCTTTTCAATATGGGTTGTTTTCAGTCAAAGACCAAAGTACTCCACCATCCTTGACCTTCAATATGCCAATGACTGCACCATCCTTGTGCACATTGAGGAAAACCTCCAGACTGCACTGAATCTTTTCAGAGAAGCCTACCAGACTTTGGGCCTCTCAACCTTGAGCAGATTAAAGTGCTCTATCAGCCTGTCCTGGGCCATGAATGTGACCCCCCCCAGTCAAATTACTGTCAAGGAAAAGACCCTGGAGGTAGTTGAGAACTTCCCCTACCTTGGTAGCCACCTCTCTCAGAGAATGAACATTCGGCACAGGATCCAATGTTCAAGTGCCTCCTTTGGCAAATTGCTTTAGTGTATTTTTATTTATTGCAATCTCCAGAAAGATACCTAGATCCAGGTCTGCAATACAGTCATCTTCCCCACCCTCCTCTACGAATGTGAAATGCGGGTGGCCTACTGTCATCTTTTCAAGATCCTGGAAAGGTATCACCAATGATACCTCTACAAAATCCTCCACAGCAGATGAGAATATTGCTGCATAAATGCCAGCATCCTTGCTTAAGCTAGTGTTACCAGCATTGAGTTGATGATCCTCAAGCACCAACTTCACTAGACGACATTGCTTGTGGATGGACTTTTGCCTTCCAAAATAACTGCTCTACTCCCAGCTACTCCCAGCTTAGAGCCTGAGAGCTGGCAGTGGCCAGAGGAAATATGACAAGAACATACTGAAGGCATACCTCAAGAAAACATGTTGAAATGCAGAGCTGAGAGGACCTAGCTGCCAACCAAATCCTGTGGGGCTCCAACTTCAAACAAATGGCAGCCCATTTCAAGTTAATGTTTCTTGTCCTCAAAGCAGATAAGGAGGGTGGAGGAAGGAAAAGGAGCAAAATCCTGGTCTACAGCCTACTGTGTCCTGCAGAAAGACCTGCAACTTCTGTAAAGGGTCTGTGGCTCAAGGACTGAACTCTTAAGTCATGTCAAGACCCATCAATGAGCCATGGTAGAGATCATCTTCGAATTGAGGAAATGCTGACAATGACAACAGTGGACCTGTGAAAGAACTTCCTCCCAGCCTCCTCTCCCTTTGGGGTTGTTTGTTCCCCTCTCACTCACATGTGTCTATCAATCCGGTTGCTAGCCAGACAACTCACTGCCATTGCCTGCGTGACTGGCCTCAGGTAAGAGGGTGTGAATTTAACCTATTGTTTTGAGCTCTGACCTCACGACATGGGGGCAGGGGCTTAAGCCCATGTCACTTCATTGGGTAACTGTGATGTTTTTTCAGATTGATTGGCTGGCATCAAATGATACCTGTCCCTGACTGGGTCCAAGTGGTGAGGTCAGGAGGGCTATTTATGAGGGTCCCTTCAGGAAGAGGGGAGAGGGGATTTTTAAAACACACACACAGAAACATGGAGGCAGCACAGGACCCAGACAAAGACCTGAGTCTGGGTGGTTGAGTACCCCAGGCTTGCAGGTGTGCTCCAGGAAGGGGGTCAGCTAGATGTGAGGCGCCCCAGGGGAGGCACTCGAAGCTTGGTTTTTGGTGGAGTGCAGTGAGGCGGGTGAAACGAGGGAGGTTTTTTGTATGTCATCAACTCCCTTGGGCATGCTTCATACACATCCTTATTGGGGCTTCTCCTCTCCTACACCCCTTCCATATACCAACCTTCAGATGTATAGCAGTGTGCCCACTGGCCTGGGCTTGTATCTTGCTAGGCCTGCCCCATGACCCCAGCTGCACTGACCACTTTCCCAAAACAGGGCCAGTTGGTTGACTGTGCAACTACTGGACTCTTGAGATGCAGAGAGGGTGACTCCTTGGCCCTACTCCATAACTGAAATTAAACACAAACTTAAATCCTATGTGTGGACTGTGTCAGTCCTTAGACCATAGTTTTTTCCTTGGGACCACCCAGCCTGGCAGGAATGGCACTTGGCCTTACTATGAGTTGGGGTCTCCCCTCTGGGCTCTTTGGATGCTCCCAGCCTCCTTGCCTTGGCAGCTTGAGGAATGTGAGGTGAGTGTCTCCAAAAGGAGGAGCCAAATAGAAGATGAAAAGAAACACAATACTGGGAGGTTGCTTCCAGCCTCCCACTAACACATCTGTTTGGATTTACCGGGGTCCTCCAATCCTCAGCTTGTCCTCCTTGGGGTCGACATTGTCCTCACAATGAGGGCAGCACCCCTTCAGGCATTCCTTCTGTGCAACCAGGGGTTTGCACACCTGGACGTGCCCTCCCAGAGCGTGCAGCTGCTGCACCATTGTCCCCTTTCTCACCATCCCATGCCAGCTCTTGTAGCCAGTCTCTGGCACCGCCTGACAACATCATGCACTGCCACCCACTCTGTCTCTGTGTATCTGCCCCTTATTCCCAAGTCACAACCCCCCAGCCCTGCTGCTGCCCCTCACTCCTGAACCACAGTACCCTGCCTCCTGCCTGGGCCTACGGGGACCCCCTCTTCACAAATTCCACCCCCACACACACTCCCCACACCCACGCCCCAACTATACAAAGTACCTGCATAATTTTGCAAAATGTTTAGTTTTTGTGCACATAATTTTGAATTTTTCGCTGTGTGATTAAACTTGTGATTAATTGTGACTAATTTTTTTAATCACACAACTAATTGCAATCAAATTTTGTAATTGTTTGACAGCCCTAACTAACATCCATCTCTGTCTATTACTTCCTATGTATTTAAATAAAGAGACCTATGTAGTTCTTGGGAGAAAGCTTGATCAGGGTTTTGCTTCTGGTGCTGAACCCAGTGAGGTTAGTAATCCCTATGATTTCTTCTGGTTATAGGCTTCTACTTTTGTGAAAGCTCAGTGTTCACATGGACTCCCATTGGGCCCATATTATAGTTATTATGGGGGGTCCTAGTCATGGAGGAATAGGTATGATTTCAGATATCTGGTGCCAGTTCTGTGGAAAATCCCGACTAGGCTTTACTGTATTCTGAATGCAACAAGGAGCCATTGCAGAGGATGAGCCCTGATTATCTTCATTTTGAGGTATGTGTTGGAATAATCAACCCTTCAGGTCACCAGTGTATGGATCACCTTGATTAGCTCCAGCCTGAGAGCTAGTGACATACAGAACTGGGCAGCTTGGGTTTTCATATCTGTTTGGGTATCAAATCTAAATTTAAGCAGAATACCAGTGTGCAGGCTGATTGAACAAGCCCGTGCCCAGCATGAGTTACCATTGCCCAAAGTGACAATATCAGAGGAAGCCCTGCTCAGCAAAGATGGGATCATTGGAGAACTTAGCTGTCAAGTTTGAAGCCTCTACTGAGCCTGTGAGAATTTTAATTTTTTTTTCAAAGGCTTGTAAGTCAGCCAAATTTGAGCAAAGATTTTCATAGCTAGCAAGAAGCGTATCCCAGACCCAAAGGCCATCCCACACAAGCTGAGAGTGCACTCCCTTAAGCATCCCTATAAGAAATAACTTATTTGGCCCAAGATTTCCTTAAAAAATTCCACCCTATGAGAAATTTCAGCTGAAATGCTTAGTTTGGTAAAGTTATAAACAACTGAGAATAGGATCTTATCCTGGGATGTTTCAGGAGGCTTAACCACAGACAGCACTACCAGTCCCAACCTATAACCTGCAAGGTGTTACTGTTTTCATCTCTTTTTCCTATGGCCAAAGATTGAACAGGCATAAACTTTAAATACAGTCCTTTTCACTTATTAAATGAAAAACATAGGCCTGGGTTAACAAGTGGTGTAAACCA
>NW_017728947.1:109269354-109270970 GCF_001723895.1 Crocodylus porosus
CCAAAAACAGAGACAGCTTGAATTTGTGGCCTTTTGGGGGAACATACTGGCTCTAAGTTCAAAGGCACTGAGCAGCAGCACCTACTGACTTCAAGAGAAATTGTGATTGCTCAGCATATTTGAAAATCAGACCATAACCGACTAAAACTGGGCATGCAATATTTTGCACTATTCAGGAGTAGCAGTCTGTATTGAAAATGAGGTCCTAGGTGACTTGGAAATCTTAGGCAACACTGGAAATAGAACTGAGATTGTCCTTCTTCGTCCTAGGAGTCTGCTTGCTTTGTTCTGCAATAATATGGCTTCAGATGTCACCTTTGTGCCACCATAAAAATGTTTATGGCAGCACAAAGCAAAAGCAAACAGACATCTATGCCCTTTGTTGAGCCACAAACACCCAAATTTGCGGCTTTGACAAAAGGTAGTATCAATTTGTGCTGCTATTTTGTGGTACACTTTACGGCGGGAGAGCATAGGCAGCCCAGAGCTGCCCACACTCTCCAGTCACCCTGGGCAGGTGCTCCTGGGGCTGAGGGGGCCCAATTCTGCACCCTGCCGGAGAATTGCCAGGGTCCTCAGGATCAGGCATGTGAAGCCCTGGGAACAGCATCGTGGGTTTCCCCATTTGCAGAGATGCATCTAGGGATCTTCTAGACATGGGACCTAGTGCGGAGGCATGTGGCAACATGGGACACATCGCAGGATAGCACAGGACCTGGCAGTAAAGGACCCAGAGTATCCCCAGGTACACCTCTGCAAGCTGGACTTTCCCCATTTGCAGAGGCATGCCCTGACTGTTGTCCTATGGGATTGAACCCCAGGCACTCTTGGGAGCAGCAGGGGGGCTGACTCTGCAGGACAACAGGTGATACGTATTTTGACCAATGACAATCAGCGGTGCTGGGACACATCTGCTTCATTTGGCAATGCTTGTTTATAGCCTTGTGCCTGTGCGCTTACCTGTCAGATTGTTTTTTCTCTTGGTGATCAGCCCCCAAATCTGCTGTTCTGCTTTTCTGGCGACTGAGGGGGACAACTGAAAACCCCAGCTCCTGGATCAGTCAAGCAGATGTCAAGGTTGAATGTTTCAAAACCCTGGGGGCTGGTTCCAGGGACCCAGTCTTGTTCTCTTGTATCTTGGTGGCTGGCTGGAAGTGAGAGCTGAATTTGTCCTTAGCTGTCTATTTTTTTCTTTTTTTTTTGCAAACAATTATGACCTGATGTGCAAATTAAAGTGCCAGCAGTCTGGGCGGGTTAGATTTGTTTGTCTAATAAAACCACTAGACTCTGAAATTAAACCCAGCAGGTACAGAGATCCTGGAAAGAAGTTTAAAATACATTATGCTTTAAAACATACCTTTAACATCCTGACCTGTTTTGGTTTCTTCAAGCCCTTTCTGGACCATAACCCAGTTTCTTCCTGCCTGTTTAGCATTGCCTTTCGTTTTCCCCCAAATGACTCACTTTTTGGTTCCACTCCAAAAATCCTTTTGATTGGGAGACTCACTTTTTTGATGAGTTCCTGTTAACTGTGGATTAAGACAGTCAGACAGACACAGCAGCTTTGAAATAAAAGGGCTTTATGTTGAACAACCATGTTTTAATACAAAGTAAAC
>NW_017728947.1:109273043-109283175 GCF_001723895.1 Crocodylus porosus
CTGGCCCCCTAATCACAGCATTGCCCTGGCCCCTGTTGCTTACCTGTGTATATGTTCTGTTCGTCGGTCTAGGCTGGGCTGTACTTGTGAGTGCTGCTTGGTTTAGCAGTCCAAGGCTTCCTCCTCCCTCGTCTTCCCCTTCCCCCGGTGAGCCTAGTTTAAAGCCCACTGGATGAGATCCACCATCTTTTAAGCACTCCCATTTCTGACTCATTCTCAGCTGGCTGATGAAGGCACTAATCCTGCAATTGGAAGTCAGCAGGGCATCAGGCAGGTGAAAGGTCTGTCTGTGCAGGTCTGATTGCAGGATTAAGGCCTAGCCGACTACCCCAGGGGACCACTGAACATGACTATAACCAGTGGTGTGATTTTCACACTAAGCGGCCACTGAGCACTTTTGAAAATCCAATGTAAAAACCTGTCAAATATCCAAATAAACAGATTGAAAAAATAGTGATTCTTTCCGCCTCCTCAGTACCTGCTTTTGCTTTCACTAATCTTAGGCGTTACTTGTAGAAACAGTTCTTCCAAAGCTTTCAGATCCAGTGATTTTGAAGTCGTTGTCCCTTTAAGAATGATGACTTTAAAAACAGAGTGAAAGGGAGATTTCAGGATTTTAATCATGTCTACAAAGTTCAGAAAACATCAGAATCTCCATTCCAGCTCAGCTGTAATAAGCCTTTCTCCATCTGGACTTGGAAAGATCTGACTTAAAAAATACAGCAACTCCCTGATCATTAAGTAGGAATTTTTTCACAATACAGATCTATGAAGTTAAAGCTCTTTCTCATTAAATTACTTCCATCCAATATACCCGCCAGCCACATTAGATTTGTTGTACTTTCAGGGCTCTAATATTACTTTTTGCTATTACTGGGCAGAAATATAAAAATTCTAATAAGCGATCACACGCATTAAAAATCGGCTCTGTGTGGCATTTCCCTTTGAAGTTTCATTGGCTGAGTGCCAGCATCCAGTCCCACATTGATTTACAATCTTTGTATATAAACTCTCCTCATTGTTACACAGTGCCTGCTGACAAAGACGGAAAGTCCAATACCCGGCTGCATCTCCTGCCCTCTTGCATTTCGAATTGCACTATCTCTACAGCACACAGCCAGCTTCTGGGTTTTTAGAGATAATGTTGGTGAGCATTAAATACAAAATGTTACGTTTAAAGCAGCTGCAAAAAAAAAAAAAGTCAAGAAACCTCACTTTCTCACTTTTGCACATACCAGAAAGTACACACAGCACCTGCTTCTCACCACAAGTCACACCAATGCCAACCACTTGCACTTGTGGGGAGAAAAAGGGGGCAGGTGTCAGGTTTCCCCATAGGAAGTTTAGAAGGAAATGGGAATAGTTTTCCTGCGGTTTCTCATATGTTCTGCCGCTCACAAGTTTTCGTGCTCTGTAGTTACGCAGTTTTGAGCTTCTTAGGGGATGGCTATGTCTAGAAGATAAACTTATTGTGCTCCACAGCGACACTTTCAAACGTGCCGTGCTGTTCCACAGGCACTATTTCCTTAACCAAAACCAGCGTAGTCACGTTTGTAGCGTGTTTTGGGTGGGCTAATTAGCATGGGCAGCTGCTAACTCCACAGTGCTAAATAGTCAGCTGATAATGCCATGCAGAGGAAGCTTAAGATGTAACATGAGCAAAGCAATACAGGGTGCTGGAGGGTGCTATCATTGGTTACAGTAAGGCTGCAGACATGGTCTATATATGCCCACGTACATGGCCATGGTGCATTGCATGGTGTTCTGTCGAGGAAGCCCAGCCCCCCCACAAGGGGAAACTGAGGTACAGTTCCCCAGCGGGCACTGCAGTAGGATGCTCAGATCAACTTGATTTGTTCTCTAGTGAAATTATTCATTTTCAGGCATTCGGTTTGTGTGAACTCTGAATATTTTCAGTGGAAAGTCGACAGCTTATGTGAATGATGTTAATTCACTGAAATCCCATTTTCTCCATCAAAAAGCAGCTTTAATGGATTTTTTTTTTTTTACTGTTCCTTATAGGAGTGAGATGAATGCATGCATCCGATAAACTGAGTTGGTCTCTGGACACACACAGGTAGGCACTCAAGCACACACCTAGCATGTACCCTTCCACCCATCCTCCCCAGTTCTTGCATAAACATGTATACAATGTCTCCATTTATCATTTTTGAGGCCCTGACAGTTGATTTAAAATTGTTGCTTGGAATACAAGCTCTTTATTTGGTTTTCTAATCAAATAATTAAAATGTATGAGTTGACACAATAGACTAACAGCTATAACAGTCTCATTGCAATCTATTACGGATGATTCTCCATAGAGCAAATATATAATCACAATCCCAGACTATAATAATTATGTAATATTTCCTTGATGGGAGCAATTGCAATCTATTGTGCACAGAAGTAATTAGAGCTTAGTTTGTTCCATCATTTCTGAGTGGGTGGTGTATGTGTGTAGAAAAACTCTGCAAGCTTAAAAATTCAGGAGAATTGTTGGGTTCTGAAAAATGATCAAGCATACCCAGAAGTCTGGGGTTTTTACAAGAAAGCAATTCATCTTTTTCTTTTTCAAAATAGCCAAATGCTTCATCAATAAATGGTAAAACCTTGAATGGCAAAACAAATGTTTTCTTAAAAATTGTGTGTATGAGATATCTATCTATCTGCACATAAGTGAGCACTATTTGCATATACATATATATTAAACCAATACACATTTTTGTTCCTGAGTTAAGACTTTAAATATGAGTTTTCCTCAAGGCACATTCATTTTTGGTTTTGTTTATTGTGGAGTTATACAGGGGTCTGTAATGGAAGTGTTGTGAAGACTTTTCCTCTAATGGTAGTGCAATAATTGCTTGAAAAGGATATATTAACAGTAATGCTGGAAGCAAAAATGATGAGGGAGAATGAAAAGCAGACTGTTAAAACACAGTCTAATTTATTATTTTTTTATTCCAAAGTAGTTGGTCTGGAAATATCGAGACTTATTAACATTTTTTTCTAGAGATGATAAAAGTCACCTTCTTCTCAGATATTCGAGCCATTTATTAAGGACCAACAGAAACCTGAGATGGGATATGTGCTGCTTCAACTATTTTACTACCCACCAGAGAATGTTTTTAAAGGGATTTCCTGTAGAGGAATAGGAGCTGTTTGGGGAATATACTGAAGCTTGAAAAAAACAACCTGTAGAGTTTCAGTTCCTGCCATGATCTTTGTATGTCTTTCATCATTGTTTGAGAGACTGGTAAAGGATCAAGGAAGTGAGGTGAAGAGGAGAAAAGATTAGAAAGATGCAGATGTTTATTCTGGAGGGATGGCATTGGTTTTTATACATAATAAGCTAATTGTTCCTTTTCTGGCTGTATTTGATCAATAAGTCATGTCCCAATTATTGGTTATGCTACATGTCAAAGTATAGCTCAGAAGGTTGGCTTTGATATGGTTTTTCTGGCTTTATCTTTCCACTGCTATAAGTGCTGTTATTTTATTCCTGTCTTAGAGCTATTGCAACAAAGATCTGGTTTCCTTAGTTTTCACCAGAGAAAAGGAGGTCAGGACTAGAATACCCATTGAGAATATCTTCCTGACTTGCCTATAGTTGGGATTCCAGCTTGGCAACTTGGACTCTGTAGGCTCACAAAAGGATACAGTTGGCTTCTAGTTGACCAAACCTGGCATTTCTGTTTGTGATTCATTCTTTATTTTCCTTCTGTCTAATCTCCCCAACCCAACTCCGCTCCCTAGCACACATTGTAGACTAGTATTCAGTTAATCTCGGTGGAGTATTGATTCAGTGGGGACAGGATTTAGAGGGAATTCTTAATCGTGCTAATGAGATGAAATTATCCTTGGAAATAGAAGGGAATCCCAGACCAAGACTCTTCTTAAAGGTGTTGCCCTTGAGAGCTGCCAGCTGGAGTCCCATAGCAAATCCCCATTTCTTGGGGTTGTAACATATCAATAAAACATTCTTCAGGTGAAACAACATGAGCGAGCTGAAGGATTTGGGACAGAAATTATTTGGACCTACAGGTGGAAGATCTCAGTTAAGCTGCTGTCCACCATTTTGAACAGTCAATGAACGCTTAGGACTGAACGGAAGTTGACTACATAATAGCAGCCCCATCACCAGAGGTGGTGCAGTGGTGCATTTGCACCCTGCTTTATTCCCAGTTCACCCAAACTTTAAAGCGTGGGAGGGGCAGCAGCAATTCTATTCAGGCAGTGCCAAGAGAGTCAGTAGACTTCATTGCTTACCATCATCACCCAGATTCCTGCTAATCTCTCTCTACTCCACAGTGTTAAGGACCTTGTCTCCTTTTTAATAGTCTTGAGGTTCCACTGTTCAAACTACCCTTTCGTTTGCAACGTTGCTGTCTGTTAGTAATGCCTCTCTTCTATTTCACAGCCCTGCAGAGCGTTTTAGGAAAGAGAGGATGAGGCCTCTGAAGATTAGGCCCTGTCCCTGCTCTGTGCATCCACAATTGGAAAATCTTTTCTTCTTCATTCTGCCTTTCAAAAACAAAGCGTGTATTATATTCTGGGGCATATGGTATGTGAGAAAACATGGTCCCTTGTATAGTTGCTCGGAAGTAACTTAAACTGGCTTTGATGGAAATGAGCTGTATTTCATTTATTTTCACTATCCATTTTGCTTCCTCAGCTATTTTGTAAGGGAAGGCCAGTGACTCAGCTACTCCATCAGCTGAATTCCTCAGAGACATATTCAAAGTTAGTTTTCATGCTCTTGGCTCAGGAATTCCAAGGAAAGGAAGGAGGCCCCAACAGTTTCACTGCACTCTTAGGACAATGTTTCTCATGTGCAGAGGTGAAAAAAATCTCATCAATCAGGTGAATCTAAAGAGAACTTAAGTAAAAGAATTTCCACTAGCTTCCATGGGAGTTGGGACCATGCAAGGCATGGGCTCTTGTGTAAATTAATTCATATGAATAATGGTGGGTGGTACAGTGTCTTTACAAGATCATCCTTCACAGCATGGTTTTAATGCTAAGAAAAGGCCTTGTAGACTTTGATAACAATATTGATTATAAACTTTTAGTTGCTGACCAAAAATCCCATTGTGTTGAGTATGGTATGAGGGAAAGTGTTTTAGAAACAGAAATAAGAAAAGAAGGCTTAGAGATGTGTTAAAAGCTGTTAAAAGTGCTGCTTAGCACATTGATACTATGGATTTGGATCCAATTTCCACTTTTCAGGTTATAATTAAATAATTTTCTTTATGCTATAGCTGTGGAGGGTTTCTGGAATGATTCCCTGACAGGTACAAAATACAAAGTGATTTTTTTAAAAGAATGTTGCAGACAGGATTGTTTTATTTATAATGATTTTGCTGTCCAGATACAAAAAGAAAAGAGTTTTTTGGTAAGTAATGTTATGCAGTCATTTTGGTGTTGACTTAAGGTAGGTCAATATGACACGCAATTGTTGAACCTTTGGATCATGGTGTATGCGTAAGGCGTCTAGTGAGGTGCCCGATGAATCTGCTTGTGGCTGAGCAGCCCAATTGGAGAGAAAACAGAGCTTGTTACAAGTTTCACAGTTCCATTTGTTGTCAGAGTTGGAGTCTGAGTTTACAGCACTCTGCTTTCTTCTTTCTCACTTTGCTTTCATCCTCTGGATCAAAGCAGCTTCATGCTGTGTTGCACCCAGTGCCAGATGATCCCTCCATATCAGATGGGATTCTGCATGCCCCTCCTAGCTTTCTACATTGATGTTGATATATGAATTATACTTCATATAATTTTTGCAGATGTCATGGTACTGCCATTTGAGAGTCATCTCAAATCTCGCTGTATAAAATATTCTTGGGAATACAGGAAAACAGTCTCCTCCCATTCTTCTGACATGGCCAAGCCATTGCAATGTCCTCTTCTTGATAGTGGTTTTTAAATGTGTCAGTCCTGTGTGCTTCAGCCAGGGTGACACACAGTCATGGGCGAACTGGGAAGCTGCCCCAAAATGGTAATTTAAAAATAATTATCATTATCTCTGGGGAAGGGGCCTGATACTAAAAGTTTGTCTGGGGCCTCCAGGAGTCTAGGCATGGTGCTGGCTCCAGCACCTCTGTGTTTGGTATTTTGTCTTCCCATTTTATTTTCAAGATCTTATGCAGGCATCTCATGTGGAAGCTGTTCAATCTCTTGATGTGTCTAGCTTGTGTAGTCCATGTTTCTGAACTATAAAGCAGGAATAGGAGCACGCAACACTTACATTCACATCTTAACTTTAGTTGATAGTTTGCAGTTATTCCATGCCCACTGCTGTAATAGCCTGAAATTCCTATCTGCTTTTTTGATTCTATTAGTCAGTTCAACCTAAAGGTCAAGTTTCCTGCTGATCGTAGAACCCAAGTAACAAAAGTTGTCAACAATGCCAAGAAATTTACTCTCCAGAGTGATGTCAGGTATTGGTTCTTCCACCTCTTGGTACGTGATCACAGTCTTCTTGAGATTTATCATCAACCCAAAGCTCTTGCGTGACTCGATGCTGTTTCAACTCATTTCAAGGTCGAAAGAGCAAAATCAAAATGAAACAAAGGCCATCAAAATAGCCTCGAAACACAACAAGGCTAGTCGAAACATTTCAAAAGTCAAAATGTTTTGACCATAGCGCTGGGGATGGGAAGTCAGTCCAGCTGGGCTGACTTCTTATCCCCGGTGCAAGATCTGGCAGGGGGAGGGGTTACAGCCCAGCTGGGTTGCCACTCCATCCCCAGCGCTAGATTGCATGGTTGCTTCCCTGCCCCCTCCCCCCGCGATCTAACACAGGGGATGGAGAGGCAGCCCAGCTGGACTGCTTTCCCCCACACAATCTAGCACATGGGGATGGTGAGGCAGCCCAGGTGGGCTGCTTCCCTGTCCCTGGCCTGAACTGAGAAGTCAGCCCAGCTGGGCTGCTGCTCCATCCCTGCGAAACTGGTCTGGCGAAACTGTCGAAACAGGGTCAAAACAGCCTCATTGTTTTGATGAAGGAAAACAGCAAGGCTGTTTTGACTTGAAATTTTTTTCGATACAAAACACTGTTTTCTCCAGACCTTGAAATTGAAGTAGGAACGGAAGAGTGCCATTTCGCACAGCCCAGTATATATATATGTGTGTGTGTGGTGTGTGTGCATACACACACACCACACACACACACTGATGCTACCATCACTGGCACTGTAACATTATTTGCTGAAGATAATTGACATTCCAATCTCCTTTGCTTCTGAAAATGTCAAGTTGAAAATTGTTTCTTATGTGATCCTTACTCTATTTATTAGTGTAGGCCAAGTGCAAACGTATCATCAGCCAACAGGGGATAGCTTCTAGGAAAAAAAAGTTGATGGCTAAATGGTCCCTGCCTGTAGTGGTCTCTCAACTTGAATGGTCTTGTGCATTCTCCTACCTGTTCATTCTGTACAGTTAATAAAATAATGCTATGGGTTTCATTGGCTAATGGTGAGATGGCAACTTTCACCCAGGAGCCAAAATCTTTTGTGTTTTTTAAAAAAGCTTACACACCGTTTCTCCATCTCACAGGGAAATCTTTGGTGGAAATGTTTAATGATTTGGGTTCTCAGTGGGTGAAAGGGAAGTTCCAAGTAATAATTTAAATTTAAAATTTTGTTTCAGTGCCAAGTAATCAAAACCAATTTTAAGTGAATCAATTAGGAAGCATTAAAAAGGCAGCTATTTCCTGCTTGAAGGTGGCAAGCTCTGTGTCTCTTGTTATGATGTCTCTGGAGAAATGAATAACAGACTATAATTTTTTTCTTTTTGTGAAAATGCTAGCAATATCTTAACTGCCTGCCAGTCTAATGAGTATGGAATGAATGTCTTGCTCTTTTCTGTCGGCTTCAGTACTGTGTGCATCAAAGTCAAATTAATATATTTATCTTCAGTTGCTTATTGTCAGTTAAAAATATTATTTTGCCTCATTATCATCTTTGGGATCAGGTCTAGAAGTGGTTGAAAAAATTGCAAAAAAAAGTTTTTTATTGGAATCTGCTGATTAGGACATATCCTGACATTTCAATAAAGTTTGACTAGAACTCAGGCCTAAGTCAGAAATATGCTTGTTCTCCTATCAACTCTGTAGCAGGGGGCCTACCAGGGCTGATCTCTGTGTGGCCCACCCACCTGTTCTTGGGCTAACACCTTCTCGCCAGCCACACCTTGGTCTTAAATGATTAATTAATAGGTGTAATTAGGTGGGAGGCTGCCCATTTTCTGCTCTGCTGCTAGGGGGCGCTATCTGCAGCCCCTTTCCTCCCCTTACAGCGCAGCCCAAGCCTCGCAGATGGCATCTTGATGTTCTCACATGCACCAGTCCCTCACAACGGGGCCCAGAATCCTACTGTAGGACCCCACCTGGGTTCCTCCCTTCAGGCAGACTCTGCTGCCATCATACTGGTCCACACATCTCCCTGTCACCAGTTCCCCTTCAGGTGTGGTCCCCTCACTGGGACCTTCAGTTCACACTAGCCCTGGCTCACCTCCAGGGCAGTCGGGACCCCAGGCCCCTGGCTCTTGGGCGTCCCTCTTGATGGGCCTCCTTGCCCTTCTGACCCTCCTGGTCCTGGCCCCTGCCTGGGCCAGTCAGGGGAAGCTCTGGCAGACCTCCCTGTATGACCTGTACTCTTTTCCTGAGGTGCCCCTCTCTGGGTCCTCTACCACAGACATGGGAGGTAGGGTTACCTCACACTACGATTGGTGCCTCAGGGTCTCACAGGGGACATTCACTCCCCACCTTGGGCAGGAGGTCATGGTGCTACTACCGGTGTTACACTCAAACCAAACTTTGCCTCCCCACATTGGAGGACTTACTGAGGTCAGGACTCAGCTCTCTCTCTCTGGCTGAGCCCCCTCTCCCTTCACAGGGCTCTACACTCTGCGCCCCTCACACTGGGGGCTTCACATGCTCATAACACCCCCTTTACTTGGGGTTTCGGGGCTTCCCTCAACAGGTGGGCTCAGGTGGCTGTAGCCATGCTTGGCCCCAACTCTCCTTCTCGGGGTCTCAAACCCCCGCAGGGCTCAAGCAGCCTTGGCCACACCTGGCCTCTAACTCTCCTCCTTGGGGCTCACACCCCCACAACTACCTCTGATGTATGTGATCCACCCTAAGGTGAGGGCTAGGGGTTAAGGCACCCCGACCCGCCTTTCACCAGGGTGATCACTGGCCTGGCATTTCCTGGGGGCTCCCACACCATTAAGAGCCCCACCAGGCCACCCACTCCCGGCAGGGTGTAGTTTCCGGTCATACCCAGGACCAAGAACCTCGTACTATCCCCTACAGCTCCTCCCTTACCTCCAGATGAAACTTGGCAACCCTTAGGCTAGGCAATATTGTTGCCTCTCCTCCAGCAGCCAAACGGCTTTGTTTAAATAGGCAGCCCTCAGCCTAAAATGGCTGCTGTCATTAGGCACCTGGAGGCTGCCAGCTTCAGGGCCTTAAAGTGGCAGGCACACGTAGTGCCCTGCCACAAACTCAAAAGTATCTCAGAATCGGGAACTCAGATTATCAAGGGTGGACTGCTCTTCTGAGTTGACCTTTTCCATCGTGAACAGAAAGTTTCTTCGTTGCACCCTCACGGTCTTCATCAGAGATGGACAGAGAAAGAGAATTTTGTTTTGTGTAGGATATTGATATTTTGATTTCAATTTGTAGCTGCCTGGCCCTGGTGCAGCTCCCCATCAGCTGGAAGCTGGGGGCCCATTCTGCAACCAGGGAGTTGGGGGCTGGAAGAAAAGGAAACAGCATGGGTGTAGCTCCCAGCAGCCTGTACCTGGTGCAGTCTCAGGAAAAGCAAAAAACCCCTTACTGCTGACATATTGCTGAAGCCACCCAGCTGGCATCAGACTGGAGCTAGCTTGTTCCAACTCAGGTCATTGACTGCTGGCTCACAAGGTTTTCACATGGAATGGCTGGTGGGCTTTTTAACTGCCTTCTGGGTTTGGGGCCTCAAAGGTGCCTTTAGATTATATTTTTAACCTTTCCTCCAAAACTGTGAGTGGACTTCATAGATTTCATAGACATTAGGGCTGGAAGGGACCTCAGGAGATCATCGAGTCCAGCCCCCTGCCCAAAGGGCAGGAAGTCAGCTGGGGTCATAGGATC
>NW_017728947.1:109283656-109297017 GCF_001723895.1 Crocodylus porosus
AATGGCATAAGAAAAAAAAAAAGAAGGAGCAATTTGAAAGTGGCAGCAATTTGACAGGGTGAACTACAAAAAGTCACAACACCATTTGGTGGATAGAGAGACTCATTACACATCTTTGAGTGCCTTTGTGTTTGCATACAACAAATCCATGGATGCGACACTTTAATTCATGGTGAGCCAAACTAAACTACATCCGAGGAGTTTTACTTTAGTGTGGCAGAAGATTTTTAAAGTGTCCAGAAAATCCACTCATGGAAACAGTCACGCCATTGCAGTGCAAGGAAGGACAAAAAATGTAGCATATTCAAACACCCTATCTGCTGACACAAGGATTCTCTGTTTCCTTGCAAAATCAGGAATTCAGTCCACAATAGATACTCTCCAAGAGTTCCTGCCATGTAAAAACCCATTCTCATGAACGATGGCAAGTAGCCAGTAAGAGGGATGCAAAGGATGGTTAGACAAAACAGCCTGTTCAGAACAAAAGTTCCAAACACTGTCCCAGCATGTCACCATTTCTACCTATGGTGCCTACTCTGCTGCATTGAGCATATCCTCTTCTGTGGCCACTGAAGCTCGTAGAAGTGTTAGGTGCTTTTGCAGTAGGAGAATATTAATTAGGCCTCAATATCTGTGTAGAGTTTAAGAAGTGCCAAGTAGCCATGACTGCCATTAAACCAAGTCTATACTAGAAACTCTGGGGGCTGTAGAGATGACTACCAGCAAAAGCCGTAGCCTGGATGCAGTTCCCCAGCATGAGAATACTTTTACCATCATAACATTTTCACTCAAGGAGCTGTACCCAAAAGACAGAAAAAATGTTAGTATAAACTCTGTTATAGTGTAGATGAGGCCTAGATCAGCGGGAACTGACAGAGTGCTCTAAACACTGATCTGTTGCGGATTTATCAAATGTGGTATCAAATGCAGTGTTTTTTCTGTCAAACTGAAAAATAAGTTTTAATTTTGGATGCATGTAAATAAAATCCTGAAAATCAAATTCCTGGAAGAGGCCACAGGCTGCCCAAACCAGTGGATAGCTTCATTTTGCATTTCTGGATCAATTGCTAAATATTTTTACATTTTTCCTATCCAAAAAAAAAATAATCGTCGCAAAAAAGAAGATGCATTAGTTACTTGAACTCTGGCATAAAAGTCTCCCATAACACTCACCCTCACCATAAATTATGCTCCATTAAGCTATCTGCAGCCAAAGGACATTCAGCTCCTTGGCAGATCTTGGTAACGTTTGCTTGAAACATTTTTGAACCTGGGTTCCGCTGACCTCACTAACCAAATAAGTGAAGCTAAAAATAAATGTGAAGTGAAGCAGACAATTGGGAGCCCATATGCCTCTCACTGTTTGGGAAAGGCACTTAACTGCCTGTGCTGAATTGTGTTTGTTGTACAGAGATAACATCTAACATCAGACTGTTTGCATGGAGACACTTTCTGGGCTCGTTCTTCCAGACAGTAAATGCCCCGTGCACATCCTGTCAAAACGCCTAATGTTTTCTGTGTTCACATTTTCCAAATACTTAAGGCTATTATTGTTTTTACAGTTAGATAATGAGAACAGACCAAATCTGTCATCTGATCTCTGTGCTAATGTAGTACACATTGTCTAAATCAGCTTTAACGCAGGGTTGAAAACTAATTGTGACCTTGGCAGCCAGTGGCTGGTGAGATAAGACTTCCTTTTCAGTTAAGGTCTATAGCCATGGCCAGTGCTGTAAGCTTGTATCTGCTCTGCTGTATAAGTTTACATGACAATCAATATGACAGCATTGTTAACATGCCGAGTTCAGAGCAATAATAAATGGGCCTAAAAAGAAATAATTAGTCATGGTCACAGAGGGGAAATTAATATTCATGAATGATTTAGAAAATAAAATGATGCTGGTAAAGAAATGATGCCTGGCTCTGGCAGGCATTTTGCATTCAGAATAGAAATGTCTATAATCAAGTGCATATGGAGCAGTCCGAACAAAGGGCAGATGTGCCAAACTGCAGAACATAAAGAGGATGCTGGGTGATATGGACGGACCTGCTTTTCTAATAGGATTGCGAGCTGAAATGGTCTTGCTGCCAAGACTAGGCCATTTGTGTAAGAACACGTAGATGCTGATATTGATTTCTTCATCCCCAGTGGAGAAGCTTTTCCGTATAGTCCCAAATATGAGCGAGGTGGAGCGCCTATGGGCTCCAAGTAGACCTTGCTAGGTAGAAGGAATATTCTACCATCATTAGACCCTGTCTTTCAATAGCCGAGTCAAGATCCTGTAATAGAAGATCCTGTGTGCCGGGAAGGGAGATTGGAGGGCTCCGCAGAAGCCCTGCGAACATCGCAGCCTTCTTGCCTATCAGCGGTTACTAGTGTTAATGTTATTGCTTCTTTTTTGGTTGTTGAATTATTCTTTCTAGCCCTGGGCAAGGAGGAAAGGCCATTGAGAAATCAGTTCAGTCTTTTGTGCACCACTGCATCTGCTCCCAGCGACCCATGGCATTCCTACCTGATGAAGAATGGCCTTGTTTTTACGTTTTGACTGAGCTGGCCTGAGAGCAGGCTGATTTCCTGAGTATCAGCTGGAAAACTTCCTAATTCGGGGATCTCTCCCTCCTGACAGTTTAGCCAATCTGCTCTTGAGCTTAGTATCTGTTTTAGGTCAAACAAAGTGACTTTCCACACAAGAGGGTGTCTGCATTGCTGCTGCACTGGGACTAGAGCTCCTTGTAAACCTTTCTCAGTTTACATGTGCAGCTGTCAAATGGCCTCTTTCCTCAGGAAAGACCCTGGGAGGTTGGTGCTGGCCTCTGGGCGAAAGTCTGCTATCTGGGTAGAGGCTATAAGCGTCAGAGCTTCCGGATAAGTCTGACCTGTTAGTTGAAAGGGCAGCACGACCTAAGCTAACCTAGGTTGAGGGAGGGGTTGGGATCACTTCTGGCACAGGGCATAGGCCCTAAATCCTGGCGGGTTTGTCTGAGTATTATACTACGCATATTTGAATAACTTGCTGTAATTTGTTACTCAAACCCTCAACCTCCACCCCCTTTCTCTCTGGCTTTTGTCCTCAAGTTCCTGTACTATGAGTTGGAGGACTTGGGCATTCATGGATGGCCAGCAGAATGACATGTCTGGCCCATGGTAGCTGAGCCTTCATTGCTAATGCATTAGTGGACATCCATCATTGTTGAGACTGTCCTCCTGTCTCACGTGGACCAGGGCACAAAAGTTCCTGTGATGAAACTTCTCCAGTGGGTAGATGTACCAAGTCTGTAATGTCCAAGTCTCGCCCATGATAAGCTTAAAATGCAATTAGATATATAAATATATATGCATCATATATATTTGCAACCTACTGTAGTGAGAGTTATTGCCCAGCCTCGCCAACCTTTTTTTTCATAGATTTCATAGACATTCAGGCTGGAAGGGACCTCGGAAGAGCATCAAGTCCAGGCCCCTGCCCCAGGGGCAGGAAGTCAGCAGGGATCATAGGATCCCAGCAAGATAAATATCCAGATGTCTTTTGAAGGCATTCAGAGTAGGTGCTTGAACCACCTCCAGCAGCAGTCTAGTCCAAACCTTGGGGGCTTGGACAGTAAAGAAGTTCTTCCTTATGTCCAGCCTGAAATAGTCCTGGAGGAGTTTGTGACCATTCAATCTTGTCATCCCTTGGGGCGATCTGGTGAAAAGACGTTCCCCCAGATCCTGGTAAGCACCCCAGTAAACGTATAGGTGGCCACCAGATTGCCCCTGAACCTGCACTTTTCCAGGCTAAAGAGCCCCCTGGCTCTCAGCCTGTCATTGTTAGGTCTGTTTTCCTGACCTCTGATCATGCGCGTGGCTCTCCTCTGGACTCTCTCAAGCTTCTCCACATCCTTTTTGAATTGTGGGGCCCAAAACTGGATGCAGTACTCCAGCTGCGGCCTCACCAAGGCTGAGTACAACGGGAGGATGATGTCCTGGGATTTACTTGAGAAGCATCTATGGATGCAAGCCAGCGTTTTGCTCACTTTACTAGCCGCAGCATCACATTGGAGGCTTATATTCATCTTGTGGTCAATCGTGACCCCCAAGTCCCTTTCATCCATAGTGCTAGCCAGCGTAGCACTGCCGAGCCTATAAGGGTGCTGCAGGTTTTTCCTCCCCAGGTGGAGAACCTTGCATCTTTCAGTGTTAAACACCATCAGGTTCTCGTCTGCCCATTTGCTGAGCTTGTCCAGGTCAGCCTGGATAACCCACCTGTCTTCAGGTGTGGACGCTTTTTTGTCCTTCCATCCTTATAATGAGTATGGAGAGACCATACCTCTTGCTCAGCAGAATCAAATATTGAAACTGATTGAAGATGGGAAGACAACAGAGATAAGCTCGAAAGTATTTTTGGTCCCTTTCACTTCACTGTGTGCATTTTATCAGTGGTGTTCATGTTTGGATAGCTAAGTGAACCTGTTTTTTGGATGTACGAACTGTGCGGCACTCAAACAGAGTGGAGATGACAGGAGATCCAACCCTCTGAAAATCCCTAGCGGAGGAGCTCACATGGCTGTTTGTAACTGTATCTGTGAGCGTGTATCCATATGCATTGGATAGCTCCTTGTCAGACACTTCTCCAGGTTTTTGTGCAAGGCTGTCATGGAGAAGGTTTAAATATGACAGACTCCAACCCTGTGAGCAGCCGGGGAAGTTAACATGACCCAGCAGCTCCCAGGGCTGGATTAACCAACTTTTAGGAAGGAAAGAGCTATCTCATAGGTCCTAGGTTTTTCACTCTCCCGCAGATTCTGACCGGCGCTCCCCCGCTGCATTTCTTCTCCTGGTTCAAGTCAAGCTACCTTCCACTTGGTGGCTGTAACTTTAGAGCTGTGGAAAACATGAAGGGAGAAACCTTAACTCAAGTAGCACGGGGTTTTACTGCAAACTTGAAAGGGGCCTGTTAACCGAAAGGGAAGCAAAGTTGAGCCCTGTTTGAAGTGAACTTGGCCTGGTCTGTGGTTTCACAGTGAACTTTTCAATCAGCTCTCGCTGCAGCCCTTGTCTCCGCCGAGCATCACTAGGCCACATCACTGCAACGCTAAATGTGCGTCTCTGAATATTCAGGTTTGGTTCAGCGGGCCCTGCCTTCCCATAACTACTACATCACTGACATCATGAACATGTTGTACTGATAACAAATACCCTGATATCCTCCTCTATGCAAAGGACTCCATTGGGAGAGGTTGTTTTTGTGCAGCCCTAAAGCTGCTGGTAGTTAAATTAATTATGAGTCAGGTCATTTTGCCATTTCTTTTGATTCCCCATTAGGGTAGGGACTATCCAGGCAAGTTCATTCTTATTCTGTTGATTTGAGGCTTAAAGAGGTCAAAGGGGAGCTTAGTGGTACAGTAGGTACTGAGCAGATAGCATTGGCCAGGTTTAGCAAAACTGATGCTGTGTCTTGTCTCACCCCCCTCTCAACCCTCTTTTTTTCAATTACACGATGTAAGAAAAGCTGTCGGTTTCACCGGGCTTTGTATCCAGACCAGAGTTAACGGCACAGTTGGCAGTGCACAAAATCCTGCAGGTTGATCACTGAGTCACCACACCAGGGACTCTTCCTATGCTACTCCCCACCTGCAGACTTTAGAAACCAGGCTGGATAAGTTACTTGGCCAGCATGATTAGCAAGGACCTTCCTCGTTGTTCCCATCTATTGCTATCACGGGTCACTGTGTCTTGTAATCTCTTCCGTAAAGACTGGATCTTTTCGCTGAGGCCTGTCCCTAATGTATATTATGCAGAGTCTGTCAAATATGCGAACAAGTTGCTGAGTCTTTTCGAACAGAGCCTGGCTGTTGTCATTGCCAACTCACACCTTGTACTCCCACCCCATCTGTGCTGGGTGATATCTTCATGCATAATACATGCATCATCTGCAACATAGAAAAAAAATCAGCACTTTAAGTCTATCATCTGAATTCAAGCCACATTGGAGCTAAATCCTTCAGACTGCATTCGGCTTCACAGAAGTTGCTTCTTCAGCCTTACAGCAATACAATATGCCGGTTCTCAGGCTCCCCCTTCTTGCAAAATTCTTTAAAAAATTATGCCAGATTTTACAGATCTCTGAGAGTATCACAGGCTAGGACCTTAGCCAGCACCACAATGAGTGGTGGGGACTGGGGCAGCCTGCCACAGCTAGCACAGCCCCTGCCACTACCACCACTGCTACCACTGGGCCACGGTTACAGACCCTGGTTTTAATACCTCTGACCACTGAGCTGGCCTTGGATATATTTGTTGAATGCCCTGGGCTTTTGAGCCACAGAGGAACTGATTCTCCTTTCACATGAGGTTAACACCGCAGACTTTCCCCGGAGTTATCCCTGATGGACACCAGCACAGCGGAGAGGAGCCTTGGAGCGTCCACCTTGGAAAATAGCTCTGCAAACAGTAATGCACACTTTCAAAACTCCATTTTAGAGTCTCTCAGGAAGGCTTTTTTTAAACAAAAGCTCAAATTCCACAGTCAGTAGAAAGTCCTTGATTCTTGGTGGTGAAAGCTTCCTACCCGTATTATTCCCAGAGGCGGCATAGATTCTGCCTTTTGCCTCATCGAGATGCATTAGGAGCGGTATTCGATTTCACATACACGGCATGTTGATGTAATTCTCCTGACACGTCTGTTTGCACCATTATGAAATAAGGGATTTCCTTTCTTTTTATTTCCATGGTTTTCCTCCTCTCAGGGGAATCCAGAAGATATGATCCATTGGCATATGAGGATTATGCCTTTTACACAGAGGACTTAAAGAAAGCTTTCTCTTGTGCTAACTGAAGTCTCAGGACAGCCTCCTGCATGACTTGTGCCTGCCTTAGCTGACAAGCTGTGGGGGAAATGGATCAATTCATCGTCTGTGCCGTTAATACCCTCAGACCCAGCTGAACCTTCCCAAACATAGTTCTTCAAGTGTTCTCTGGCCAAGCACTCCAATAAATCAATGCGAATATGTAATGGCTTATAGTTCATTTCCTTTAAAAAACAGTCTCTGTTGGCATAAAACAGGTCTGTGGACCCTCACTCCTTTCTTTTCAGAGAAAAGGGGGCTGAGAGAGAACAGCCCCAGTTCAGAAAATGGCCTTCCGTTTTCCCGAGCCGCTTGTTGCTACTTGCACTGGCAGGGCCGATACTGCTGTTGAGCTGGCTGGTGCTGACGGCTGTCGGCAGGCGAGTCATAGCTCCAAAGCTAATCGTAGACCGCCTGAGAGCGAATGGACAAGCCAAGCCCTCTCTTTCGTGTGCACCAGAGAGATCAATCAAACTACTCTGGGTACTAAAAACAGCTTTAGACCACGGCTGGGGTTGCCCAGCATTGCCAGATTGGAACAACTGAAATATAATGGAGCCCCAAAACACCAAGAGAAATGCCAGATTTTCTCCCTAATGGAACCAGCCCTGCAAAGCCCCAACTGCTACCTGACTGCCTGGACTAACAGGGGCAGCGATTGCATGTTGCACTTTTACAGAGCTTTCCAGTTGAAGAGCTTCACCTACCCTGCTACTGGTCCCGAACTTTGCTAGGTTCAAGCTAGCTCATGAGTTGCGAACAAGAAGCGGCGGCAGTGTAGACGTACACTTGATGAGTCAGTGGAAGGATCATGACACTGGCAATTCAATCATTAGATCCTTCTGCACTGTAGTTTTACAACTCATTAATGACTCTGTTCAGACCCAAGTTCTGGGGAATCTTTCTGGCGCACAGTTTGAATGCATCTGGAAATGGGAGAGGAAAGAGTTGGCAAATTTATTTTGCCATTAAGACACTAATGAAAAATAACCTTGCCTGATTAAGTGTAGACATAGAAGAAAGTCTGTTTATCATCCCCTGTGAACTGACCATGCCACACTGACTTCAGCAGAACTACATCAACTGAGGGACCTGCACCGTGCTAGCGCTTTCAAATGATTTATGCCATCAGTTACATCCCCCGGACATGAATCCAATTCTTAAATGCACGGTGCGAGCGAGAGCTGGGAGGAATTCATGCCCGTGCTTTTAATAGGGTGCTTGTCAATAAAACCACCTCTACAACCCTTTTAATGTAAAGATGGTGAAAAATATCACTCTATTTTTCTCTGCTGACAAGCCAGTAGCTAAATTGCACACTGTGCCTGTGTGTGCATAATGTCTGTAGGTATGCACAGGCTTTTAAACATCCCATCTGGTTTTGTCTGTGAACTGAATACTTTTTTTCCATGGTGAATTAGAAGTCTTCAAACCTAATATTTAATTAAGAAATCAGACAGCAATAATTTCAGTGGGGCATTTCAGGAAGAAAAAGTTCAACTAGCTATGTGTCTGTTATATTTGAGGACTCTTGCTCCCACTTGCTCGAGTTGACATTGCCATCTGGAGGCAAGGGCATGGCATTGCACATCTGTAATCACATTTGTTCTGTACATGATTGGATGGATGGATGGGCATCCCAGTCAACTTTGTTATTTATCTTAATAAAACCATGCTATCAACCTGGCCTTCCTGTTTATTGCTGAACTCTAAGGCAAATGCAATAATCAAGCCAGAATAGTTAGTTATACATTCAGCATCAATGATTCAGGTAGTGGTTTTCATCATTATTCTGCTTTTCCGAGCCAGCAAGTCTGACACAATTCTGTAGCAATCCAGTCTTGGAAGCGAAGGTGGATCTTCACATAGGCTTCTCCAGCTTCAGAGACAGGTTATGATTTCACTTAAGTCAATGACAAATTTCTTTTCCAATTCAGTAGGAGGCAGGACTGCACAGAAGGAGAAACGTTTTAATTGTTCATGAGGGTCTGAGGAGTATTTAAAAACATTGTTCACACTTTGACCTCCTTATCTATCCCAGGTCCCTTAATGCTTGACTTTAGCTGCCTTAGCAGCTTGGGTACCATCACGGAAGAGAGCATGGGGTTGATGAAAAACAGATGAGCAGGTGATGGCGCTCTCAAGTGGGGAAGCAAGAGGGAAAGAAGTGGGTGGTGGGGAAGGGAATGAAAAGGAGAAGGAAAGAGTCCTGCATTTGGGGCAGGGGAAGGTAAGAGCGAGTCCCCAGACTGCAGTGGGAGAGGTCACATATTGAGCTGTTTCTAGGGCACTGAATGTGTAGGGTGGAACACAGTGAAAGATGTCCATTCTGCTCCTTCTGGTATCTCCTTAGTGTTTCTTTAGTCCTGTCTCCCCACCTCTCTTCCAGTCTCTTTCTGCACCCTCCATGTTCTTACTATTCCTCTGTAGTGCTTTCCTACCATTGCCTGACCCCCACCACTTCCATACCTCAACTTACTTTGCCCTTAGGGAAGTTTGGGGGGGATCGTTAGCATCCACCTCTGGCGACTGGCTTGCAGCGACACCAAGGTTTTCTAGCATGGAAGACTAAAGGACAGGCAGTATCGGTATTCACTTCGGGAAGACTGGATTTCCTCTGCTGATTTGGCAGACTGCCGTGCAACACAACCTTTTCCCACCTTTCTGTCATTCCAGATGATGGGTGGCTCTAGTGATTGTGACAAAGGCAGTCAACTTTCCACATTTCTGTCATGCACATGGCTGGATATTGCATCAGGGCTGCTTCCAGAGGTCTCTGAGGTGGGAGTTTCTGAGCTTTCAGTCTTTGTTAGCTTCTGTCTTCCATTCACAGTCTGAGCTGCAAGAGCACTCTGGCTGAAGTCCTGGCGTGGAAACTTCCAATCATACTTTTTGCTCTCTAAAAGCTTGCATAAAAATCTTGTGGAAGTAGCAATAACTCAGCTACCCTTACAACATACAGTTTATCTCAGCATCATGATTGGATATTGATCTGCGAGTTTCCTGATACAGGAATTATGTACTCTTAGCCTGTAGCTTCAACGCTGTCCTGAAAAGCCCAGCCTATCGGTTCAATCAGTAAAACAAGAGGTGTGATCCAGTTCCCACTGGAGTCAGTGAAACGATTTCCATTGACTGGCGTGTGTTGGGCTGGGCCCTGCAGCTTCATCACTGACCCAGAGGATTTGATCTGGAGAGGTAATGTGGACAGACTTTGTGATGAGTGACGGCACGGAGGCACAACACAGAGGAGGGCCTTTTCTGACACTGCAACAAGCAGCAACTGAGCTGAGCAAGGTCCTACGAGGCTTCCCGTCCAGCGCCGGTGAAGCTGACCTTACTATAGCCAAGTTTAGTGGGGGGGAGCCTCAGGACATAAGTAGCCATGAGTAGGGATAGCCCTGCCCAGGTGGAATCTGGGCCTATGCTAACTACTGACCTCAAAATGTGAGTGGGGCGTAACAGGAGAGAACGGACATGTAAAAGGGACATTTTCATATTGGATACTCACATTGCTGGGTGCAGAAAGTGCTTTCGAAGTGCAGGCAATGGGGCTGGAAGGGCCCTCAGTCTCAGGCTCTGGGGCACAGGCCACCAGGGGAGGGCTAGAGACAGGAGCCAGGGACGCCAAGCCATGCAGGCTGCCCATTAAGACCCCTAGCACTCGGGAGACCATCTAGTCCAACCCCTGGCTATGGGCCTGATTGTTTCTGGCTAAACCATCCTGGACAAATGTTGGTGTAACCAGGCCTCACAGGACTATTGCCAGAAATCACAGGGTGTGTATACCCCTGACTGTGCATTTGGAAGCACCGCTGATGTTTTTCTCTGTTGGTGCTGCAACCCCCAATAACGTCTTTGCTCATTTTGCATACAGTCTGGGTGCTTCCAGGCAGGGAAGACTTGCCCGTTGAGCGTGTCCAGGGAGGGGGCTTGGTCTTTCCTGGATTGCTCTTTGTTACCTTGCAGAGGTTCCCACAGACCAGGCACAGGGGTGGATCCAGGATTTCCCAAAAGGGGTGTGGGAGCAGCAACCCACACTTCAGGGGCATCTGTACCCCCTGCTCCCAGCCTCCTCCACCCCCACCAGTGTGGGCAGAGCATGCCATGGGAGCCTCTGGGAACTTTAAAGTCCCTAAAGCAGGTGAAAATCCACCCCCTCCCCTTCTCCTTCCTGCTCAGAGGCAGTCTCCCCTCCTCTTCCCTCTCCATCCCCCACTCCCCTTCCTGCCGTAGCTGCTTTCTCCACTGTTCAGGGCAAAGAAGCTTCAGAGGCAGGGGGCTGGGCTTAAGTAAGGAGGGGATAGTGGCAACTGGAGAGTTGGAGAGTAGTTCCCCTGCACCCTGCCCAGAGCAGGCAAAGGGAAGGGGAATCCTCATCCATCCCTACCACCCTTGTTCCTGTCCCCAGCTGAGCCCAGCGGGGTGGAGAAACAACTTTGGTGCTTTCCTGCCCCCCAAGGAAAGTGGGGAAAATCAGTGGTGGGGAGCGGGGGAGGGGGTGGTGTCTGAGCAGGAATGGGAAAGGAGGGAAGACTTTCACCTGCTTAGGGACTTTAAAAAGTCCCTGGAACCTCCCATGGTGCAGTGCAATCTGCACCCTCCCAACTCTGCCCCTGGCCAGAGGTATCAACCATGCGACCTGTGGGACAGATCTGGCCCATGGTGCTGGCTCATCCAGCTCATGGGGCTTCTCACTGTAGCTGCCGGAGGTAGCTGTCTTCTCACCTCCATTTTCCCACCGCCAGATTTACTGCTTTTGATCACCACTGGCAATAAAAACCTGCAGCCATTGGCAATGGGGCAAGTGGCAGCGACTGTTGCAGTAAGGAGAAGCAGGAACACGTCTACACATGGCTGCTGTTGTACTAACCTCCTAGGGCTGGCAGGGAATATGGCCTTGACAACCCAGTTGAGTTTGACGTCCCTGCCCTAGACAGCTGAACCGACTCGTTGACAACAACAGCTGGGGGGGACAGACAGTGAGAGTGAGTGAGCATGCTCATACATGCATGCCTCTTGAAAATATTCAAATGATGATATTTTGAAATTCAAAAAGATTGAGAAAAATAGTGATGAAACATTGAAAAAAAATTGCCTTGTTTTTTCAGTCAGCTCAACAGCTTCTCTTGGGTTTTTGTTTCCACTTCAAATCTTGAAATTTTGAGCATTTAGAGGAAAAGGGAAGCGTTTCGTTTTAAAAAAAAACCCTCCTTTTTTTTTTTTTTACCAACTTTACCTATTACCAAGTGCTTTGGGGAATGTAGAACAGGCTGTATCAAGCCAGGCTGCTGTATTATTTTTAGCCATGTTCTAGGTGTGCATTTAAAAGAAAATAACTCTCAGACAATGAACAGCTGGCACCAGTAAAACTCTGGTAACATGAAAGTGATGTTGATAGGAAATGGGAAAGATTTTGAAGAAGTGACCTAGAGGTCCTCTCTGCTTTCCATCAAAGGCTTTCAGGCCCCATTCATCAAAGCTCTGCAAAGCCTCAGAGTCCTGTTTACAATCTTTCCTAAGCCTGGAAAACCGGGTAGCAAACGTTTCCAAAAAGGGTTCCTTTCACCTCCAGCTTGTCAGCAAACTCCAGCCCGTCCTCCTGGGTGAGGATTTGGCCACTGCAATCTGTGCGCGATCACTGCAGCTCATCACACCTTGATGCTGGTGTTAGGATGATTCACAGGCTCAGGTTGGCACAGAGTACCTCTGCCCGGCTTTGGCTGCTGTGAGCACCGGACTCCTTCCCGTTCTCAGTGAACTTCTGGTTCCAGTAGCCCCAGCTAGAGATTAAATTTCCATCCACGAAGCCACAGCGAAGGCCGTGACCTCTTGGGATCATCACTAAGACCAAGATGAAACATGGGACAGCTGGGGCCAAGGCCTTTGACTTCTCCAGAGATGAACAGATGAATCTAAAAATGGACCATTTGTAGGGTATGTTGCTGGGAACAGCCTCTGTGCCCTGTGGGGCAGGAACGTTCCCCTTCTACTCCCACGCCCTTACCAACTTCCCCCTTTTCTGAAGTGAATTCTCTCCCACGTGCCCCCCGCCTCGCAAGGAGCCTGATCCCAACCAAATTTTGCAACATGAAGTGGGCAAGTGCCAGGGACTCCAGGTAGACCCACTGTTGTTGAATGTACAAAGAAAGCATTCAGATACTACAAGCATGGGTGGTGGGGGAAACATAAAAGCAGCAAACTAACACAGGGAGGGCGCTGTTATAAGTCTTTTTTGTTTAGCTGAATGTAATGTATTTTTTTTAAATTAAAACAACTTATATATTTGGGGGAAAGTATGGTGATTAGGGAGGAATTTTTAGGTAAAATTCTGATTCCCTCCCTGCCCCGCTTTTATACCAATGCAATTACTTTCCCCCCATTTGTTTTGCTCTGATGAATATTCAGCCTCTATTTTGCATGGGAGCCATGGTCAGGGATCCTGGTTTTCTTTGATAAAAAAAAATCCCCAAGTGTCAGATATAAAAAAGTAACCCAAAATCCACATTTTCCTGTGATTAAAATTAAATGCCACA
>NW_017728947.1:109297117-109325535 GCF_001723895.1 Crocodylus porosus
CCAGCTCCCCACTCCTCCCGCCGCTGCTCTTGGTTGTGCCCCACTCCCCCTGCTGCTCTGGGTTCAGCCCCACTACACCCCACCCTCCCTGCTGCTCCATGTCGAGGGGGCATGAGCACGCGGCCACAGGGCATGGTGTGGGGAGTGGCCGTGGTGCAGGGAGTGCTCAATAGCTGCATGGCTTGGGGAGCAGCCCCGGGGTGTGGCGCAGGGCACATGGCAGGAGTGTGCACACCACAGGTTGTAGCACCAGGAGTGGCCACGGTGAGGGAGCACCCACCGACTGCGGCCATGTGGTGTGGGGAGCGGCCCCAGGGTGTGGCACAAAGGTGCACAGGGGGGCTGGCATACGGCCATGTGGCATGGCACAGGGAGTGGCCATGCTGGGGGCAGCATTCACTGACTGCAGCCGCGTGGCATGGGGCGCGACCCTAGGGCGTGATGGAGGGTGCGCTGGGGGGAGGAGTGGCACATGGCTGCACGGTGCCATGCGGGGAGCAGGCATAGGGGCGTGCCCTGCCCCACATCCGTGTGCTACAGCCGATGGGTACTGCCTGCACCACCTGTGCCCGCTCCTCTTATGGCACCCTGCAGCTGAGCACCACGGCCCACATGCTACGCCCTCCACACGCACCATGTGCCATGCCTCTCATGGCACCCTGTGGCCATGCACCACGACCCCCATGCCATGCCCCCCCTGCACAGCCAGGCACCAAGCCCTACTGCATAGCCACAAGCCATGTCCCCCATATGGTCACATGCACCGTGCCACACCCCGTGGCCTCTCCCTGCACCACGCCTCACAGTGGGGAGCACAGCCTGGCCCCCACTGCCTCTGCTTCCACCTCTGCTTGCGTGTCTGTCTGTCCTAAGACTCTGGGCAGCGCATGAGCAGTTGGCCCAGAGCGTTACAGACAGACAGACACACAGACAGAAGTGCTATGGCTTTTATTAAAGTAGATAATGATGTTTAATTTTAATCACAAAAAAATGTGGATTTTGGGTCACTTTTTTTATATCCAAAACTTAGGGATTTTTTTTTTATCAGAGAAAACCAGGATCCCTGATGATAATGTATTTCAAGCAGCATTTCTTATCTTTGTAACTTCGCTGTCCTTTCTGGCCAGTCCTGCTCCTGAAAGGATCTAACCTAAATTTCAGGCTATATCTCCATTTATTTCTCAGAGTTATGCAATTTTGCCTCTTTCCACTTAATTAACCTATTATTGCTCTGCATATATTCTTCTGTGTTATTTCAGGTTCCAACTGCCTACTGCAAAAAAAAAAAAAAAAGGTTAGTGTTTTCCAACCACATTTGTGAAAGTAATTGAAAATGAAATCAGGACAGTTTTTGCAGAAAAAATGTCTCCTAAAGCATGTTGAACCACCAATTAAATGGACGCAATAACTGCCTTGTTTTAATTCAGCAAAATGAGTCATTCTGAAACTTCTGGTAGAAAATTATTGTAACGAGGTCCAGAACCCACCATGAAAGAAAGCCTTCAAATTTGCTAAATGAGTTTGGAGTTGTTCTTGTTCATACTGGTTAGAGTGAAAGTCTAAAATCTGGCACCATTAGTCAAAGACCCAATACCAGGCCAAAACTGCCAGTGCCGAGTCCCAAGGGAGTTTTACTTGTCCCTCCAAAGGATTTAGACTTTGCATGTAAGGAAGGATTGAAGATGCTGGGGCCCAAGGGACAACTGCTTTCTGGAGCATCATCGCCATTTCCCTCAAAGGTCCAGAAATCCAAAGTGAAGCATTGTCTCGGCCAGCATTATGCTGGGAGGGCTCTTTTATTGCAGAGACATTTTCCCACTCTACAGAAAGGCTTTACCACCTTGACTCTGGCTTCCCTGGGGAAGCAGGGAGCTGAGCCATCCTCTGTGGGTGTCCTATCACTTCTGGGGCTAGTGGTGGAAGCCCTGTCTCTCGAGCCATCTCAAGGTGCAGGTGCATTGATCCACTGCAAGCCCACAGCTCTGGATGTCCAAGGGTTGAATCAGGCCCCTTCTGGGAATTGTCTGTCTATTCTTTGTCTCTCTTCTTGCCTTGGTGGGCAGCAGTGGCAAAGTTGCGTGGACAGGGAGGGACTGTTCAAAATCTCAGGTTAAGTAAGGAAGACAGGAAAGCTTGGTCCTAAAAGCAATATAGACGTGCTCAAGTAGTCTAGTTCAGGGGCGCCCAACCTTCTGGCCCCAGAGGCCAGATGAGTTGTGTGGGGTCAGTCCACAGGTGTGATCCAGCTCGCTGCCCCCACTCTGCATGCCTGGATCTGGCCACATGCCAGCCTAACCTTGAACATCTGGGTCCAGCCATATACTGGCACAATCTGGCACAGAGGGTCATGTTATCCGGCCCCTGGAGCTCTCCATGCGCTGTAGATTCAGCAGCAGGGGGGTGGCAATCAATGTCGCTGCTGCTCCCCCACTGCCAAATTTCCAGACCCCTGGGGAGCTGTGAGGGCCAGATGACATGGCTCTGTGAGCTGGATATGGCCTGTGGGCTGGGGGTTGAGCATTGGTCTAGTCAAAACTGTCACAATGCTGATTCTTTCAGCCTCGCGTACTAACGACCTTAACCTGATAATTGCAGAGAATTCCTGCCCGATTGATGGTGGTAGCAGTTGGCTTCTGTAAGTGTTGCAGACTTCATAGTTGAGTACTTGAGCACAGTACTATGTAACAGGCGCTTAGCACTTTTTGAGACCAGGACTAGTGGCTTTCAAACCCGCATCAACTCTTTCTATTAGGTGGATCTCACGGTGTGAAGCAAATATGGCTTTGTCGGTGTGTTCAGGGAACGCCTGCAGTAAAACGCTAGGCCAGTTTGGATGCCTAGAATTAGCTGCATGCCGTTGCCCCTGAATGAAGCGGTGTTTGTAAAAGAGTTGTTTTATATGATGTTTCACGTGCAAACCCTCTCGTGGAGGATGGCGGATACACTTGGTCCCACGGGGATTAGAGCCAGCCCAGGATGCAGATTGGAGAGGCCACAGGAGTATGTTCTCACCTATAACAGCCCCCAAGGGACTGCTTTGCCAACTGGGGCCGGTGCACTGCAGCATGCTTCAGCCATGCTCTTTTCAACAATTAGGCTTCCGCCTTCTGTGGAGGTGGGAGTACTTGGAGATGAAGCCGGCAAAAAGTCTTTAGGCCAGTTTAAGCTTGGTTGGAATGGAAAAAAGAGGGTTTAACCAAGACCCCTCTGTGTCTTTGAATGTGACCTCGAGGCATCAAGAGCAGCGGGACTGGAAGGCAGTTTTGTGTGTTGCTTTATAAATTAGAGTACAAAAATGACTGTGCTTCATGAATTCCCTGAATTTCTGACTTGAATCAGGCAGAGCAAGCCTGTCTGAGCATGGCGGAGCGGAGAGGACAGCACGTTTGGCTTGAGCTTAGTATTTTTTGAAACGCCTGCAGTTAAACCAACAAAAAAAAATTGACTCCACTGGCTATTGGATGCATGTTGCTGCATTAGCAAATAACGCAGCCCAGCTGCTTCACTACCTTGAATAGCCCCTCCGTCCCGGGCGGAAACAAATCTTCAAAAATGAGCTCTCTGTTAATCGAACGAGACCTCAGAAGGTCCCGATCAGTCCCGCGTGCTCATTAATGATTGCTCAAAGTACAGATCTAAGCGCGGGGGATGCTTCCATGAAGTGGAAGGAACCATATTTTGAGCAACTCTCCGTGTCCCCTGGACAGTTCATTCATTTCTAAGCGCGAAGGCTGTACCGCGCGTATTAACCCAGAGCAAAAGACTTGGCTCCGCATGTGGGAAGTATAAGAGCAGCCCAGGCTGAGTGCAGGCACATGCTGTTGCTGTTTAATTCAAGGTAAAATATTTCATGATCAAACTCCCCGGGTATTTCTGAAACTGATTTCGTGTTTGGGGAAACATTTGGCTCGCCTTAGCCGTGCTTCCCTTTGAAACTGAGCAGCAGCGGGAGAGCCACAAAACGCATGGGAGGCTTGTCTAAGCAAATTGGATTTCTCTTAGCGGGGCTGTGGTGCCAGGTCGGTAAGAAGGGTTTTGAACTGCTCTCTGGCACGGGTCCATTCAGCAGAGATCCATCGACGTGGAGACCGCTGTTATTAGTCTCCCATGGCTTCCAGCTGCCTTTGCTGCTCAGCCGAATTGTTTCTGAGGATGGATCCAATTCCCGCTTTGAGTGCCTCAGGCAGGTAGGCTCCTGGCCTCGGACGTGCATTAACACGGGGGCCTGGATTGCATTTGTTCAATGGGACATTTGGGGACTGTTTTGAAAGCTCGGGACATGGAGATGAAGTTTTGATTTCTGTGGAGATCTTTTTTCAGTCTGAAGGAAATACCTGCAGAAGACAGGGGCTGTCTGCTGGGTTCCAGTTTGCTAGTGAAGAACAGGCGGGCAGATGGTCCTAGTGGTGGATGACACTGGCCTGGGGTCAGTCTTTAGCTCGGCTACAGACTTCCGGAATAACCTTGGAAAAGCAGCGTGATCTCCTCTGGACCTTGTTTATCCAGTGGTAAAATAAGCGGGGAGTCATCTGACCTCTCCGGGGTGTGAGAGTGCTTGTACAGCGACAAGGACCTCTCCTGGCCTGGGTGGAAGGCAGTTGACCTGTTGACTCAAGCCAAGAAGGACTCACTGCCACACTCAAGCTCTTGCGTTTCACTCTTCAACACAGGCAAAATATCAAAACAGCAGTGGTCCCTCACGGAGTACAGTTTTCAGAGGTTTTCCCCCTTATCTCCTGAAAGGATACTCTTTGTGCAGTCCCTTCAGTTCCCTCCCGTACCTTTCTACACCCTTCCACACCAGCCCTTAAGAGAGGGCATCTTGTCCAGTCTGAGTGTCCTGCGTGAACGGGGCCAGCTGGTCGGGGCCACTCAGAGGCGCTCAACCCTGTTACGGGGGCCTGTCTGCACTAGAAGAGCAGAGCTTCATTGGCAAGGATAAAGCAGGATCAAACAGAAGCCGGTTTTCTGTTGAGATGACTATCATACTTCCATAAATGATGTCTCCTAAGTCAACACAAGCACTCCCCTAGCAGCATGGCTGCATCTATGCAAACGGTTTTGGCAGCACGATTCTGTTAGCTAGAGGGTGTAATTTTTTTCACACGCCTACCAGAGACAGCTATGCTGGTAGACCTTTGTAGTGTAGACAGTGCGGGGACATATAACAGGAAACAGGGAAGAAATGTCCTTTCCTGATGGCAGAGGTGCCCTGGGATAAGCAACACGGAGAAGGACGTGATGTGGGGAGGGTGAGCTGTGAATACCTCATTGAGGCCACAGCACAGCACCCCTGTAGTCTACTTCTTTCTTTCTAACGTATAACTTGTGGTCCCTTTTGAGACATTTTTAGGCCCTTGTTGCCAGGGTTATTTCTGCTTTTCAACTGCTGACTGTCTAGCACACAAGGAATAAACAGTCCTGACAGCATGGGGGAGACCCAGGTTCACCCGTTCCTGGGAGTGGCCTCCCCACTGAGCCACAGACCCAGGGTCCATCTTGCTTTATCTCCTGCCCACCCTGCAAATCTTGCACTCTCGGCTGCACAGGGCACCGGCATCACCAGGCGGAGTGAAAAGCTCTCCTCCCATCCACTCCTCTCTGCAACTGGGCAGCCAGCATGCTCTCTCCGGGCCCTGGGTTTCTTGCTAGGGGCGCTCTCCTGCAAGGCAGGTGATATGGCTGAGAAGGGGGCTCCAGCCCAGGTCCTCAGGTTTCCTGGGACAGCATTGCAACTCTAAGCACATGATTTATAAAGGTGGGTAGGGACCTACTCAACAGCAACAAGACAAAGGGTTTTTTGCAGGCCACTCATGGCATGCAGAGCTGATTTTGCTGGCGTTTTGTGTAAACCCTGCCCCTTTGTGATGATTGGAAAAGAGGCCCTGCCCCTTGATGCTGATTCACGGAGAGGCCCCAGCAGGGGGAGGAGAGATGAGAGGGCAGCTACCACCTTGCCTGTTGCCCTTCCTGCTGCCCTGCCAGCTGGCACCTTCCCCTCCCGGCAACAAGGACCATTGGCTCCCACTGCAGAGCCAGCAATTTTTTTTTATTAAGTTTTTGTTGTTGTCGTTGCTGTTGATTTTGAGGATTTTGCAGTTTCTGCAAAATCTTTAAAACCACAAATTGAGGAGGTGCCTAAAGATGGGCATTTGCAACAGCAACCAGTTAGATTCCTTGGGTGCTGCGATCCCTCCGTGACAGAAACACCAGCTGGAGAGAGGGAGAAAAACAGTACGACATTCAGGCACCCTTGGAGGAAGAGCAGGACTTTAATTTATAAGGTGAAAGAAGAAGGTGGCAAGGTCCATCTCTGGTCTGGTCTATACCCACTCTTTGAACCAGTTAAATGCTCTTGGTTGGGTGTGTGATTTTTTTTAAAATCAAAATAGTTATATCGGTACAGCCTGCCACGTGGATCCAGTTATGGTGCATTCTTCCTATGTGGCTCATTTCTCTTCCCATATGGGCATAGGGTTTAGTTAAAGGCATAAAAGGTGCATGTGCATGTTGATAAGCCCCTGGAGAAGCCAGAGAACCAGCTGGGAGCTCCCAAAAGCTTGAGGTCCACGGGTCCCAATCAGCTCTTCCACCCTATGACTTGTTTAGCTCCTCTGAACAAAAGCGTCCAAAAGGTTTTGCTTCCATTGAAAAAAATTCTGACCCCATGACATCCCAAGCTCCTGACACAGCCTCTTTGCTCATGGACTTTATTCTGAGGTTTTCCCTTGTTTCCAAACCAGGAGCATCACACAGTGGGCTTGCCTGTGCTGCAGAGTTTGGTTTGGCGCTACATCTGCAAGTCCCAGGCTACAGACCCCTGAAGGAAGATGTGACGCCACTTCTCTTGACAAAAATGGAACAAGCTGTGTCGGCTGCGTGCGTGTGAGCAGGCTGGGCATTCGAAAGCACGAGGAATCTGCATTTTTGGAAGCATGACAGATTTAGCCAAACGTAAAGCTGCCCTTCTTGGCGCAGAGCTGAATTGTTCTGAGGTGCTGCATCATGTGTCCAGACCTGTTTTAAATCAGGAAAAGCTGGACCTGCCTCAGGGTCACATGCCCAGAGCTCAGATCATACTGCAGAGGAGCCCCAGTCATCTTATGCCTGCTCCCTAAATGGAGGAAGCGATACTTGTCGTTCTCTACTTGTGGAGCTCAAGGCCCCCATCATTACACTCAAGGCACCCCTTGGAAAATGCCAGCTCTTCGCTTTTACCTGTTTTTGGACTACAGAAAAATATTAGAGCAATGCTTCTTTTGCAAAGACCTCAGACAGGCCACAATGGGGCAGCCTGGTTTTAACACCAGGGATTCCTGTTTGAAATCCCTGGATTTATCCTGTGAATCTCAGAGCTAACACTGCCAGGCACGCCACGGCACTCTTGAAAAAATCTCAAGGCACCCCCAGGGCGCCACAACTCCCTGGTAGAGAATCACGTTTTTGTACCAACAGAAGTCCTTATGGACCTATACGAGTGTGTCTGCACTGGGATTTGTGTTGACCTTTCTCCATGGGCCGGGGACTGAATCTTCATGCTCCCAGCTGATGTAGCCAGACCGGCCCGATTTTGCTATGCAGCTCAAACCAGACTGTGTAGCAGGCTGAACTCGGCTCTCAGGGACAGGGTGAGCTGTACTAGACCATCCCCCCCTCTCCACCCTACTGCAGCCACACAGGAATGAAGGGAAAAGTGTGGCTTTTGTAACTACTTTTCAGGACTGCCTCATCCTGCCCTTTGCAGGACCTCTGCTATTTCTGCCCTTTATTTCTCTTTCTTTCCCATCCTCACATCTCACTTCCTCTCTCTTCCCTCTTTGTCTTTCTCCTCTATTCTTCCCTCCCACTTCTGGCTGCAGACCCTGCTCATCCCCCTCTCAGAGGTATAGCTGCTCCCTGCTTCCTTCCTTCAGATGCTGAAACCCATGGAAATAAAATGGCTTAATGTCAATAACTGAAGCCATCATTGGGCTACAGGTAAGATCTAGCCCAGACCATTGACTCTGCTGTTGGTTTTCAGGTTTGGGAAGACAAGGCACTGACATTGGCAGCACATGTGGAAGGTTGTTTTCCAGCCAGAGAGGTAGAAAGGTAATTAAGGCAATAGCTGAGATGGCACAGACAATGAATGCGTCAAGCTAGGGCCACTATACAGGTGGGGTGGGTGACTTTTTCACTGGAAAATGCTTTGATCTATGCAAAAGTGTCTTTCTCTGGCGAGAAACTGAACCAGTGGCTGAGTCAGCATTGCAAGGACCTAATCCAAAGGCCTTCAGCTTGGCTTGAAATGGGAGAAAGCAGAGCATGCTGTTTTCCAACCAGACCTCTGCTTTTTACACCCCTGCTTATCCCACGCTCTCTCTTGGTCCTGATCGGAGCGTCCGTCTTGCCATTCTGCCGCGCATCTTCCTTCGCCTGCCGGCCGATTATGGCTGTCATACTCTGGGAATGATGTATACCTGTTAGAGGCAAGGAGTTTTGTGCGGGGTGATATTTCTTATTGGAGCAACTGCATGGCTGGGGTAAAGTTAGACAAGTTTTTAAATTCAAGGCAGAACTGATGAAGAATGCCTTGCATTCAAAAGCTCACCTAGCTTTATCCCAACTGTGAAGCTGGTCCAGGCAAAGGTCTCAGTTCCCCAAATCCTCCCTTCTCATATAATTCCTGGACCATCCGTCCTGGCTGCACGTCTCTCCGACACTACCTGACCGGGAAGACTGGTGCGTCGGTTCTGCAGCGATGCCACTAGGTGGTGGTGTTCCCCACGGTGGTTGCCTTCGTGTAAGCCTCCAGGGCAACTATCTTTATTATGCATTATTAGCTGGGGGGGGGCAGAGTGAGCATCATTATTACCCCCCGGCTTGTGCTGCGCTGGCCGTGCCTGCACCGTTTCCAGGGCACTCCCAGAAGCCCCAGTCTCGAGGCCCTGCCGCCTCCCCATGCCCGCTCTGCATCTGCCAGACCCAGAAATGAGGCAGTGAAGCCGCTTGGAGGGCGTCCCTTGCTGCTGCTCTTCGGGGAGTGCCCTCAAGGGGGTGGCCCCTGCCCCCCTTCCAGGTTGGACACCTGTGGAGTGGGAGCAGGGGGGCAGGACGGGCTTGAAAATGGGGCTCTCGGGGCTCCAGAGAAGCCATACAGACATGCCCATTAGAGCCACAGCAGAGGAAGGCTACCCGTCTGTGGGAGAAATGATATTCCCATAGGGATTCCTCCTTTCAGTCTAGTCCTTATAACGCTGGAGCAGCAACTCTTCAATCCAATCTCAATCTGACCTTACAACATTTTGCTCTAAGGAAAACATATTTTTCTCTAGCTTCGCCTCTTCCCAGTCTCATGCATCTCCTCCAGAGCCCAGCGACAAGGGTCCTTCGTCTGGGAGTCCAGCAGGCTGGTAGTTTTTTAGGGTCTCCTCATTCTCTTTACCTGCCTTTCCTATTTTATGGAGATCCTTGGCGATTTTCTTTTCCGTGTCTCCTAAGAGCATTGTCAATAAATTAAACAGGAGGGCAATCCAAGCCAGGCCAAAGATGATCCAAATGGCCACAAAAGGTCGGTAGTAGGGAAAATAGTCCCTTTCAGGCTGCTTACCTAAAGGCAAGGAGGAAAAACAGGAGAGAGTTAACAAAGCAGCTGAATGTGGTTTGCCTGAATACAGTGGATTGAGCTATCCTATTGATCAGGACATTTCATGTTGAATACACAGAAGGCATTGCTTATAATATAGCTTGCTGCTTCATGGAAATACAGAATAATAGAAAATGAGGGCTGGAAGGGAACCTCAGGGGGTCATCTTCCAACCCCTGGTCAAAGCAGGACCGTCCCCAACCATATCATCCCAGCCAAGGTTTTGTCTAGCTGGGTCTTAAAAACGTCTAAGAATGTAGCTTCTTCCACCCCTCCGGGTAACCTGCCCCAGTGCTTCACCACCCTCCTAGCGAGAAACTTTTTCCTAATATCTAACCTAAACCTCCCCTTGCTGCAGCTTGAGCCCATTGCTCCTTGTTCTGTCACCTGCCACCACTGAGAAGAGTCCAGCTCCAGCCTCTTTGGAGCTACCCTTTGGGCACTCATTGCTATGCTCTCAAAAGAAGAAATGATTTATTACATCAAAGTGCAGGAAACTAGTCTGGAAAACACAATCATTTGTGGTGCCATCATTGTAGCATATTATATTAGCACTAAGACGAGGATGCATTTCAGTTGCAACCAGAATGCAGTGGACAGGTGCATTTGAAAAGGCCACTTGGAGAACACTTACCAGTTAAATTATAAGAGCTCCAAACATTTGCCTAATGAAGCATGATTGTGACCTGATAAATACCTATCTTAAATAGCAGACAACTTTGGCCATACGAGAGAAACTTATGGTTTGTTGTTACTTCTTAAAAGCTTCAAGGCTTACCCCAGTAAGGAAATTTATTTTAAGGAAATAAATTAAATGAAGACAATGGCTGAAAACTCTCTGCCACATACTGACTGCACTGCTTCCTGCATTTGAAACCACTGGACCGAGGTGTATTTCATGTAGTCCAAACCTTTTAGTATCACTAGGAGCTGTACACCTGGTTGTCTATCCAGGTCATTTAATGTGGGTCTTCAGATGTAAAGCAATGCTCCAGCCAAGTTTTAAAAGCTGAGCCCCTGCTGCATTGAATCCCATGTAACCTTAATTGTATAATACATCTCTGAAAGCTCACTGAAATGTTAACTTCTGCTTGACTGGGGCAGAGCGTTGCCATGTCAGGCATATAATCTGCCAAATAACAGGTCTGGCCTTTGCAAATGTGACTGTGCAGTGAGCACTGCCAATAAAAATGTATTTAGGTTCCTTTAAACCTGTGGTCAGGACTGACCTGCCTTGGTATCAGATCCACTGCTATTTACTGCTTGCTTGCAGCACTAATTATAACGACTCAGTTTTTCCTAGTGATTTTGCTATACAGATGACTTTCTTTTGGTTCTAATATGGCCCCACAAACAATGAAAGCAGAGAAATCATGAGCAAATCTGCCTTACTATTATTGCCCCGTGCTCACAAGTTGTATTTCAGTTACAATCTGGATGTCTGCTTGCAAGCATCGTTTCAAGCAGTGGTAAAGGTTCCCTCTGAAGACTGAAGTTTGCAGTGAGGCACGCAGCTGAGATGTTTCTCATGGCTAATCCATCGCAGGTAGAACAGGGCATACGTACAGCAGGAGATAGTGGGATGGAAGCTGCAGTGCCCATGGAGCAGCTCTTAAGACTGATGTGGTGACACTGCCCAGAAGGAGCAGGGCTGCTGGGCCTGTTTCTGATGGGGCGGTGTTAGCAAAGGAGCTGCAAGAACAGCCACGAAGCAGTTGGAGGGCTGAGAAGAGCCCGTTTCTTCCCTGGGCCCTGGGAATTTCTAGGTTCAGTAGCTCAAGGTGAGAGCCAGGATTAGGACTTGGGCTGTGTTAGCAAAACAAATCGGAGTCACTGCTTCAGAAGAGGTTTCTGGGGGCTGTGGGCTGGGGGTAGATTTCCCCCTGGTGCAAACAGCCCATCCAAAATCTTTGCACCGCTCAACTGCTTCAAATAAAGCTCAAGTGGTGCTTTCTGTAAGGCTTCCTTCCTTGACAGGGAAGAAATGCCACCCTAAATACATATTTATACATATTTTACATATACCTAATACATATTTACAATACATCCCGAACCCACTGCTGTCAGCCTGGCAGCTGATTCCTGGGCTGTCTCCCATCACAGAAAAGGGTGATGCTCTGACTGCTGCGACACAACAACTGCAAACCATGTTTTAGCCAATACGGCTGTGGCGTGCAAGTGAGCTCAAGCAAATGATATTCTAATTGTTTTTTCTAGATCTGGCCACGTACAGCAATGCAAATCATTTAATCATCTAACACGCCTTAGTCAGGGCAGCCTGGGTTGTATTTCAACTGGAATAAGTGCTATAACGTCGAGCTGGTATGAGGTTTGATTCCTGTGATTTTGCTACTGCTGTATCGCGCAGGAACAATGTCTCCACAGTGGCCAGCCACAGCCTCCTGAGGGTGACAACAATAGAGGGCAGGGAATTCTGCATCAGTATTGCTGCCCAAGTGTGTTAACAGCACGGTGTGTCAACACATGTCGACAGCACTGTTCACACCTTGTTTTGGATGTCATTTGCTGCAGTTATTTTAACGCAACCATTTAATTTAGATGGGAGGAGAAGACATCTGTGCTAATTGTGTCGTTGTCTCTGTCTCTCTGCACTTCACCCCGCAAGGTTTTGCATGTCTCCCATCCCTGGTGTCTTTATGTCAGCAATCATTAAGCTGCACAGAGAATCGAGCCCATAAAACCTATAGGCAGTTGATCAGGGGTTTTCCCTCCCCTGGTGAGTTGTTGGAGTTGGGATTTTAACACCTTCCTTGGAAGTAACAGAGGTTGCACATGGCTGGAGAGAGAGTAGAAACTGAGCAAGGTGGACCCATGCTCTGAGTCCGTGTGGAGAATCCCCTCAGGTGCCTGGTTGCTGTCTTCCTTTTCTGTTCAGGATCCTACTGTCACTAGAACTGGGATCAAGAAGGAATTTCCCCCCAGGTCACAGGGGTTGGGACCTGAGAGAGACTTCACCTTGCTCTGTGGAGTGGAGTGGAGTTCACCTGTAAGGATCCTCAGGATGTATCTCATCGGGTCAATTCCCTGCCTTTGCTGGGGTCACCGGTATTGATGGCATCTTGGTCTCTCCAGCTCCAACTCTTGCAGACATTTTAGTTTTTGAGGACTGAAATATTTAATCTAACAAAAGCATTTAGGATTAATGGGGAGTACTTGAGTGAAATGTAATGGCCCGTAATCTACAGTGCTCTTCGTCTAAGTGCCTAGCCTTCGCTGCAGTATGCGCTCACCTTGACTTACAGTTAACAGTGCTCGTAACTTCAGAAGCAGCCCCCGCTAAGTGTTTCGCACCTCATTCGGGCTTACTGCCCTGTTTCTCGAGCACCCCGTTCCTCTAACAGCAGCCTTGAAACTGAGCACTTCTCCTCGGTTTCACCGGTTCAGTTAAGGATTATGTTACAAAGCAGAGGGCGGGCTGAAGAGTTTATGCATATAATTGAGGTGCAGATAGCCAATGACTGTGACAACAGTAAGCACTAGGTCAAAAAAAGGGGTCGTGTTACACATTTAAGTGAATTACAAACTTATCCAATGGCCTTAAATCCTATGAAACTACATGTGAGAACAAATGGTGTTTCAATGTTCCAGTCTAACTTCTTTCTCTCTTGGCATGACTTACTGTATTTGCTTGAATCTAATCTTGGATGTGCCCCTTCCACCAGGACAGGGGAAAAAGCCCCTCATCTTAGCTTCGTGTACGAAGGGGAGGTGGGGCAGCGGGGGCAGAAGGCAGGTGGCTGCTGTGGCCGGGTCAGGGCCAGAGTCAGAGCCACGCCAGCTTCCTGCCCTCCCACCCCTTATTGTCAGGTGCAGCTTGGCTTCGGCTCAGGATGGGTTTCCTTCCAGGCATGCAGCATGTGCAAACTCTGTCCTCTTCCCAGTCAGTCAGCAAGTGCCAACACAGTTGCATGGCCCAGCAAGGGCTGAGCTTCCATGTGCTGTACTCTTGGGAGGGAACAGAGATCAAGCAACATCTGACGGTAAGTGGGGTGCAGGGAGAGGGAAGAGGCAGAGACTGGGGAGTAAGCCAGTGCTTTGCCTGTTGTAGCAGTGGGGAGAAGGAATTTCAGACAACCTTCTGATAATTAGATTCTATACCTAGAAAATTCTAACAAATTGGTAAATTTTGCATATATAGAATCTAATTATTGGGGGGGTTGTCTTAAATTCAGGTCATCTTAGATTCAAGTAAATATGGTAAGTCATTGTGGAAAAGCTGAATCATCAGCCCTAGAGACTGGGACATCCTGTTCATTCACAAAAGAGGTAAAGTGCAGGCAATGTCTGTACAAATTCACTTATGTCATCCTACCAGCGTGTCTCAGCCTGGTCTAGGGAGAATCCTCCCATGGTCCTCCCAGTCTCCACAGCCTTCCCTTCTTGGTCTTTCTGCTGAGCTAAAGGGTCTCTTGGGAGGAGCTGTTTTTCTGTGGCGGACGCCTGTCCACTGGCACCTGGAATGAGGCCTCTAGACTAAGTGCACTTAAGCCACTGATATTATAAATTCCAGTTCCAGTGTGGCTTGCTTTTCCTTCTCATGAGAGAGGATGTTTTGGTTTGCAAGGCACTGGCACGACAAGTATTCCAGAGGATCCTTTAATGTCTACAAAATCCAGATATTTGATCACTTTTGCTGACAATGGTTTGGACTCTAGAGTCTATTATGAGTTCTTTCAGGGGTTCATTACAGCAGCAAAAAGAAAATATTTTGGTGAGGCAAATATCTGAAACTCAGAGATTCCTGAACCGTATGTTTAGGAGGAACCTCAAGAGTCAGCTACTCCAGTCCCCAAGAACTTGGTGCTTCAGCCATAATTCGGTGCTAGTTGAGCTCAAAGTTGACCCCCCAAAAATATCAGATAGGAGGATGGTTAATGTGTAGCCATCCTGCGTGTTTGTAGAATGATTCTTCTTAGCTAGGATGGTTTTTTACATGGTTTAACTTCAGGAGAGCACCTGTGTGCTGTCTGTGAAACTCTGCTGATGCATAAGGAATGAAAGGAGATCATGTCTATGGTGACTCATGAGTATCATTCTCTATTTACAGTGGAACAATACATATGCGCTCACCCCTCCCAAAAAAGTTTTTCCATTGCTCACTCTTCAGGATAGACTGGGGTTCTTAAAGGCATTGCGTTAAAATGATGTCTGTTAAAACAAGCCCAATTATGTCTTTATTGTATGTTATGAATCACACAGCTCGGGAGATCAAAGCAGATAGGTCCATAGACCTTTGTAAGAAGGAGACTCCCAATTCTCCCCTTGCATTCTCCCACTTTCCAGACTTCCTGTCCCACCAAATATAGTTTCCCTCTTTGCAAAGCACCAAGTTTCATGGGACCCACTCTGAGCTACTCCCCTGGATCTGAGACCTACTGGGAGCAGTATGGGAACTAGGAATTGCAAAACCCAGGGAAAGAAACACAGTTTCATATTGCACTTTATTCATGCTTTGCCTGATGTAGTCCCAGTTGTCCTCACACGAGTAACTCTGCCAGCTGTAATTCAGAAAGAAGAGGCACCCTTACCTACTACATAGTCTCCAAAGCCGATGGTGCTTAGGGTGATGAATGTAAAATATATTCCTTCGCTGTATGACCAGCCTTCCGTGATCTGGAAGACGAGCGATGGCAAACACAGGAACACTAGAATTCCCATCACCAGGAAGAACAGAAGGGTCAGAAATTTGGTCTTCTTCTGAAAAATAAACCAAATCCCATTTCAATCCAGTCAGGCCCAAGGGCAAGCCATGCACAATACAGGTGTCCTAGATGAGGAACTGGAGAGGACCTTTTCCTAGGGGCACAGGAGGCAGAGCTTGATCCATAAGTTATGACTGTGCTAGGAAGGGCCGCTGCAATGTCTTAAGGCAGCCAAGCCTCCTGGTATGGCCACAGCTCCATCAGGAGAAGGTTTTCTGCCCATGCAGTTAAACTAGCTCTGCTGTAGGACAGAAATGTTGCCATCAGAAGACACCTTCTTCTGGTAGAGCTGTGTGGATTTTGCTGGCTATGGTTTCATGCGTGTGATGCTGGCAGACAAGGGTCTAGTCATGCAGAGAGTTGGATGATGTCTCCCATAATGAACTGTGGCTCAACTCTCTGCTAAGGAGGGTGTGCGCACCATGCTAGAGACCCTGGGAAATGATCAGCCGTGACAGCCCCAGCCCCAGGAAACCCATCCCTGGGCTAAAATGGGTTACATCTTGTGGGGTGGCGGGGGGAGTTGGAGAGAAGTCGGCTCCCTGCCTTGAACAAGGAGAGCCAGTTCATGGGGAGGGAGCTAGTTTGTATAATGGGACCAAAATGAGTCGTGCGCCTATCGTGATCCCTCCCGTATTTTCCTCGTCTGTTTATTTCCGGTCCCTGCCTTTGTCTTGTCTCTGTTGACAGCCAGGTCTCCAGAGCAGGGGTCCTCTCCTCGTACGCATTCGTAAAGTCATGCCTCGTGCTTGGGAAGTCCCACCCGTCAGCACACAAACAAGCCTGGAATACATGAAGTGGATTACCTTTTTCATTCCCTTCTCGTACAGGCATTTCCCCAGCCTTTTACACAGCAGCGAAAGTATCTTGCCCACACGGTGCAGAAATACAATATTCAAGGGGATTCCAAACAAAGCAAAGAAGACACAGAAGAGCTGGCCACCGGCAGTTTTGGGACACAGCGTGCCATAACCTATTGGAGGGCAAAAGGATTCTAGGGATCATGTCCAAAACCTTGGTACCTGTGCTTCTAATCAAGTTGAACCAGTGTGCGCGTTCACAGCATTAACAGATCAAGAGCGTTTCTAGTGCTCACTAGACCTCCACCCACTCTTCCCTATCAAAGCAAGCAAACTGATTAAATGACCCACTCAGCAGCAGGGTTTGGAGAGTGCTGGGTTAGGCTCCAGTCTGGCCTCCAGGTGAACTTAAAGTAGAAACTTAAGTCAGGACATTCAAACAGGCTAGAAATGTGTGAGTGGACACAGCATGAAAAGACAGAAACCAGAAGTCTGGGGCCGAGGAAGACGTCACGTCGGAAGTTTCGACGGTTTGGCGCTGATAAGCTCCATTCTTGCGTATTAATGCACATCGGATTTCTTGCCCCTTCAGTATTACAGTGCAGCACGTTACAGGTCCCAGAGCTTCTAAGGGCCTGGATTTGGGGTCACACGTGGAAATAGTCACCCAAATTGTTCTCTATTTACAGACTAAAATGCTACATACATTTCCACAATGTCCTATGGCTTGTTATTGATACCTCTGGAATCCCGACCGTTTCCAAAAGTTGAGACTAGCATACATCACTTTATAATAGGTCCCTTCATCCCAAGGAGCTCTAAAGTTTTCTATAAACGTGCCTGTATCCACATGTCAGTTCACCCTCCCTGAGACGTAGCCACCTTTTATCTACCTGCTCGCAGGGGAGCCTGGAAGGAGCCAGAAAGTGGATGCTGGCCCCAACTCCACCATTAATATGCAACTGCAAAAAGCCCCCCATGGATCTGTGGTTGTTATAAATGCTCAGGACTTCATCTTTAGGTTTCACCAAAAGCAGTTCATCCCAAGAGTCCAGCTTCCCTTAGTGTTGTGGTGCAGTCTTGGCTTAATACAAGCCTGTCATCCGTTGAGCGCGCAACACCGTATCCTATTGCACCCTGGGTTTTTTTTGGAGGTCTCTTAGTAAAGTGTTCTCCAAAGCGATGGGCCAGATACAGACTGGCCAACAGGCACCAAGACAGATTTTGAGAAAAACTGAAGTGACTAAGTTGCCAAAAGGTCCCTGCTGCCATGGTGGTGGCTTTTTCTATTTTTATCCCATGCCTGTCTAATGTAATGCATATGGATGGTCCTGGGAACCCAGGCCTTCCCATCCCGGAGGCCCAAACCACTAGGCAGCAGAGTCAGGCTGCGCTTGCTTGCTGGCCACGTGGCTCCACGGTTCATGCATTCTTGGCTGCCCAGGGGGCAGCTTTAGCTGAAAGGCCTCCCCTGCGACTAGGCTTGCCCATAGCCTGCTGGGCAGGGCAGTCTTTTGAGAAAGAAGGATCTGCACAGCCAACAGGACTCTGCCGGCTGGGGTAATTGCAGTTCTGTCAGCAAAACTTTGCTTCTTACTGGCATGACTTCTTGTGCTTGGGAGAGGATGCAGTATTGCAATACTTGCGCAGCAGGGGTGGATCCAGAGCGGGTGCAGTGGTGAAGCTTTGGCCCCTTTCTCGCCACATGGTAGGAACAGCAGCCAGGGACTTGCTTAAGTCCCCAAAGAAGGTAATAATCCCCCAGTCCCCTTCTGTGCTCAGAAGCACGTCCCCTCCCCTCTCTGTGTCTCTCCCCTGCCTACTGCTGCCTGCCTACTGCTGCCACCGCGTCCACTGTCCCAGGGGAAGGGGAGCACCTGTCCCGCTCCAGGCTCAGCCTGGAACAGCACCAGCGATAGCGGGTGGGTTCCTCCTTTCTGCCTGGTCTTCCCAGGTACTCCCTGCCAGCCCAGGAGCAAGCACAGGGAAGGGGGGCCCCCCACCTGCTGCCCAGCCCCCATGAAGCCCACCTAGGGCTGGCCAGGAGCTTCCCTTGTCCCCAGGAGAATGGGGACAGCTTCAGCGGCAGGTGAGCTGTGGGGAGAGGAGGGAGGGGACGTGCCTCTGAGCAGAGAGGGGAAGGGGGACGAATTCTTACCTGCTTTGGGGACTTTCAAAAATCCCCAGTTGCTGATCCCACAGTGCAGTCTGCTTTCCTCGAGGGCCCCGAGGAGCCTGGGTGAAGCCAACTCTGCAATGCCAGTTGCTGCTTCCACATCCCCCTCTTCAAAATCCTGGGTCCACTTCTGCATCCATGATACAGCTTCGCCAGGTGAGCTGTGTCCGTGCCAGGAGTCCTGTGCTGGTCGGCCTGTACCATTTTTGCATTCGCCGGCCAGACAAAACCCTGGCCTTGGTCTGCCCCTGTTGAGCTCGCGAGATCTGATGGGATCGCAGCCGGGAGTGCAGTGGCTGCCAGGAATAAGCACTTTAATAAGAACAAACCAGCAGTACGTGGGGTCAGCGTCCTTCTCTGGTCTGAGGCCCAGACTGAGGAGGCAACCACACTCTAATAGTGCAGCCTGAGTCCCCTTGACCATAGCTGAGCCTGAAACCCACCTCACCTGTGTTTGGTGAATTAAGGGTGGATCCACATGCAAAAGTGAATCACTTTAATTCTTTCAGTATAATTGCAGCAATGCACAGTATCCCAGGGGCCCTCCCCTGGGCTGCGTGAACTATTCTGGCTTACAGTAAAAGGGCTTTGTGGGTTCCTTGGAGACCCTTAGGCCACATGTTATTCCGGATGCCTGTTTGCTTCTTGTTGGAAATCTGCAGCCTTGGTCTGCGGCCGTTTCCAGCACCGCCCGGCGCTTCAGTGAGTAGTGAAAAGTGCTGGCATTCGCTTTGGCCCCTCTTCCGTTTCTTTCCACTGGTAGCAGAAGGAGTTGTGAGTAGGCTAATCTAATCCATGCACCGTCCATGTGCATATCGGTGCTATGACCTTGACGGCCCAGCTGAATTCAGCTGTTTCCTATCATTCTTTTATGCTTTGCAGCAGTTACAGAAATGATTTACAGCTTGTTTGACCTTGGAATGAAAACCAAGGGAAGTCAAGTCTTTCTCTGACCCGCCCCTAACCACTCAGCCAAGATTTTAAGAGAGGACTCCACGGCTAGTAAAAGTGGCAGAGTGGGAGACTGAGCTATGCAAGACCATTGGTATTTTTCAAACCCAAGCAGTACATAAAGCAGCTGTGAGGCCTCAAGATCAAGGCAGTCACTGCCTTTCGCTCGGGCCCACGAACATGTGTAGTTGATCTCCTTTAAAGCGCAATCACTTAAGGCTATAAAAAGAAAATAAGGCAGAAGGGGGTGAGCCTCCCTGCCCCGCCAGCCTACCTATTGTGGAGACCACTGAGCCCACGAAGAAGAAGGAGTTGCTGAAATCCCAGTTGCTCTGTTCAACCTGCGATTCGTTCCTTATGGGATAGACTCCCTTCTGAATGGCTTTGGTCAGGTTCTGCAATGGAAAGGGAGGTCTGGTTCGACTGTGCCTCCTTTCTCAGCGCCCCCGGCGGTAGGACGGAGGAACCGGCCTCTGTCCCACAAGTGCCCCAGGGCAAGGGCACGTAGGCACTTTGCATGGCTGTGCTGCCAAGTCAGTGCTATCAGCCGTTCTGCCTCCATCAGGGGCAGGGTGGGGAGTCGCAGGCTTGTTAGGAGCCAGTCCTCACTCCAGGTGCCGTATCCCTGCCAGGCGAGGGTCAGTGGGTGCTGGAATGGATTTCACGGGAGCTGGTTTCTTTAGCACTAAATAAGACCTTGTATTATTTTTTTGTTTCCCTACATTGATTGAGACATGAGGAATACACCAGGGCAGCTCACCTCCCTGTCCATTAACTTGCCCGCGTGGGTATTTTCTGAGTGTTGCTTGTGTCGGTTGCTTGCTCCTTGCCTCTCGTACCATATTTTCTCACATACAACTCATGTTTTCCCCCCAGAAATGAGCTGCTGCAAATTGCAGGGTTCTTACAGCTGAACAATGGAAAACTGGACCTCCCAAACTGCTGGGGTTCAAATACCATATGTTCTTGCATACAATACCCTCCTAGAATAAGATATGCACCTTGTTTTTGAAAGACAGACCGAATTTAAAAAAATGTCTTTCTTCGTACTGATTAACTAAATAGCAGCCCCTAGGGAGCAGGGTCTTCATAAAGTCCTTGTGCACTTTTAAACTTGAATAACATACATTGTAGGTATGGTAGAAACAATCTATAAACGGCAGTTAAAAGCACATTTATTAAAGCTTTAGGACAACTAGAGTACACAATGCTAGATTTCAACATAACCACCATCTATCATGATACAGTGCTCAATCCAGTCTCCCAACTCCTTGAAAACGTTTCGCAGTTGCTCTTGAGTTACTGCACTAATTGCATTAGTGATCCTAGCCCTAAGTCCCACCAAAGAACATGGTTTCAAAGAGTAAACTACACTGTTAACATGTCCCCATAAAAAGAAGTGCAACAGCGACAGGTCAGGTGAACGAGGTAGCCAAGCGACTGGTCCACCTCTGCCTATCCACTTCTCTGGGGAAAAGTCATTTAGGAACTGAAGTACATTAAGAGCGTAGTGGCACGGAGCTTTAACTTATTTAAGAATAAATTCATTATTACTTATGAAGTCTAGCATGGTGTACTCTAGTTGTCCTAAAACTTTCATAAATTTGCTTTTAAATGCCGTTTACAGATTGTTTCTACCATACCTACACCCTAAGTTATTAAAGTTTAGAGGTGCACAAGGACTTTTTGGAGACCTTGTATATGTGAGAAATACAGTAAGAGTAGTTTCTGCTGGTTACTGAGCAAAAGCAAAAGTAAAATCTTCACACACTTCGCAGGGAGTAAAACAATGAATAGGCTCGGCTCCCTGGAGGCTGCTACTTAGTTAATTAGTATGAGGAAAGATCGTTTTTTTATTCAGTCTGTCTTTCAAAAACACAGTGCATATTTTTTATTCTGGGAGGGTGTTGTATGCAAGAACATATGGTATTTGAACCGCAGTAGTTTGGGAGGTCCAGTTTTCCATTGTTCAGCTATCAGAAATGATCCCTAATGTCTGAATTTTTGTATGGCACTGTCTAGCTTCATTTCCTGCATATAGAGGACTGTACAAATGTGAAAGCAACAAAAAAGCTATTCCACTTTCTGCATTTCTCCCCTCTGTGCCAGATGCTACTAGTTCAATATGTATTATGGTCTGTAGCTAGTCTGCCAAATGATAGCAATTAGCAGAACTCTAAGGTAATGAAAATGACTGGCCTGCTACAGGGTTCATTGCTTTGCTTTGGAGACCTTATTGACTTTCAGACTAGAAAAATAGAGGGGAAGAATGTATCGTGAGGGTTTCTCTTGAATGCAGGGCTTCTTGTTAATGAGATCTCTCAGGCTTAATTTACTCATACTGCCTGTAAATGATTCTGCAGATGCACACTATTGTTTTGTGAAGATGAACCTGAGTGCTTTGGGGCTCATCCTGTTCCACCCTTTATGCCTCTTTGTGGCACCTGAGTGTTTAAGGCAGAGGTGTCCAACTCATTGATCCCTGGGGGTCAGATCAGTGGTGCGCGGCCAGCCCTGCCAGCTGGATCAGGCCCACACACCTTTCCCTCCATACACCAGATGCCACACATGCAGTGCCCACTTTAGCAGGTCCAGGACCCATGCTGCACACAGCACCCATGCCAGGGCAGCCTTTGGGGGGGATGGAGGGAGGTATCATGTGCAGTGTGGGTCCTGGACTGGCCAGAATGGGCACTACATGTGCCTTGCTTCTCAGACCAGCTAGGGAAGGTGCTGCATGTAGCACACATCCCAGACTGGCTGGGGCAGGCACCACGTGCAACAAATGTCCCAGACTGGCTGGGGCAAGCCCCATATGCAGAGAGTGGGCAGGACTTTGTTTCTTGTCCCCACACTCAACAGCACCATGGAAGCAGGAGAAGTTTGCCCTTAGGCCAGGGCTGTCAGAGATACAGGCCTGTTTCCATGTGCTGTTGAGTGTGGGACCAAGAAGCAGAGGCCTGCCCACTCTGCATGCAGCAGAGATGGAGAGAAGGTAGCAGAGCTCCCCGAGTGGCTTCACTCCCTCATTTCCAGGTGTGGTGCATGAGGTGGACTGGATAGGTTGCGCTCCTCCAGGGCACTGTGGAGGCGGTACAGACCCACCCAGAGTGTCTCCCTTCTTCCCTATGCCTTCCCGCTTGGGTCCCTGAAAAACCTTTAGCATGTCGACTTCTGGGTCATGCCTTCATCTGTGCCTTAAGTCTCAAGAAAGCGGGGAGGAAGAAAGGCACTTACCCACCTTTTGTCCTGATGGCTTCAGGGACTCAAGCCGGTCTGAATAAGCTCACTCTTAGATATTTAAATGTCACTTGAATACCTAATAGCTGAAATGGGATCTGGGCCACTGAGTCCTTTAAGTGTAAAGGCAGGTTTCCAGATACCAACCCTGAGCCTTTAAATGGCGCATCACAAGAAAGCCGTGCTTGGGTTTGTGAAAAGTCCTCAGCTAATGCAAGGTGACCGGGGGGGGGAGTGAAGAGTATCCTGATCCAGGTTCTGCCATCTCTGAGTTGCCCCAAGACAGAGCTAGAAGAAATGGTGGCTTTATGCCATCGTTGTGGGTCCCTGACACAGCTTCGAGCAGGGGTGGGCAAAATGTGGATATGACCCACCAGGCCATTCTATCTGGCCCGCAGGGCTCCTGCAAAATTTAGAAAATTCATATTTATCTGCCCCTGGCTGCCTGTCATGTGGCCCTCGATGGCTTGCCAAAACTCAGTAAACGGCCCTCCACCTGAAATAATTGCCAACCCCTGGCTTAGAGCAACCTCAAATCTGCTCTAGGTTATGCCTAGCTGCTAATGACCCAGAAGGACAGTTCCAGCAACTCCGGGTTGCCAAAGGATACCTGTGGGTAAACTGTGCTCCGTTCACCCAGCCTCAGTCCTGGGCCAGTTTTGTCTCACTTGGGGATTCACCTTATACAAGGGATATCCAGCTTTATGGCTGCGGTGCACCACCAGAAGGGAGTAGAGCTACTGCTCCATCAGGGAGGCTTGACACTCCTTTGCCAAATCCTGTCCCATGCACTGAGCTCGCTCCTATATGAACCTGTACCCAGGACAGGATACGGCGTCTGGAGTTCTTACTCATGCAATACAATTAGTGAAAGGTTCTCTTAGCCCTTAAAGAAGAAATATTTATTCATAGAGCATGCATACAAAGAGAAACCCAGCAAGCAGGGTGTCTATGCGAACTGATGCCTTTTTTTTTAAGCCCATGGTGGAAATCTCCTACCAGACAGAACAGCTGAAAGGACCACATGAATAAATAGTGTAACTATTCTGACCTCGGTAGGATTATGCCAGTGATGACTTTGACTCCATGGGTGGTAGTAACTTAGAATCCTATTTGAAGGAGAAGGCCAGATTCGGCTCTGTTATGCTGAGGTCAGTGTCTGGATGTTGTATGATGTATGAACCTATGCAAGAAAGGAAGCAATGCCATGTGTTTGAGGGTCTCTGCAACCCTATAAATGTCATTAAGAAATGCACTTGCTAATTGCAACTTGCGCAGAAGGCAACTTTAAGCAGCAAGTTTTCAGAAGCATTTAGTTGTCGCTGGACACGAAGAAAATAGTTCGTCTTTTATTGCAAACTGCCCTAGGGTTTTTTCCTGGGAAGGGTAGCAGATAAATCTAGAGGAATGCCATTGCCTAAATTGGAATTGCCTTGGAAGTGGAAGGGTAACTGCAATCAGACTGTGCCCAAAACACTCGTTGCTGTTCCAGACCCCATTTGCACAGTAATTACAAAGAGAAGCTTGCAGGCTCCATCATTCTTTCCCTGTCCTAAAGCTAAGTAACATGTGCATATTTTAAGATAAAACTGAAAAAGAAGCAGCTGTATCCAGCTGCCCCTGTCCTTTAACAAATGGAGGGAGCAAGGCTGGACATCTGGGACTCAAGCCGGTTCACTGCAGAAGTAGCCTAGATAAATGCCAGAAATGAAATGGGCCAGAAGTGACACACACGGGATAAATTTCTCCAGCTTGATTTCCCACCATCTCTGCTCCCCTGCTCTTGCAGGTGCCCATGAGCATCAGGAGCGACTGAATTCATGCTGTGGTGCTGGCAGAGATTTCTTTCCACTCTCTTAAGCAAGGCGCTATTTTTGCTTCCCCAGTACAGAATCGTGGCTGAAAGGGAGTTAAAAATGAGTGATGTGGAGCATGAATCAGTGATTCCTTTTTTTTCCACAGAGGAGCCCTGCAAGACCCCATCGCGCGGCGAGCAGGGCTGGTACCACCCCTAATGTTCTCATGCAACAGAGCAGATAGAGCTAGGAAAGGGCTTGGATGAGGAGATATCACCTCTGTGCTCGGTTTGCATTCTCATGCCCAGACGCTCCTTCTCCTTGCCCAGACTGCTTGCTCCGTTTGCCAACCGTAATAGGGCAAGTCACCTTGATGGAGATTAGTAGGCGAGGTTATTTTAAGTCAATACGTTTTAGCAGGTGTTTCGAACCTGGTGTATTGTCCCCCAGAAAAGTCCACAAGGGAAGTGAACAGAGACCTGTGAACCTCCTTCTCATGCCAGGACACAAGCGCGCATGTGCATAATCCACTGAGATCCACCTGTCAACCAGCATAAAGCTGGAGCAGCAGGTCTGAGAACTGGGGCATGGGGTTTGCTGGCCGATAGACAATGCTCTGTTGAGCTGATTCACCGATCGACCTGCTCTGTCCATTCAGACTGGACACTGGGCTCCCACGAGGAAAGACGTAGCGACAGCGCAGAACAGGAAACACGCCGGGAGGAAAAAAGAGGCTGGGGGACAATCCCATGTGGTCCCAGCGATACTGTCTTACCTTCACGAACTGCTCCACGTCCCCCACGGTGAGGTGGGTGAAGTTCTCCAGAAAGGCCTGCTTCATTTGGATGACCGCCGTTTTCTCATGCTCCTCGGCATCCCTCTCCAGAGCTTGGAAGACGATGGCCCCCAGGAAGAGGTAGGTGAGGTAGCCAACCACCAGCAAACAAGTCTGGACCTTCCTACTGCACATGGCAGTCTGCAGGCAACAGCGAGGGGGAGATTAGTGGTGTTTGTTGGTCAATGACTCCCAGAAGCCAGCTTCCCTTTTTGTCACAGACAGGAAGCACAGCCCCAGCCCAGCCGCTTGGGTTTTCTCTGGGATCTCATACTAACACAGACCGGGAGCTGTCAGAAACGTTTATGGAGAAATACACTCTCCAGCTCCCTTGGTCAAGTGCTATTAGGGATTTCCTGCCATATGTGAACCTCTGCAGTGCCGAGGTCTCAGGAATGTGGGTCTGGGTGTGGGAAATGATCTGGCGCGAGGCCACCTCCTTTTTCTGAAGTGACTTTTTCCCAAGCAGTTGGGAAACAAGTGAAAACAAGCCCCGCAATAATAGATCAAAGGCTTGCATTCATGCTTGTTCTGGTTGCAACGGCACAGGTTTCACTCCCCCCTCCTCCTCCTCCCTGTGACTGTGAGATGACTTAGTTAGGGATGATCCTGCCTTGAGCAGGGGACTGAAGGAGATGCTCCAACAACAAAGCACATGGCTGAGTCTCTGCAGCGTGCTCTGTCGCCAGAGGGAACAGCCTAGCATTGGGAAGCCCATGTGGCGGATGCGCTGAAACATGCTGGCTGGCAGAGAAAGCTCCTGTCTGTGACAGCAGGCGGCCAAAACACCAGCTCCACAGTCACTCGGAAGTGACACTGGCCTTCGCCACCCAAAGTGCACCACCTCAGAAGTGACACTTCAATGACCTTCACCATCCAAAGTGCAAGGCTCTTTCTTTTGACCTAAAGACACTATAATGCTGCTAAAGACTGGGAGCCATGGCCTTACGGTGCAGCTGGGGAAATTTAGGCTGGAGAGGAGACTGTGTGATCATGCGAGTGATCAGTCATTGGAACAGGCTGCCTAGGGAAGCTGTGGAATCGCCGTCCTTGGACACTTTTGAAAGCGGGTTAGACAGACACTTGGCTGGGATGGTTTAGTCGGGGATGATCCTGCCTTGAGCAGGGGCTGGCCTAGATGACCTTGCGCAGTCCCTTCCAACCCTACTTTCCTGTGATCCTAGTTCTTTAAGTGGCCGCAGTAACTGTCTATTATCTTCTTTGGGCCCGCCACTGGAGCAGTGGTTCTCAACCGTGTAGACTCAAGGCACCCTTCATTAGACTCAAGCTGCCCCTCCGAATATGCCAGCTCTTAGCTCTCACTCATTTTGTGACTACAGAAAAATACCAGAGCAATTCTTTTGCTGCAAAAAAACCCTCAGAAAGATCATGACAGGTCAGAGAGTTTTTACCACTCTTGATTCCCAGTTGAAATCTCTGGGTTTACCTGGTGAATCATGTTTGCATGCCTAATAGTGCTAACCGCAGCACCCTGGTTGAGAATCATTGCATTCAAGGGAGGCAGGGCACATACTCCACATGTGCGTGTCACCTGCTCGGGCCCGCCTTCCTCCCAGCCATCTTTGCTTTGTCTGCACAACAGGCCCAGCAAGATACAGAGCATTCGCTCAGCCAGTTCATTTGACCTGGGGGAGGTCCCCTGCCATCATCAGCCATCATGCCCACAAATGCAACCCCTAACCCTCCTGGAGGTACTGAGCCCCCACCATGGACAGATCTAAGACTTTGAGAAGGGGGTGCAGGCTGTGTGGTGCATCCTCACATATAACACAATGCACATTTTTCTCCAGTTAAAGAGAAACTAGATGCTTTAATGATATAGTAGGGACCTAGCACCACTTTAGTCAGCTTAAGATCAAAGCAAAAACACATATAACTTTATAGGTATGCAACTGATTTGTTGGCTTATACATCAAGTTAAAAAACACAACAAAGTAGGCAAAAAATAGTCCAAAGAAATTGTTTTATTAGTCCTGGAGTCATTATAGTTAAATGTGCATCTTTTATTTGGAAAATCTAGCCTTCTTGAGGACCAGTCATTTCCACACCTGAATTATTATTCATCTGAGTTAATATTATTCATCTCACCTGAGATAAGGTTTTTAATTTAGAGCTAATCACAGTCTGCAGGGCTGTGAAACAAGAGAGAAAGTACCAGGAATGGCTGACAGACAGCAGCATTACAGAAGAAAGACTAGCTTGATTAATGGAACATCAAGATCATTAAAAAGGGGAGAGGGTTATTAAAACTGGTGGAGCGAAGGAAGATTTGGCAGGGATCGGGTAGATTGTAATGAGCCATGAAGTCAATTGATTCACTCAGGATTGCCAAAATAGAAATGCCACTGCACCTCCAAGGCTGTTGGTTTTAAAGTTTGGGTGAAGCAGGAATCAAAGGGAGTGCAACTGCACCACCGCACCCCCTGAATCCACCCCAGGCCCCACCAGTAATGAGCAATTGGGTTGATGACTCCAGAGGCACTGGGAGGTAGGGGGAGGGCAGATAAGCACAAAACATGAGAGGCACAGTAGCTCCACAAGCAAGAGAGAGGAAGTGGAGCCTTGGGTTTCCCACAGATGCTCTATCAGCTGCTCTGACTCTCAGGCACATATACAACCTTGAGTCCCGTTCCTCGCTCTCCTGGTCTCACTGCTGGGTAGCAGCTGCCTGGCTGTTTTGTCCGAGAGAACCACAGCGTGTTCCAGCGCTGCACGTAGACGTCCGGCTGACTCATCGCAGGGCACCTCCAGGCTGGAGGGAGGTCAGTGTGCTAAAGAGCAAGGGAGTCTCTAGTCATGCTCATGCTGTCCCAAGAGCCCAGTGCCTGTGTGTGTCCGCTGTGCTCTGCACCAAAGCACCTGAGTCCCTCAGCCATGCCTTCCACCGGTTAGAGGTCACCTGGTGAGCTCTGTATCTTCTACTAAAAGCATCCCCAAAAGTGCCTCTTCTCACCTCAGGCCCTGTTTTGTTCTAGCTGGGTTCTTCTACCAGTATCTCCTACTCAGCGATGCTCAGGGCGCTGGATTTTCATAGATTTCATAGACATTAGTGCTGGAAGGGACCTCGGAAGATCATCACGGCTCTGATTCAACAAATCGCTCAATACATGCTTAGCTTGAAGCATCTGCCTAGCTCAGGGGTGGGCAAAAATGTGGCCTGGGGGCCGGATGTGGCCCACCAGGCCATTCTATCTGGCCTGCGGAGCCCCTAAAAATTTAGAAAATTTGTATTTATCCATCCCTGGCTGCCT
>NW_017728947.1:109325635-109333702 GCF_001723895.1 Crocodylus porosus
CCAGGCCATTCTATCTGGCCTGCGGAGCCCCTAAAAATTTAGAAAATTTGTATTTATCTGCCCCTGGCTGCCTATCGTGCGGCCCTCAGCTTGCCGAAAGTCAGTAAGTGGCCCTCCACCCAAAATAATTACCCACCCCGGCCTAGATCCGCCCCAGTTCAGCAACACAGATATGTTTCCAGTGAAAGGTGATATCTCAGTGAGCTCAGTGTGTTCATACATGCTTTGCTGAATTGGGAACTATGGGCGTAAGTCCAGCCACTGGACAGGCACAACGTCCACTGATTTCAGGGGAGCTGGGTGCAAAGTCAGGGTCACACTCACATGCCTGGGGAAGGTGTAGTAAAATCTGTGGGAAGTGGCTTGCTTGACATAACCAACTGGGTCCTCTCTCCCCAGCAGTAATGTCCAATGACCCCCAAATGTTTGCATTAGATTAATTGCTTCTTCCATATTTTGATGATTTTTTTTTTCTAGCAAGGCAAATGTTTCCTTAGGAGAGAGCATCAGTAGATGAAGGACAAAGTTAATCACTGCTTTAATTAGAAATTCACAGAAGTGACTTGGCCACTGAGGAGGATTCAGATGGGCCATTCACCTCTGCTCCTCAAGTACCTGTGCTTTTTGAACAATGGGTTTGCAAATCTGGAGGCGCCGGGCTTGGGTCCAGCTGGCTGATGGAAACGAGCACTGGCAAATGCCTGTAGTCTATCAAATGCCTGCTGTTCTTTGACACAGAAACCTGTAGCTGACTTTGCACCTCAAAGGGAAACAGGAAAATGGTGAACAGAGATGAAGTGTTTTAAGGAAGGGGCTGCAAAACTGAGAGGCTTTTAAAAGGTGGCTTGTGAAGGATTTAAAGAAACGGGGCCGATGACCCTTTTTGGCTTCTCTCTGTCTTTGTTTGTTTGTTTTTTGCTTCTATAAACTTGCCTGATGTTCTTCTTTTTTTTTTTTTACCTATTTTTTTTAAAACTTTGAATGTCAAATTGATCTCCCCTGTTTTATTCCAGGACCTCTGCAGGAAGGTCTGAGCAATGTCTGCTATGGGCATAGATGGCATCATTTATGTATTTATGAAACATATACGCCGCCCTTCCCCAGCCAGAAGACTCAGGGTGGGTCACAATAAAAGGCAGAACAACTTATAAAAGCAGACAGGAGTTTTTAAAAAAACTTTTCTTTACCAGCGGGGGTACCCCCTGCCAGCTGTAGAGATGCCAAAACATCAGCCCTTCAAGAGTGAGGAAGACCCAAGGGTAGTTTTCTGCTCTTCTCCTACACCTGTGGATGGAGCTGGTCTCACTTTGGCCCCTGTGCAGACATTCTTGCTTTGCATTTGGTCTGCCCCTTTCTGCCATTTAGCTGAAGCCACTTCCACAGGGGACCAAAAAACCACTCCTGGTGTAAAAGTGTCCACATAGGAAACTAGCATAGAGAAGTGATTCTGGGTTATCTCCTTCTGAGGACAAGCCTTGACAAATGAGATGAGGAGCATCTCCCAATATATTTGAGATGTCTGTCCCTCATAGCAACAGGTCACACCAATAAAAAAACCATTCAAACACCCGGGTGCTGCCCCAGCACACTGGGTGAGCAGACTGTCCTACATGGCCTTGTGGTTACAGCACTCAGGAGATCTGGGCTCAGTTTCCAGGTCATCCCCAGGCTTCTTATAGGACATTTGAGCAAATGTCCTTAGTTCTCTGTGGGTAAAATGAGGGTAATGCCACTTCCTTTCCCCCACTCCTTTCATTAGACTCCAAGCATTTGGGGGGGAAATGGTATCCCTTTATAGGTATATCCAGTGCCACACACAACGGCACCTCGGTTCTGGCTGGAACCGTGAGGACTTGTTAAAAAATATCGATTCACATGGATGCAATGCAGAGAGGTGTGAAGTCAAATCCTGGCTCCACCAAAGTCAACCGGATTTTTGAGACTGACCTGACTGAAGCCAAGATGTCCCCAGCCACAGCTGAAAGCCCAAGAAGTCTTGTCTTTCCCTGGCTGTTTCCTTTGAGAGGAGGACTCCTTCTCACAGTAAGACTCATCATGACCGGTGCAGAGTCTGACCGAGCAGGCTCAATGCGTGTGTGTGTATGTGTGCGTGTGTGTGCAGGCATGAGTGTGTGTGCGTGTGCATGTGTGTGTGTGATTTCTCTGTGCAAGAACAGGCCTTGAATGCAAGCAAGGGCCTGAGGGGATGTGAGAGTCATTGTGCTGTGGCTCTGGCAGGAAGGAGTTTGCATTATTCTTTCCCGGCGTGTCAGTTCACACCGGCCTGCAACTCACTAATAGCTGCTGCAGTCAGGGTTAGTGCAGGTGCTGCGTTACATCAAACAGCATCGCTTCATTTGCCCATGGGAGGGACGCTTGCTGAGGAAAAGAAGAAGTAATAATGGAGAGAAAGCCAAGAACTTGCTTGTTGCGAGAAGCTGTTTAATGAGGACAGAAGGAACTGGATTTTGTGGGGTAGGGAACAATGATTTTGCCTCTTCAAAAGCAGCGTTGTCTGTTTGCAGATGGTTCCCTGAGGCTTAAAAATGCTGTGCTTCCCTGTGCTCCTGTCCTCAAACATCTGCCATGCAATGCAACAGCTGACTCAAGGCTTTCAGTCATTTCTGGCAGACAGAGACTGACTCACTCTTGAAGGAGTTGATCTGCCAACACCTCAACCCAAGAAAACAAACCAACAACACCAAACCTTGTCCTAAAACACCACCTGGCAGGAAAGTAGCACTGCAAGAGCAGGAGGGTAAAATGGTTAAGACGTGCCCTCTGGCGCCTTTTAATAGTTATAGCATAATAAGCCACTACAGGGTAAATAATGTCCACGTTATTTCATTAGTCATGGTAAATGAAGAAAGAAAAATAAAATCAGGAACATCTTTAGTGGGAAAAAGCCAGTTACAAGTGCCCTAAAGCACTAGCAAGGCAGGTCTGTGATGTACAAGGCAGTAGGGCTGCATGAAGCTTTGGGTGGTGCTTTGATTTGGAGGAGACTCAGCCTGATTCGGTGGCCAAATCTCCAAGTGCTGATCAAACCAATAAAAAGGTCCAAATCGATTTGAAGCTCTCTGAATCTTCAGAAAAGATTCAGAGAGCATTGATGATTCGGGCAGTCCCTGCTCACCGCTGCAGGGAGCTGGGGCCGGACTCGGAGCAGGTAAGTGGGGCGGGGGGCTGGAGGAGGCTCCAAGTGCCGGGAGCTGGGGCGGGTGGGCAGCCATTGCTGGGCTGGGAGAGCGGGTGGGGGATGGGCAGCAGCCCAGTCTCTGAATCAGATCTGGCCGAATCGATTCGGGACAGTGATTCGAATCACCGGGTCAAACCGCTGTCCCCCGAATCAGCCGAACCCGAAGCAAATGCTAGCCGCTTTACACAGGCCTACAAGGCAGTCAGTGCTGTATGGAGATATGCTGGGTAGCTTTAAGCTGGCTGGCCTCTGAACCGAAAGCAGCGTAGCAATGCAGTACTCAGGATAGTACTAATCTGCATGTCCTTTTCTGGTCTGGGAGACAGCACACACAGCATTAGCTCAGGCTAGCTGTGTGCAGCACTGCTTGGCGCCCTGCGCATGAACCCAGGGAGTCACCGAGTCTGCTACGCGCTTCAGATTGGTGGCTCTCAAACCCTTTCTGGGTCAGGACAACCCTTTGGATGTTGCATTGCTGTGTAAACTACAACTCTTGTGCGATGGATAAAAAAAGTACCGCTTCAAGTCAGTAGAGGAGCCACACAGTAATGCAGAGTTCTCAGTTTTGTTCTCTCCATATTTCCCCATCCCCTTCTTTTGCTTTCCCATTCTTTCTTCCTTTCCACCCTTAGAAGTCCGTTGCATACCCCGGTTTGAGAAACTTTGCTACAGAGGAAGCAAATAAGACCCTTATGGCTTCTGAAAAATAGGCAAGCTCTTGACAAGGATGGCATTTAGCTCAACTTCCCCAAGACTCTGGGGACAAAGTGATCCTGGTTGGCACCTGTTCACTGTTACGCCTTTGTCAAGGAGGGTCTCAGAAAGAACTGGTGTAAGGCCGTAGTCTTCAAATATGGGAAACCAGCAAAAGTGGATTCTCAAATCTAGGCTGGGTTGGGAGATTTACCTGTCGCATATGATACAGCATGGAGTTACGGGCTACTGCTCATATCACCGAGGATCATGAGCTGCCACTGCATTTTGTAACCCCTAGCTACAATGCTGAGCCACCTGGGATTACAAATCCCTTTGAATCAGCAGATCAGCAAAGCCTGCACCCTCAGCAGTGGTCGACTACAAGGGCCCGTGCTGATTCCTTGATCACTGAACACCAACACACGTGACTTACCAGACACAATCCCGTGTAAGCTCATTTATCCTGCTGACATTGCTCTTGTGAGTCAAGACAAAAACCTCATTGCTGTCAGCAACACCCTCTCCCTCAACCTTAAGATAATGGCAGAGTATTGGATCTCTATTGCACTGCGTCTGAAGCCTTGGGAACAAGCTTTCCCCAAACCAGAGCGGCTGCTGAAGAGCATTACCTTGGTGGTCAACAGGTCCAAAGGGAGCCCCATCTGAAGCAGTTTGATGTGGCTTTAGAAAGAGCTTTGATCTGCAAAACTCATCTGGAGAAGAGGCGCAAAAAGAAAAAAAGCAAGGACTAGTCTTACCCCCAAATTTGTGGGCATACGTTTCCCATTGGGTACATATTTCAACTAGCGATTCTAGCCCTGGTGTACCCAGCCACTGAACAGCATGCACTAGTCTGGGCAAACAGAAAGCTTACCCAAGCTCTGGATGGGCAGCCAAATGGCACAATGAAAATCAAACTAGAACATTAAAACCAACCCTTACTGAGTGGCTGCCCACAGTGGGACACACATCCCCACCCCAAATTCACAGTGGGACACACATCCCCACCCCAAATCCACAGACATATGCACACACCTCACAGATACAATCAAACCATGGTCAACTTGATTTTAGCAGTTCACAAAGAAACCCCTAGTGTCTTCCTTCTACCTTACACGGCATTTTGAAATCCACCTAATTCTCTTAAGTATCCTTATTTAATCTTGAGGTACGCCAGAAAGAATTCTGAGATAATACCGTTGTCCCCGAAAAAACACAGAATCATAGAAAAGCAGGGACCTCAGGAGGGCATTTGGTCCCACCCTTTGCTCCGGGTAGGCTGTCTACACCATTCCAGGCAAGTGCTTGTCTAACCCGCTTTTGAACACTTCCAGATATAGATTCCACAGTGAGAATCAATAGTCTAATCAACATCGAAATGCCAATCCCATAAAAGAAACTTCCAGGCTTCAACCTACGTCCAGAACAGTTTCAGAACATCACAGAGTAGATATGGTCACATCTTATACCTAGAAAAGAGGACGGACAGCGCACAGCGTAACATCAGCTGCAAACCATGGGCCACAGCGTAAATCAGTGCCTGCTTCAGTTGCTTACCATGGGCATCTCAGACTTACACCATGTCACTTCCAAAACTCTCTGCTGGCTTGCCACTCTGGACTCAGTGCCTGGAGCAGTCGCCTGCCTCTCTTGCCAGATGAAAAAAGAGAAATCATGAATCGTTTAGCCTGAATTGACCCTCTTTCCTCATCTCAGATCCTTTCAACCACTTGAATTGCACAATGTCTATAACTATATCATAGAATTACAGGTTGCTGAATGCATTCAGGCTAGACTAATAATTAAGAGAGAATGGGTATACATGCAGCAGGACGTATTTCTGAGAATGAGCGCAATGACGTGTGCTGTATACTTAAGTTGGTGGTTATGTCTGCAGTGGTTCTCCTTTATACAGTTAACCAGCTCAGTACAGAGGAGCGAGTTTTGTGCTTGCTAATGCAGATCCATAGATTCACGGGGTTGGAAAGAACATCAAGAAATCGTGTTTTTCCCCCTACTCAAGGCAGGGGACAAGCATTGGAAAGGCTACTTAGAGAAACCGTGGAATCTCCATCCTTGGAAATGGTCAAGAGCAAGTTAGACAGACACTTGGCTGGGGCGGCTTAGCCAGGGATGATCCTGCCTTGAGCAGAGGGCTAAACTAGATGACCTTGTGAGGTCCCTTCCAGCCCTACTTGCCTACAATCCCTGTCCAAACCATCCCGAAGTAATGCTTGTCTAACTTGCATTTAAAAGCCTCCATGATGAAGATCCCACAACCTCCCTAGGTAACCTGTTCCAGTGCTTAATCATCCCCAGAGTTAGATACTTCTTCCTCATAGCTAATCTAAAACCCCTTGTTGTAATTAAAGCCCATTACTTCTTGTCCTGTCCCCTGCACACACAGAACTGTTGGTTGCCACCCTCATTATGACAACCCCTTTTGTATATGAAGACAGATGGGGAGCGAAGGAGACACAGATCTTATCTTAAAAGCATTTCCCTGTGTGTTTTAATGCTGGTGCATGGGTAAATTTTGTCTGGGATTTACAAAAATGCATGGATGCCTAAGTGCCTTAATAAGATAGGATATATGTACCCCATAAAGCAGCAACCCTGGAGGGATTAATGAAGGACCAAATTAGCTCCCCCAGCTGTGAGCAAGCAGCTGATTAGTAACAGCTGCTGTGACAAGCCACAGTGGAGGCAGAATTGAGGCAGGAGGTGAGGAAGTATTAGGGTCAGAGGTTGAGAGTTGCTGTGGGAGGAGGAGTGCAGACAGAAAGACTGACAAGCAGTAAAGGTAGGAAGCAGCGAGGGGCTGCAAGGACCAGCCTTGAGCTGTTGTAACACGAGGTACTTGGGCTGGAGCCTTGAACAGTGGGTGGGCCTGGGCTCCCCTCCCCTGCAGAAGACCAAGCGATGTCCTTGGGCCTCGCCTTTCAGGGCCAGCAAGCACCAGTCAGCCTACCCTGCAAACAAAGGTCTATGCTGAACTGGGTATTGAGCCCTCTGGGCTGTTGGGCATGAGCTTGAATTTCCTGATGCCTCAAGGGGGTGGAGAGGTAATACAGATTCGAGTAGTCGGGCTGCCGTGCTGGATCTGACTGCATGGGGCATCATGGGCAATAGATGAGCCCTTTCACACCCGAGAAATGAGATTTGCAATCTCTGCTTCTGGTCTGGTCACCCTTGTTGCTGTAGGCATGAGTTGCAGAATTACCAGTCCTTAGGAGTCCTGAGTTAGGTCTGAAACGTAAAAAATCTTGAGGGTTTGTTTTGTTTTTAAATCTGATTTTTTTCCCCTATATTTTTCCTGGTTTCTGAGCCCCTGGGCACACGTAGTACATGCAAACTTTTCTCTTGCCACCATGAAAGACACTCAAAATGCCAAGACTCTCACAGGATCCCAGGCGTGGGTGCTGAGGACTGTGGGATCTGTGATAAAATTGGGAGAGCTGATAACCAGAAGTCGGGTTGTGCCCTTCATGTGCACTGATAGGTAAGGGCAGTGTCCTGCGTAAGAACCATGCTTGAGGAGAGACAGCAGGTCACAGAAGGGGATGTCCCTTCCTGGTACACGTAGCGGTTGAGTGGGCTGCTGCGTAGGGGTCAGTGGAGCCCTGACCCTGCCTCTTCCTTTTTGTGAGGACAAAGGCCTCTGGCAGCACCTAGTGGAGGTCAGCAGCTCTGAATGCCTAGCAGGAGACCAGTCTTATATCTCACATATTCAGAGAAGTTTAGGGCTGGAAGGGTCTCGCAAGATTGCTGGCCCTGACAGTATGTACCCCAGGGTACTCAAGGAGCTGGCCAGCATCATGGCTCAGCTCCTGACACAGATCTTCAACAGCTCCTTGGCTCTCAGGTGAAGTGCCTGAAGATTGGAAGAAGGCCAATGTGGTGCCTATCTTCAAGAAAGGGAGGAAAGTGGATCCCTCAAACTACAGGCCCATCAGCCTGACCTCTATCCAGGGGAAGGTCTTAGAAAAGATTATCAAAGAGGCCATTCTTAATGGACTGGCCAATGGCAACATCCTAAGGCATAGCTAGCACGGGTTTGTTGTGGGTAGGTCTTGCTTGACCAATCTCATTTCCTTCTAAGACCAGGTGACCTATCACCTGGACAAGGGAGAAGAGATTGATGTTGTATATTTTGACTTCAAAAAAGCTTT
>NW_017728947.1:109334547-109339367 GCF_001723895.1 Crocodylus porosus
TTCAGGCTGGACATAAGGAAGAATTTCTTTACTGTCCGAGCCCCCAAGGTCTGGAACAGCCAGCCATTGGAGGTGGTTCAAGTACCTACTGTGAACGCCTTCAAGAGAAATTTGGATGCTTATCTTGCTGGGATCCTGTGACCCAGCTGACTTCCTGCCCTTTGGGTGGGGGGTTAAACTCGATGATCTTCCAAGGTCCCTTCCAGCCCTAACGTCTATGAAATCATCAGGTCCAGCAGCAGACTGCAGCTCTGTCCACTCCACCTATGGATTGACTGAGGCTAACCTCCAGCATCCCTCATCTCCTGACCCGTGAGGGCTACTTCTCTGGATGAGAAAACAGTGTTGATTCATGAACCAACAATTGCAGTGGGATTTTTCCCCCCTCCTCTTTTTGCCACGATGAAACAAGACTTAGCCTGCGGGGCACCAACCGTCTAAAATCACCCCGGTGTCTGTAGAGACCCAGTCACCATAGCAACTAGGGAATAAAAAGGATCATTTTATACTTGCGAATTCCTCTATTTTTGTAATAGCCAACATATATCTGTCTCCTTACCCTCTGGTGATTTAGTCGCAGTCGAAGCAGAGTAGAGGGAAGGCATTAGCAAGTGGCCTTTCATTCAAAATCAGCCTATACGATATTTGAACAGTTAAAGTCCCAGAGTCTTCCTTTTTCACTTGCCTTTGAACACTGTCTTTGTTGCACACGAACGCCGCACTGCAAATTCTTCCCTGTCTTCTGTTTTCATTGCTCTTTATGCAACATTGGCCTCACTGGAGAAATCTCTTCCTCCCGTGCCCCCTCCTGGCTGCTCGCAACTTTACATCGTCTAGGTCCGTGGTTTTCAACCTGTGGTCTGTGGACTCTGGGGGCCCACAAACTGTCTAAGAGTTCGCAAAAGACGACTGTGATCATTCAAAAGTATACGAATGCCCACACTTACAAGTCAAAGAGGTCTGCACCTCTGTTAAATATTTTTTAGGGATCTGAATACCTAGCAGGTTGGGTAAGGATGAAAGCCATTGCCCTAGGTAAAAACCATTAATGCTGTACTGACATATAGGTGTATTGATACCTTATCCCACTCCGAACTTTACTAGGTCTTTCAAAGTCAAATGCATAAAAGTTAGAAGTCAGAATTAAGGTGGCCAGTAGAATCTGAATTTGGCCCTGACTGGGCATGCATTCTGGTCGAGTTATTAATTTTTTTGTTTTTTAACCATTGTTTGGTTCAGTGGACAGGATGGATTGCAATGTCACGTCCTACTTTGGATTAAAGCAAGCTGCAAACTAGACATTCGTTTCTGTGGGGCCAAATTAATCTCCCCCCACAGTGGGCCACTGGCAGGGTTGGACCTTTCCATCAGAACTGTTACCACTTAGGAGTAATGGTGGGAGTGGGAAGCATGAGACACAGGCCTCGTCACAGGGTGTCACAGCCATGTGCTGACCGCAGAGGAAGAAATCTGCTCAAAGTCTCTGCTGGCTGGGGGCTTCCACTCTCCAGCTGCAGTATGCAGTGCCTAGGAGAGCATTTTCAGTCCCTCTTAAATTCTATTTCAACGACAAAAACAGGAGTAAAAAAAAATGCCCGTTTTAGATCTAAAAGCCTCAGCACTTTTTTCATGAACGGGTTTTAGAGTTTGGGTTTGTTTTGGGTTTTTTTATTCCAATGCAGAGTCACAGCAACAAAAAAGACATTGAAACCCCCAAAGCAGTCACCAAGTAGAATGGGCAGCCTCTGACCTGCTCTGTTACAGTCCTATGGAAGTCAATTGAGCTGCTGGGCTGGAAGTACATACCACTTCTGTCTACCGGCAGGTGGTGGTGTTGCTACTCTTTAAAAAAAAATCCCTTCTATTGGAAACGGAAAAGCTCTGCTTCTGAAGAGTTGTAAATGTACATATTATGTGCACAGTGATGCTAGATTTTAGAGGAAAATAAGTAGATTAAGGAGTACTCTTTGAACTATTGGCCAAGGCCTCTCAATTATCTCTCCGTTGCTCTTGCTTGCCGCAGTTTCCATCCAGATGGAATTCCTAAAGATGTCAAGGGGAAGAAAAACATCCGTGCAGGACTCTGAGTCTATTAAACCTTGTACTGCAGATTTTCTACTGAAGGAATTACATCTGTCATCTCATGGCGCTGATTTCTTCTTATCTAGGTAGCATCTTAAACTGTCTTAGCATGTCAATTAATAATTAACTAACTATCATTTTGAATCACCTGGAAAAAGTGACTCTCTCTCTGCTCATATTATAAGTGTATGTTGGGGGGGGTGGCAGTCTGTATCTGTCTATAGGCTTAATCACAGATATCTCGTGCAGCTATATTTAGATCTGCTGTATTTATATGGTGTGTTTCATTTCCCCTCTTTTTATGGTCGAGGCCCTGGGCTCCCTCGAGTGGGATTTCCCTTGTTCTGCCCAAGGCATGTACCAAGAGACCTTTGATACTCCCTTTCTTTTAACCAACTCTGTAATTACTTTTTGACCCCAAAGAGGAAAACCACATTGTTAATTACCCTGGATATGGGATCTTTCTTTTAACACTAGGGTTTTAAAGGCATGGTCCATATGTGCTCACACATGGAAGGAAAGAGCCCTTGAGCTGTAAAGCAGGCGTCTCTCGGAGACACCGGGCTCTTACCAGGAAGGGATTAAAAGAAAACAAAAACCCACACGCATAATAAACTACCAGAAGTTTTGCATCTCAGAGCTTAAATCCTATCTCTGCTGCCAGGCACAGCCCCTCTTCATTTAACAAAACTCTGTCATTTCTTTTTTCTGTCCTACCCCAAAAACTTTTCTTTTTGTATTTAAAATGCACATCCCTGGGGATGGGGGATTATATGTCCCCCTCCAAACCCTCCAAAATGTCCTTTAATTTATGGCTTTCCAGCAGCAGCATTGGGAAGGCTGCTATTTGTATATCTATGGCCCTAGAAAGAAGCTTTGATGCTCAGGGTGCTAAGGATGAGTGAATAGTGGGTGTATGGGGGCAAGGATAATACCAAAGGGTTTTGTCTATGACTCTTAATGCTTCTCCTTTTTTTGCCCTGTCTCTGAGCAGTCTCACTCTTTGGTGCCCATCTCTCTTGATCTCTCTCTGCCATCACTTGGAAGTCTTATCAGCTTACAGTAGCCAGGGGCAAACCAGAACACCTTATCTTTCTTCCCAAACCTTCCCCACTTCCCTCTCCTGACAACATTAGCCTCCTCCCTGACCTTCAGGCCCCCAAGCTGAGGGTTGTGTTGGACTCCTTTCTCCTTGTATCCAGGCCATACCCAAATCCTGCCACCCCTTCCCCCTCAACAGCTCTCAAGTCACGGTTTCTCTGTCCCCCCCACCCACAACCATGTTTCTCATTGTCTCCTGCTGTGAGCAGTCTCTTGGGGCCTCCCAAGAGCACACAAATCTTCCTGCCTGAACCCACCCAAAACACAGATGCTCAATTGACTCCCAAGCTCTGACAGCCGCTCCCCCAGGGAACTCTTGCTCAGCTCCGTCTCCATCCTAGCCCACCTGATGTAAGCGCCATCCCTCCCTGGTCATCCTCCCTTTATCAAATCATCCACTATCTCTCTTGCTGCACAGTTTCACCTAGCATGGGCGACTAGTGCCTCCCGAGTCTGGAGGGGGCCCTGGATCGCCGACCACAGGGGGCGGTCCCCCAGCCGCTGATTGCTGACACTTCCTGTTTCGTGGCTGGTGCTTCCAGGGGGTGCAAGGCTGATTTCAAGAGGTGCATGTGCACCCGCATGCACTCCCTTTACGTTGCCTATGCCACCTAGGTGCCACACTCTGGCCACCCGTTCACTGGTCTCCTTCCATCTGGTCCCTCGCAAAGAGCATCCTCTGGGCCCCAGCCGTGGTCACGTGTTAAGTCACCTCTACGACGTTGTTTCCAATGAGCTGAGCAGAGGCACCTAATCTGCCTGTTTGTGCCACCAGGCCAGTCTCACTGTCCTCATCCTCACAGCTCCTAGGGATGGTGACCTGCCCTTTCCATAAGAACTGGAAATCACCTGACACATCATGGCCAGTACCATGAACAGACATTGTATAATACACTGGGGGCAGGGGAGGGGTGGGCTTGTTTAATAGTAAGCGAGCTATACCTGAGATTACCGGTTTCACAGCTGGGTATGCTAGAAAGACTCTTTCTCTCTATGCACACGGTGGTGGAAAGAGCATGTGTGTAACAAGGGGCTCTTAACAGTCTCTGCCCAATCCAAATGCACTTGCCAGCCATCAGCCCCTGTGTGGCAGAGCGCGGGTTGTGCCTGTCACTTTAAGAGGTTTCAGGCAGGCTTTGAGTAGGGGGCAGGTGCAGTTTGGCCCAATTAGATGGTCACATGACTGAAAGGGGGCTACCAGATCGGAGAAGGGCTGGGCAGCCTCAGTATAAGCCCAGGCCCTAGGAGCAGAGCTGGCAGTTACACCTAGGGAGCCAGAAGAGCCACATCTGTCGGCCTGCAGCTCCTGGAACACCTGGAGGTTCAGGGTAGGAGCTATAGGGATGGAGGAGGTTCTTGGTCCTCGGGCATGACCTGAAATTGTGCCCTGCTGGGGTGGATGGTGTGGTGAGGCTGCCCATGGCGGGGCAGTCTCCAAGAAATTCCACACCTGTGCCTGCCCAGTGAAAGGTTTCATAGATTTCATAGACATCAGGGCTGGAAGGGACCTCGGAAGATCATCGAGTCCAGCACTCCACTCAAAGGGCAGGAAGTCAGCTGGGGTCATAGGATCCCAGCAAGATAAGCATGCAATTTGCTCTTGAAGGTGTTCAATGTAGGTGCTTGAACCACCTCCG
>NW_017728947.1:109339378-109348366 GCF_001723895.1 Crocodylus porosus
AGCACTCCGTGTCGACACCACCGTAGGAGTCACTGAGTTTCTAGCTGAGATCGGGTCCTCTGGCCTGCACTAACAAGCGTCAGCCTCTGGGCCCCTCCTGCTCCCCCTCCAGCGCAAATGCTGGCGCGCTCTTAAGACCACGCCTGTTTGCGCACTCTGTTCATGTGGCTCGGGAGCACGGCTCCCTACCGGCTCAGCTAAGAGGGATCTAGGAGGATTCCCCTCCGGATCCGGCTCAGCTGCATCAGTCCCTCTGCCCCACTTACCTTAGGGGGATCAGCTGCTGCTGCCTCCGCTGCTGCTCCGTTTGCTTCTGCTGCACTCATCTCTACTTCGGGTCAGGTAAGGGGGCACACGTGTGTGTAAGACACACGTGTGCCTGTGTCCTTCCTCTCCCCGCTGCTCCTAGCTCCTGTTTTCCAGCAGGGGCTACGATATCGTAGGGATACCAGAGACCTGGTGGGACTCTACCCACAATTGAACTGTAGCTAGAGAGGGCTACACCTTTTACATAAGTGGGATTCCATAGGGGGCAAGGGTGGACGTGTAGCTCTATATGTAAGAGAGCAATACACCTTGGAAGCTGAAATTGGTACTAAGGAAGGGTGACTTGAGACCCTCTGCATCAAGGACCACCGCCACCTCTGGGATGCCCAGTGTGGGAACTCCAGGCGGGCAGCAGCAGCAAACACTGCCCAACATGGCAAGTGGGGAGGCCGCAGCTGCTGGCACTGCAGTGCAGCCCTGACAGGCGAGCCCAGAGTTGGTGTGAGGCTGGGTTACAAGCTGGTGCTGAGTGCAGGGGAAAAGTGGCCCCTCCCCTGCCCCGTGGCTGGCACTCCGTGCTGCAGCCACTCACAGCCCACATGGGGCTGACTGTGCCTGCTCGGGACAGCTCCACGTGGGCTGCAAGCAGCTGTAGCAGGGAGTGCCAGCCATGGAGCTGGGGAGGGGACACTTTTCCCCACACTTCACACCAGCTCCTTCCTTGCCCTTCCCCCCCCCCACTCCTTATCTGAACTTCCTGCACCAGAGCAACCATGTGGTCCCAGGCCAGAAGCCCCTTCCGGGGCTTCCGGCTGGGGGGGGCAGGCCCAGGTGGACTCTGATGCTGCAGGAGCCCACCGAGGATTCCCCTGGGTCCTACCGCCTCTAGTTTATTTTTGACAGGAACCAAGGACAGATACATTTTAATTTTCAAAAAAAATTTTTAGGTGTCCCACAGACTGGATAGAATGGCCTTGTGGGCTGCATCTGGTCTGTGGTCTGTATTTTGCCCACCCCTGCCTTAAGTCCCTCCCCCAGAGCCCTGTAGTCACTCATGACCTGGCCAAGATTGCTCTGAGCTGCGTCACTCGTACCCACATGGATGAGGAGCATGGGGTACATCCCAACAGAAAACCATAGGGCCCAGGTCCACTGAGTGGGGCCTGAGGTAGGGTCCAGATCCATTGAGTGGGATCTGAGTAACGGCCAAGATCCAACATGTACCTGAGGCCAAAGGGGCAAGGATTCCATAAGGACCAGAAACCCAGAATGAGACCTAAGGGGCATAAGGCCCAGGAGCCCCAGTGAGGCAGTGGAGTTGTGGCCCCAGAGAGGGGCAGGTGGCCAAGGTGCATCTGAGAACACCTGAGACCAGATGTAGGCTGGAGGCTGAGTGCAGCCCAGCCATAGAGCCAGGGGAGTTGGATGCCATCTGCAAGGCATGGGACATGGTGTAGGGATGGTTTGGAGCTGTGTATGACACCGCTGGCGTTGGGACATTAAATGGGCAGCCTCCCACCTATGGACAGCTCTTTAGTTCCAACAAAGGCATGGCAAAAGAGTCAAGTGGGTGGACTGCCCTAGACAGGTGAGCAGGCCAATATCATGACTGGCCTTGTGACAGTCCCCTATCACAGCCTGGCAGGTACCATGGGGATAGCTTTGAGCTGTGCTATTCTGCTCAGAGTTCCTTCGTGATGAGCACAAGAGAACATGCAATATAGCAAATCCTGCTTAAAAATAATTTCCCATCCACAGGCTCTTCTCCAAAGAGCAGCAATCTCAGAACAGACTCTGAATGTGTTCTTGCAGGGGCTTAGCATTTAGCAAAGCAGGGCAGGACCATGGGGCTGCCAAATTTCATATTTTGTCATTGGTGCAATAGTTCAGTCAAACAGACTTAATCTCAGAACATCTACTAGGGCTCCTAGGTACAAGACTGATTTGCGTGATGAGCACATGCAGAGGTAGTGCATAAGCATTTGTCTTGCTGCTCCACAGACAGAGAGAAAAAGACCTCTAGCTGTAAAAGCGTCTGTGCAAAAGTCTCTGTGGGCTCTGCTCTCTGAGTTAGGTTGCCTTTTTGTTATTCCTCTTACCATACTATCAGCAGACTTCATAATGAAAGCTGCCTCCAGGGTGGAAACCGTTCCACCTCTCTTTCTATTTCTAACCTGAACTGCAGAATTATTATTATTATTATTTTTTTTTTTTTACAATGGAGGATGCAAAAGTAGGCCAGGAAGTGAACAGTAAAGGTCCCACGTCTCCCTGAGACACCAATCATTCTTTGTGTGCCTTTGTCTGAAGCCACTGAAATAACATGCATGCAAAGGTGGTGGCCAATTACAGACTGTACTGTGCTGCTTTTAAACTTTTTGGCCGCAGGGGCTGGAAGAGTTATGCAGGGCTGATTTGTCGATTTCAGTGCAGTGCGTAGGGCCAGCCCAGCCAGGGCTTGAATTGGCAACTGTGGCTGGCCTGGTGCATGGTCCCAGCCCCAGCCCTGCCACAGGCCACATCATCTAGCCTGCAGACCTTGGAAACTTGGTGGTGGGGAAACAGTGGCAGTGTTAATTGCTACCGCTTCCCTGCTGCCAAATTTGTGGACACGTGGGGAACCCTGCAGGCTGGATGATGTAACCCAGTGGGCTGGATCTAGCCCACAGGCTGCACCTTGATAAGCACCGCTCTTCTGAACATTAGGTTTCTAATATGACTAATGAAAACTTCCTATGAAACAACACAACAGTTTCCCAGCAGCTGAGGGGCAAAACCAGGCACCTGGTGCATTGATTTCTGATTGCTGCTTTGACTGTACCCACTTTTTTTTGCTCCCCCCATCACTGATGTCAGTGCTCAGGGAGGTTGCCCCTGTTGGTCCTCCTTAGTTAGGCCATTGCAGTTTCTTTATTCCTCTGTAACCTCCAGGGTTTTACTGCAGCTCAGTTCCCCTGCTCATGGTGCAAATGCAGAACGCAAAGAAACAAGTAAAACCCATCAATCACACTACAAATTAGGTCACTGCTAAGATCAGGAGCTAATCCATTAATACTTGGCAAAGAATGCTGCCAGGCGAAACGTGTCAGAGTTCAGTGGGCTGTATTATAATATCTCTTAAGAGCAACAGCATGAGGGACCTCGCAGTCAACACAAAGAGAAAGGAAGAAACAAATTGAAGACAGTATGCGAATCCACTCACATGATCCTAGGACCTATTGTGATCCTCCACCCAACTGTACAGGCCAGATATACATAACATCACTTTGGTCCCATGGCACAGATCATGGGACAAGTCCTGACTCCAAATGTTTCCAGGCTTCTGGGGAACCTTAAATCTGAATTCAGATCTGGCTCCAAAGAGCTTGGCTTGAGGCCCTCTCTTTGTGACTGATGAAGTACAGTGTACAATGTAGCCATACGTTGCTTATTAATATGTCTGGAGTGAGTTTAAATGTGGAGTTCGGTCTGAGTGCTGCCCTAGTGCAAGAAGTTAAAGGGTCTGGAAATTTAAATATATATTTTAATGGAATAGCTTGGTTTCTATAAAATCAAGTCTGTGCTTTGCAAACCTGATTTTTGTCCAATTTGGGTTTTTCTTGTTTTCTTTTTTTTTAATTTTCCAGACAGGAAATTATCATTAGGTCAGGGCAACCCACATAGATAGAGAAATTTTGGTTGACAGAACTGAATCATTCTCTCCGGTCACTTCAACATTTGAATTGCATCTGTTGGGCTGCTGCCGTGTCTCATGGGAGTAGTTCAGAACCAGGCTAATGCGCATTAATACATCTCATGTAGACTAACCCACCCAGATCTAATAATAGGCTAGCAACCAAACAGCTAAAGATGAATGTAGCTCTCCTAAACACATCCATCATGCCACATATGTTTGCAAAGCAAATTGAAATGACACGGACACAAAAGGCTAGTATTGAATGATGGAAAAATTGGTTGTTTCAAAACAGAGCACTTCCTGGAATCATCCATGCTTCATGTAACAATTAATGGAAATCACTGTGGAAGTGGTATGGCCATGAATTGTTTCGTTATTTATGATGTCTGGGGTTATGAATTACAGACCCTGGATGGGAAAGACAGGGAGCAGAATAAACTCAACAGAAAAGAATCCTAAACCAAGGAGAAAAATGGAATAACCCTAATTTTTACTGCATTATCAGCAGAATGAAGCAAAGAACAAGCATGGCCAGAGGCTAGTGCACTCTGCAGAACAAGGTTTCAAGAAGCTAAAGGGACATTTAACAGCTTAGGACACTACAGGAGAACTGCAATGAAAACCGAAAGGAAAGAATGGCTCTGAGGAAAACAGAGACAGCCTGCACATGAAGAGTAGTCATTGGGTTGAATTCTATTTTGATTTACATCCCAGCAACCCTACTAAAGGCTGATGAGACAGAGTAAGGCCCAGATGTTTGCAGGCCATTGACCCAGGCCATAAAGATAAGCCTTCTGCCTAGATGGGAAATGGGTTTTGATACAATACTGTAGGTCAACAACCTTTTCCAGCTATGAGATGGAATGACCAAAGTAGGCTCAGAGACCTGTCTGCTGGTTAGGACCCAGCCACCGTTGTCACGGCCACTTCTTCCCATCGTGGTATGGGAGAAGCGCCCCCACCACTGAAGCGCCATGTTTATGGGTTGAATCCAATAGTCCAGCCCCCTGCTGTAGGCTACTTTGTAGGCAAGTGCCACTGATCTGATACTGTATCGCAGTTTCATCAGTGCATCTCCAACTGCCCAAACTCATATAATACGTAAGTAGGGACTGTGCTGGAGAGGGAGGAGAAGAATGACTTTATGATTTAAAAGTAATTTCAGTGAACTATTGGGTTGCAGTGGGGGGTGGATATACACAGGTAATTTGGCAAGCATTGAGGTCTAGGAAGTCAAATTGGTCCATCACATTAAAATGCTGCAAGTCTAATATTTGAAAAAAAGTTGGTAATAAATATTTGCAATTACTTAGATTCATGGCTGTGAGGAATTGCTGCGCCTCAGTGACTGCATCTTCAAAGCCATCACGTTGTTGAGCTTAGGAGCCTGCGGATGAAGGAGAGGGAAGTATAGACTCCTGAGGGATCATCCAATGTCATGGCCAGCCTGGCTGGAAGCTGCAGAATGCCAAGATAACATCTGGGGAAAGGACTTCTCATCTGCAGTGCTAATGATGCAGGTAACATTTAGCGTAACCTCCCCAATACACGGTGTACATTTGTGGAATCAGGTTACTCAGTGATGAGAATCTATTGTTTTGTAGCATATATGTTGCAGAGCAGCTCCCTCGTGATGCTAGAGGTTGATTTTCTTCCACGTTAAAATATGCAGCACAGTCAGGCGTATGGTATGTTTTCATTGTCTTAAACCCTAATAAATACTGAGCAGGTTGCAAAGGAAAAAAAAGCAAGTATTTTTAGGATGAATGTGTCTAGCAGTGGATCCAGGAACAGGGCGGGCGGGGTGTGCAGCCCCCCTCACATACACTCTGGCTGTGCTGCATGTGCACAGCGAGCTCTGGGCTTGCAGCCTGGTCAGTGCAGGCTTTTAGCAGAGCTCCATGTGAGCAGTGCGCTCTGAGCTCACCGGCTGACCAGCGCGGGGTCTGCCTGGAGCCCCTGCCTTCCCACAGCTCTGCAGCCCAGGGGGTGAATGCTACTGCTTTTTGCCCTTTCCCTCCTCCCCCCCCACCACTGAATTGGCACCAGGGGAAAGGAGGGGAGGAGTGGCATGGTTTCTAAGTATTGTCACCCTTTACCAAATGAAAGCAAGGCCGCTGTGTGTGTCATGGGCCCTAAATGGCTAGTACACGTGAGAGATTTGTGGTTCATTCAACGGCTGGGGTCAGAGTTTTTATGGCCCGTCAGCCCCAGTGTTTTATCCTCACCATGACTTGACATTGCCAGTGGGTGCAGCATACAACAGCGTAACTAGCAGCTGTGTGCCCTGGGCAGCATCGCCCTGGCTTGCTCTGAACTTGGGCCTTGGTGTTAAAGGACAAAGCAGATACCAAAAAAAACCCAATAAAAAAGAAGATAAACAAAAAGACCAGGAGGTCCTTTCCACCAACACTGCATTTTCCCACTAGAACGCACTGGAACCTAATACTCCTGCCATCTGCTTTCAGTCAAGGAGGCTTGCCCATCTTGATTTCCCAGAATGCTCCCAGCCTGTTGTGACACCCCTCGTCTGCAACGCAGTTTGGTGAGAGAGAATTCTGCATGATGAGAGAGGTTGCAAAGCGTCCAAACCCCAGGAGAGAACTGAAGGTTGCACTATTTCCCCTGCCCCATAAGGCAGTGTGATCCTGTGGCATGCAAAATTTGGGGCTGATTCAACCTGAAACATCTTGAGTCAGGTTAACAAAACCCCATCTTCTGAGTTGGGTCAACATGACCCACAATGAGCTATCTGAGATGACTTGACAGAACAATTAGTTTTGACCAAATCAAAAAAAAAAAAAAATCCCTTGGGACATACCATCTTTAAAAAAAAAATTAGAAAATCATTCAATAGAGAATTTACAACAAGCTACCCCTGCCCACTAGCCAACTCTGTGTGAGGGGGAGGGGAGGGGAGGGGGTTGACTGGGCCCTAGCCCCAGATGTCAGTTTTGAGAGGGCATAATAGGAGCTGCCACCCCAAGCATGCCCCCCCCCCCCAGCTGCTACCACTACTGCAATCGCCACTGCTACCCAAGACCCAGAAACAGGTTGTTATGCCTCTGCCCTTTCTCCTCCGTATGCCAGCCACAGGGAAACACGGCTGGAATCAGAGCAGGTCTGAGGATCTCTTCCTGGAGGAATCCCCTGTCCTGGGATGATGCTTGTGCCATGGTATGGCACCATGGTTGCTGTCTAGCCCAGTGCTTAGTTTTTACTACCTCCTTTACAAACCAAGCTAACCTAAAAATGCCTGAGCCTAGCTCTCTGCCAGAGCAAACAGGCACAGCACTGTTGACTTCAGCGGACTTGCACCAATCTCCACCCGCAGGAAATTTGGCCGTCAGAGTTCAGCAGGTTTCACCCTTTACCCAAAGGCATGTGTGTTTTCTAGACACATAATTAATTCTGCGGTGGGTCAGACACAGAACACCCAGTCTGCTCCATGAAACACTAACTATTTGTAAGGCATTTAACATCCAGTCAGATGTAAATTCTCTTTTAATAAATCTGCACTGTAAAAACACTTGTGGCTTTCTACCAAAATGTAGCATTCATTCTCCCAGCCCCACCTTCTCAATCATCCACTCCGTGCACCCTGTCCTGTACTCCTGCTGCCTTGGAGAGAGTCCCAATGATTCAACAATGGGGTGGGTTTTTTTCACCTGAATAATGAAAGCAGAGCTGGATTCCCACATCAAAGTTAGATTTCCTTCTCTTTGTCTATGAGACAAAGAGCTCGCTCCTTATTTAGGCAAAAGTCTCAGCGTCAGGAAGGAGCACAGGATTGGGTCCAAAGCACATTTATGTATTTTGCGGTTTCTAAGGAAAAGGATAACAAGGCTTTTTATTAATAGTCAATAGACACTTCAAAGCAAAAATGCAGCTCAGAAATGAATCATTCTGTACATGCTAACTGAGATTTATGATGACTCCAAAACTGCCACAGAAAGGAACTGAAAGCTTAATGTACAAACTGGTTTCTAAAAATAAAATTGAAAGAATTTCCGTATCTGCTCCAGTAAAGTAAATTAGGGGAATGTATCTATATTTTAAAAAAATGAAATCTAAGAATTAGAATAATTTGTTGGTTTTTTAGCTATTAAATGGAAATTAACATCTAAATGGATTGGGTAAAAAATTCCTCAGCATTGGCAAAGCTTCCGTCAAAAGATGCTTTCCTGAATTTCTCAAAGTATCGACTTGTCCACAATACCTTTCTTTCGCTGCCCCTTCCAAAAGACCAAAATGAATGTTCTTCTAAGGCAGCGTTTCTCAACCTATGCAAAAGTGGGTCTCAAGAATATACGAAAGGGCTGCCAAAAAACATTAAAAATGGATCATATGGTACATACAGTTTTCAAAAAATAGATGCTACTTGTCATTCACCATATGTTAACACTTTGCATACTAAAAAAAAGGGATCCAGGTTTTCCGTTTGCCATGGAAAAACACAGATTTAAACTAGCCTCGCTGGGGGAGGGAGCCGCAGGAAGACAAGGAGACGCCATCCGAGCAAGACAGGTGACAAAGGCAAGGAGTGCTAAGGTAAGGAACAGGGGTCCAGACAGTCTCCCTAATCAGGGGGTGGCACACACAGTCTTGCAAGACCTTAAATGCCTATATACCAATGCTTGCAGTATGGGGAGTAAACAGGAGGAACTTGCCCTCAGAATAGCTAGTTCAAACCCAGATGTCATAGGGCTAACAGAGACGTGGTGGCATTCGTCCCACGACTGGGCAGTTAGCATTAGGGGCTACAGGCTTTACAAGCGGGACAGAGAAGGAAAGAAAGGCAGGGTTGTGGCGCTCTATGTCAAGGAGCAATACAAATCCTCTGCCAGCAGAATGGGGTCAGAGGAAGGGCAGGCTGAAGTGCTCTGGGTCAAGATTCAAGGGGGCTGTGGGGAGAGCGATATGATGGTGGGGGTCTACTACAGACCCCCCCAACTAAGGGGAGGAGCTGGACTGGGAATTTTTGGGCCAGCTTGCAGAGGCACTTAAGGCAAGGGATGTAGTTGTCATGGGTGATTTTAATTACC
>NW_017728947.1:109348377-109413884 GCF_001723895.1 Crocodylus porosus
GGACTTCAAGATCTACAAGGTCCCTTCCAACCCTACTTCTATGATTCTATGTTTCTATGAGATTTTCTGGTTTAAAGGAGAAAAACATGGGAAACCACAGGTTTCCCCTTGCGGGCTGGCAGAGTTCCCACCTGCAAGGGGCTGCTTGGGATTGGCAGGAGTGAGAGGAGGCTGATCACAGGCAGGGGGCACCACGTGTATGTGCAAACACACATGCATGTGGCAGCCAGACAGCATGGAAAGCAGCTCCCTGCAGGTAAGTCTACTGGCGGGGTGCAGAGGGGTATAGACAACACATCGGGAGGTGGGAGGGACACAGACGACATGTTGGGGGGAAATGGGGGGCACGTGACCCCCCAGATTTGTGCACCTATAGTAGGCACAAGGCTGCAGCCTGGCTAGATCAGCATGGGCAGAACCTGCCTCTGCAGCCCAGCAGGTGAGACCCGGCGTGAGATGGTGGCACAGATTGACGAGACCCGTTGCTGCCACTGGCAGGACTCCTGTGCCAGCTGTGCCACCATCAGTGCAAAGAATAACAGATGGTGGGGCGTGCTGCCCTCACCTCCTCCTGGTGCCATTTGGTCGCGCACCAGGCCGCAGCTCTACCCTCTATTCCCCTTATGCCATGGCGCTACCCCACAGCTGGAGCCACAGCTGGAGTCCTGCATCCAGTTTTGGGCACCCCACTTCAGGAGCCACAGCTGGATAAGCTTGAGAGAGTCCAGAGGAGAGCCAACCATATGATCCAAGGCCAAGAGAGCAAGTCTTACAGAGAGAGGCTGAGGGACATGGGACTCTTCAGCCTGGAGAAGAGAAGGCTCAGGGGTGACTTGATGGCAGCCTATAAGTATATAAGTGGGGAACAGTTGTTCACCAGGGCCCCTCAAGGGATAACAAGGTCCAACGGCCACAAACTCTTGGAAGGCCAGTCTAGACTGGACATAAGGGAAAACTTCCATCCAGGGCTGAAATAGACTCCCCCCAGAGGTGGTGCAAGCACCTACTCTGGATTCTTTCAGAAGGCATTTGGATATTTATCTTGTTGGGATCATTTGACCCCAACAGACTTCCTGCCTATGGCCGGGGGGCTGAACTCGATGATCTCACGAGGTCCCTTCCAGCCCCCTAATGTCTATGAAGTCTACCCCCCGAGGGGAGGGGAGGTGGCAGGGAGCACGAGTGTGGTGCATCACCATATCTAACACGCTGTACATTTTTCTTCAGTTAAAGAGAAACTAGAGGCCCAGTGCTACAATATTCATTTTAAGATCAAAGTAGAAACAAATACAACTTCACTGGAATGTGCATTGATTTGCTTGCTTAAATACTAACTTTAAAAACACAACTGTAGACAGGTCGTTGAAAGCATCTGCTCAGCGCTCAGCAGTTGTCAAAAAGGCAAACAAAATCTTAGGGGTTATCATTGAGAACAGAATTGTAAATAAAACTGAAAGTATCACTATGCCCCATTATAAATCTATGGTGAGTCCACACCGTGAATACTGTGCTCAGTTCTGGCCCATACACCTCCAGAAGGACATAGGAGAACTAGCGAAGGGCAACAAGGACAATTAGTGGTATGGAGCCTCTTCCATATGAGGCTTGGCCTACTCAGTTCAGTAGAAAAGAGACACTTGAGCATGGGGGACATAATATGGGTTTACAAAATAGTACATGGCAAAGCAGGGGCGATGCATAGGGGGTGTGCACAGGTGCATGTGCACCACCTGCACATGGTGGCGCACCCCCTGCAAAAAGGCACCGCTGGCCTGCGGGCAGTTGCCACTTACCACCCCGCCACCGGTGTCATCTGCAGGCCATCCCTGATCATTCCTGCCCACCACTGACGCTGCCAGCGGCGCCTGTGGGTGGTCACCAATGCAGGCTTGGCGCTCCCCGCCACCTGCCCCCCTGCTGCCAACACTGCCAGCGGCGTCTGCGGGAGCTCCCTGCTCACCACTGCCAGGCTCCCACCACTGCCACTGCCACTGCCACTGCGCTCCATTCATGTGGCAAAGAGAAAGTAAATAGGGATTTATTATTTACTGCATCTCACAAGACAAGAACTAGGGGTCACAACATGAAACTAGTAGGTACTAAGTTTAAAACTAACAAGAGGAAGTTCCTTTTTTCACACACCATGTGTCACTCAAGGGTGGAACTCATGGCCACCAAATGTGGTGGACAGCTTGGCCAAATTTAAAATGGGTTTGGACAGATGCTTGGAGAAAGGGGGCATCAGTAGCTATTGAGCATGGGGGTTAGGGATACAGCCTCTCAATCAGAATTTCCCTGACCTGAAGTGCTGGAGGCTGCAAATGAGAGAGGAACAGTGGAGAAAGCCTGGACAGAGCCAGTTCACTCTCCTTTTCAGCCCCCATTCTCGGGCCTTGTGTGACATGGGATGCTGGGCAAGATGGACCTACAGTGGACCTATGGCAATTTTTATATTCCTAAGAAACTAAGCAAAAGTTGAAGATCCTGTGTTGTTGATCCTGTAGTCATTATAGTTAAATGCACGTCTCATTCAGATTCATGAAACAAAATCTAACCTTCTTGAGCACTGTGACAGCGCATCCAATACTTCACTGTCAGCCATTGACACACCTGAGTTCATGTTTGCCTGAGTTAATATGACCATGCCTGAGTTTATTTTAGTTATCTAGAACTAAAAACAGTCTGAAGAGCTATAAAATAGAAGAGCAATATTACCAGGAATGGCTAGCAGACAAAATTGCAGAAGAAAGGATAGCTTGATTAATGGTACATCAAGACCATTAAAAGGGGAGGGGGTCATTAGTACCTGCGGAGTGAAGAGAGATTAGCAAGAATCAGGTAGATTATAATGAGCCGTGGAGTGAATGAACTCCCTCAGCACTGCCTGACTAGAAATGCTGCTGCCCCTCCCAGGTGCTTGGTTTTAAACATTGGGTGAAACAGGAATTGAAGTGGGGCACAACCGCACCACTGCCCCCCTTGGATCTGCCCCTGGGTTGGCTCCAGGAAAGGGCTGAAAGGCATGGCAGGGTGTCAGAAACTGGTCTTGCCAAATTGTGAACTGGTTTGGAGCTAAATTAGACTTGAAGAAGGTTTAAGATTCACAGGCCTGAAATGGGACTTGGGAGACTTGGCTCAGATACCACCTGTGCCACGGAGTTCATGTGTAAGCCCAAGCAAATCACTCAGTCTATGCCAATGGGTTATCTTCCACCTCCCATTGCCATCCATAGGCCCAAAGCCTATTGCTAACCAGCAGGATGGCCATCATTTCCTTCCCGTCACTCTGCATGTGGCCTGAAGGTTATGCCTAATTGCCCACTCCCAATATGTTTAGTGAGATGGAAGCCACATCCGCTATCAGAATAGCTGCCACATTACAGTTTGGCCGCAGGAGATAGCCTGGGCACCATTAGGGCACATGGGACTGTGACGGGCAGCAGATATAACATGCAGGACGCACAAGGAGACTTGTAGGGTGGACAGGAGGCAGATCGAAAGGTTCTAGGGGAGAGGGAAACAGGAGGAAGACTGAGGGTCTGTGGAGGCAGATGGCAGGAGGGGTCGGAGGAGACGAGTCGTGGGAGGAGCAGGAAGGAGACTGGAGTAGCACAAGGAGGAGGCTGAGGGAGATGGGGACTTAGGGGGGTTTGGGTGGCAGTTCCTCTGGGGCTAATGGGGAGGGAGAGGAGTTGCCTAGGAGCAACCAGCATTTCCGCATGTGCGTTTAAGGCTGGACCTGACCCTTTAAAGGTCTCGCATGCTTTGGAGATGTGACCGGTGATGTTTGAACACATGCGGTTGGTAATGTGAACATCTCTGAATGGCTCGGACATGTTCTGATATAATGGGGCTGAGGACCATGTAACAGCCTAAATGAGCAATTGTTCCAAGCCATTCCCACGGGACTATGCTCCATTTGAAGGGAAAAGGGTGTAAACTGGCAATGAGTAAATTGTAGGCTGGAAATGGGGTTTTCAATCTCAAGACCAAGAGGCTGGGACAGCCTTTCCATAGGCACCATGGTGGCAAAAAAGTAACCAGCCTCAGGCTGGAGCTGGTCAGGTATGGCATTGAAAGGGATTAAATAGTGCTGCCTTATTGAGACCGGGACTCAATAAATCCCAGAAGTTACCATCAGGTCCCATGTTTGCAGAAAACTAAAGAAACCAGAGGAAACTGAGGACAGTTTCTAATACAGCTGGCAACCCTTACATGTAACAGTGGCGAGGACCGGTTTCTGCCTGAGGTCATTAGGATTAATGATTTATCCTCAGCCACTTGTATCCTCAGAAGTCTTGCTTGTTATAGGGCTTAATAATTGCCAGGGTCTCATTTATGATTGTTTGCTTCTTCCTGCTGGAAACTGCCCCCTGATTTTATTTGCACATTTCTGTCCTGCCTGTGTCTACAAGCAAATGGCCCACAGCCTGAGGGCTCCCTCTCTCTATCCTTAGTGAAGCCAAGGAGTAGCAGCTCCATCTGTGCTTACAATCTGCAGGGACGTTCCTTGTGCACCGTTCTTCTCTCTTGAAAGCCAAGCTGGATTCCCCCTCTCCACCTCAATGGGACAGTAACGAGGCCCTGCATGTAGTGAATGGAGAGAGTCCTGCCCTCAGATTCGCTTGTGAAATACTGGGATCTTTCATAGGGGTCATAAAGGATTCCATAAAGGAGCAATATGGCCCAGGGGCCTGATCCTTGGCCTTACTGAAGCAGTCACATGCCTAACAAAAACTGGCAGATCTCCTAGAAAATGGAAGCAGGGAAGAGCAGGTGTTGTTCAGAGTATCCATGCATTACACGGAGGCTGGGGGGGATCTCAGCTGGCCCCCAGATTGGGGACCTGGAAAGGTGGCTTGGAATCAGTTTCCCCAACCTTGGCTGGGCTGTAGATCAGAACGTGGCCAAAAGTCCTTTGTAAAACTTTAAGCCATTAGGGCCAGATCCAAAAAGGAACAAGGCCCAAATCAGCCAGCTGAGCTGGGGGAGCTGCCGAGAACCAGCCGCTGGGAGGTGCTGGGACGGGGACGTGGCTGAAATCCCATCCTCTCTGGGCTTCGGTGGCTTAATGCTGCAGGGAACCACTTCCACTGCCTTGGACTCCGCCATCCGTGGAAGCTGGTGCCTCAGCTTTTGTTTTCAGAAAAGCTGGAAAAGGAGAAGCAGACAGTACTACTACCCTGCTGCAACAGGCATAAGCAGTCCTTGGAGTGGGCACTAGAAAACCAAGTCTCCTCCTTCCCACCCCTTTAGGCTCCCGAGCTGTGCTCTGCTCCAATGAACATTGAAATCCTTCCTACACGACGCAACAACTTCAAGAAGTGGGTTGGAGATGCCCCCACTGAGCCTAGCCTGCAGCCTAATGTTGAGCAGGCTGTACAGGGAACATGGGTTTGAATCTCTCGGGCCCCCTTGGGGGACTTGGGCCAAGCAATGTCTAGTTTCTGAGCTGAGACATTTTGCTGCTGAGCCCTGCCAAGACAGGGTGCTTCTAGACACATGCAGAAGAAGGGTATTAGGTGTTGGGGACTGTGCGGTCACAAACTGAGGCACCTTATGGAGGTTAGGGTTCAACAGCTACTGAGCAGGGGTGTTCACGATAGAGCTTTGGACTAGGGCAGGGGCAGATCCAGAGAGGGTGCAGTGGTACAGCTTCACTCCCCTTTTGGATTGTCCTACGCCAATGAGGCCTTCGGGGACTTCTTCAAGTCCCCAAAGCAGGTGAAAATCCTCCCTCCCTTCCCCTTTCTGGTCCAAGACACAGCTCCTCTCTGTCCCTTTGTCCCTACCGCTGCCATTCCCCACTGTCCCAGGGGCAGGGAAGCCCCCTGAGCCATTCCTGCCCGCTGTGCTGGGGCTGGGTTCAGTTGGGGATGAGGACAAGGGCAGCAGGGATGGACCAGGGTTCCCCTTCCCCGTGCCTGCTCTGGGCAGGGTGGGGGGGACTACCATCCCATCTGCCTGTTGCCCCTGTCCCCTCCCCAGCTGAGCCCAGCCCCTGCTCAGCCCAGCTGGCTTTGGAGCCTCCCTGACCTTGCACAGTGGAGAAAGCAGCCAGGGCAGGCAGGGGAGTTGTGGGAAAGGAGGGGAGGCTGCCTCTGAGCAGGAGGGAAAGGAGTGGGGTTTTCACCTGCTTTAGAGTCTTAGAAACATCCCTGGAGGCTCCTGGGGTGCAGTCTGCCTGCACTGGTGGGGGCAGAGGAGGCTGGGAGCAGGGGGTGCAGCTGCCCCTGCAGTGGGGGTTGCTGCCCCCCCACCCCCTCTGGGAAATCCTGGATCCGCCACTGGATGAGGGCGTTTATGTTCTGCCTCCATCTCACTTCAAATGCTTAAGTCCTTTTCTTTTGGGCCTTAGCCATTTGAACATGGATGAAACCCACCCCAGCGCTCCCCTACACTGCCCCCTCTCTCTGTGTACCACTCAGGTAAAAGCCTAGTGTGCATGCACGTGCACCCCCCCCCCCCCCCCACCGATTATTTGTTTGGACCTTTTTTTAAGAGTGTCAGAGATGATTTGGAAAGCAGACTGCAATGCCGTCTGCGGCTGTTAGCTGAACTCCAGCGAAAGGCGCGTTCACTCAGAACGACGCCAGTGCCTTGCCTAATTGTTCACCAGAGAATAATTCCAATGTTGAGCATAGATAATATGTGCATTTTCTGCTCCATTTGGGATTACAGAGTCATTACAAATTGGAGCAGATCCCTCCTTGTTTAACAGCTCAACCCTCCTGTGGAGCTGAATGGGTATGTTGCAGGAAGAAAGCTAGTGGGATTTGGCTTGTCAGGAATATGTGTCCCATGGTTTCCATCACTCTTTCTCGGCGTTACTGGGACGTTCGTAGATCCGCCATCTAGTTGGTCTGATTGCTAAGGACCGCTCCATTTAGAAGGCAAATCTAGTTTCCAACAGCCCGCCAACTGCCTTTTTGAATGACATTTGTCTGTCTACTATGAGCAGATTTAAGAATGAAAACACGGGGAGCAGATGAAGTAGGTGGCATTTTTAGACCATCTGATAGGACTTTGCTCTAAGGCTGCCATAGGCACTTCCCCTGCATGTCTTGCCTCATTTGCAGACATACAAGTCAAGTCTATTCTGCCTCTCTGACACTGTCCTCTGGAGAAAGCCCTGCAGGTCCTCAGGCAGCTTATCAGCCAGGCGCCTTCCTCCTTTCCTGCTTTATGCTGCCTCTGTGCAGATGCTGCTTCCTCCTGCCTTGTGAAGCAGCTGTCCACGCTGACCCGTGGCTGGGGTCACTCTCTACTGTTCATGAACCCAAACTGCATAAAGACCAGGCCCGTATGCAAAGAGCTATGTCCACTTGCCTCTCAAACTGACAAAAGTCCTATGTTGTTCAAGCTACAGTTGATCAAATCAACTGCAGTCCCTTGTCTGTCTCAGAGCAGCTGACAGGTGTTTGGGGCAGTGTTATAACCCTGCACCAGATCCTGTATTACTCTTATGCTGCAAATTGCTAACATATTTACTGGGCTATATAGCTTTTTCTCATGCTAAATTATTCGTATGCAATACATGCTTTCCTCAGAGTCAGAAACCACCACCTTCTCGTAATAAACTCTTGTCTGCTGTGCTAAGGTGCTTTTGGAGCCCTTCTAGTTTCTGTCCTCTCCTTGGTTTGATTTTTTTTTTTAAAGGCATGAAATCTTTCACTAGAAACCAGTGACAGCTTTGCAATACTAAGGTGAACTGCCTTGACAAGAAGGGTACAGTAATATGCTGAAAGACCTGGGACTGTTCAGCCTGAAGAAGAGAAGACTCAGCGGGGACTTGGAGGTGGCCTATAAGAATATCAGGGGAGTACATGAGGGCCTGGGGGAGTGACAATTCACTAAGGTCTTGCAGGGGAGGACTAGAAATAATGAACACATGCTGATTGAAGATCGCTTCAGACTAGACCTAAGAAAAAACTTCTTTACTAGTCAAGTACCAAGGGTTTGCAACAGGCTCCCCCAAGAGATGGTACAGTCACCCACACTGGTGAGCTTCAAAAAGTGTCTTGATGTCCATCTTGCTGGGATCATCTGACCCCAGCGGTCTTTCCTGCCCAAGTGCAGGGGGGCCGGACCCGATGATCTTTAAGGTCCCTTCCAGCCCCTAAACTCTATGAAACTATGAAATACGAAAGGGAAATTCAAATGCCAACGTCAAATCTTAGGCACATTTCAAAGCATTTTCAGGCTGTCAAATCAGTTAGGGCCAGGCAGTCTGTCCTTAAGTCATTGCTGTGCTGGTACTCACCCAAGTAGTCCAGCAGAGCTCCCTAGCAAAGCTTTAGTTGGTTGCTTTTCTACAATATGAGTAAGAAACTCTCATAAAATTCCTGCTAGATAGATCCATCAAAGTGCCCCTGTTCATGCCTGTCTTATGAGCACATGAACTGTACCATTGACTTCGATAAAACTGGTTTGTGTTCAAATAGAGGTCCATACTGAAACATCCTACTGAATCAGCATCTGCTTGCTCCACCCTTACAGTAGTAATAGAGCTACTCATCTGAGAGACTTCAGCAAAACCATAAGCACGCTTAACGCCCCTTGCTGTTTGGCAAAGCGTGTAAGCATATGCTTTGCTGAACTGGAGCCCTGGTGAGTGAAGCTGGCACCATTAGCTCAGCAATGGTTTAAACAGTCCTCCAGGAATTTCCTTATCATCGTCCTGTATAAATAAAGATTAGATGCAGTATAATGTTTTTGCACAGCTGCAAACCACTTCCACAAACAGGAGAGGGAACAGTGTTGTTCGGGATTACATGGTTGACTTTGAGAAATGTTTGTTTAAAAAATAAAAGTGCATGCCACCATAATGCCAGCCAATCAAAGTAAGAACCAGAGGCTCAACTGCTCCCCATGATAAGCCTTCCCAAAACTGCCCCATTACACAGCTTAGGCATAAAGCCAGAATAACTGGCTCTGTGCCTGTCCTTGCTGGGCCTTGCCCTGCTCATGGCACATATTAACTTGCAGCATGCTTGTCTACCGCTAGATGTCTCTGGTGCTTTCTAAAGTCCCATGAACCCCATGGTGGTTCTTGGTAAGCAATAGAGACAAAGCAGGAATACCAACCTTGTTGGAAGCTCTGGTTGCGGTGCTAGTTGTAATTGATAGGGAAGGTTTCTCTGGGTAGATGGGAGATCTTTTATTAGACCAGCTAGATAGTTGGGAAAAATGTTTTTTGCAAGCTTTTGGGCACAGGTGCCCTTCTTCAGGCATAGGGAGTCTCTGCAGAGTCTGAAGAAGCCTGCAGAGCATAATCAACAACCCTGCAGTTGTAATTGTGTTTTCTAAGTAATGCTTGCTGCTTAAGATGATCATTGATTCCATAATTTATCCCTTGAGGTGTGCTGCGGCTGAATAAGTGGGCTATGGAGGTAAGTCTGGTAAGTCTGGGTCACAGAAATATCCCATAGGGAGGCATTCCTGTTTGTACAGATTTTAAGTAGTAGCAGGGTGATTTTTACTTCGCACTAGTGGGCACATCTGTATGTGCGCATTTACTGTGCAGTAATCAAAATTACTGTGCAGTACAGGCACACATCTACATGTGCATGCCTGTACTGTATAGTAAATATAGTGACTTACTTTGACTTGAGCATCATGCAGGTATCAAATTTATGCCTGATTAGTTAATGCACAGTAAAACACATGTAGACGCCTTACTGCATAGTAACATTGTGTGTGTGGACTGACTTGGGACTAACTTTAATCCCAAATCAGCCCACACACAGCATTAATGCACTTTAACGCCTGCACGTGTAGATGCTGGCCTATTCCCACTTACTGCGCAGTAATTTACTGCACAGGTAAATTGAAGCCGACATAAATGCACGTGTAGACAAGCCCACTGTGGCTTGAATGAGCCTTACTCCAGGTGAAAAATTAGTATAACACCATCACTGCTGCTCAAGATTTTCTGGTGCAGTCATTTCGGCAAAGGCTTAGGATGAAATGCCCTGAGTTAGGGACAGTGACTTCAGGATTTTATCACTGTATTTAACTCCAGATCTTGCAGCAGCAGATGCCTTTTCTGTATGGTACCCTTTGGAAACAAGACCAGAAAAATTCCAGGATAAATATTTCAGGCTTTTCAGGACACCTATAACCTGATTAAGAATAGCTTTCCCCACCCTGTGTGTGTGTGCCCTATAGAGCACATCTTGTTATGCATTTGGAGGCTGGCCAAGTATGTGTGCCTCCTCACTGCTGTATTAATGCTGGTGTTCCAGCAAGAACAACCATTTTACAGTACAGGCAGGGTTAAAGAAACCTGCTGAAAGCCAGAAATGCTCTTCACTCCTTCAGCATTCCTGGGAGAAGGCTGCACTTTTATCATTTGCAAACCCCCAGCTGCATCAGCTGTGCTGAACTATAAGTGGAATTCTGACTCCATCATTATGACCTCAGTGAGATAAGATGGCCAACTTCTGAGGGGTAGAATTTAAATTCTACACAGTTGTATGGTTTCCCAAGGAAAAAATAAAAAAAGATAACCCTGCAGTGAATGAGGGTGGATGGCAGGTCAAGACATTTCCAAATCAGCTGTTGCAAAAGACAGACTTTCTGAACCTGTAACCTAATCTTTCTTGAGAGTCATTTAGGGCCATGTGCTCCCATTTCTTTCATACTTGGGCATGTAGCAACTCATGACAATCTTCCCCCAGATTCTATCTGTACACTCCCCCCTTCTCCTGGCAAGATCCAGAGTTGAATCCAGAGGCTCACGGCAGGGAGGTTTGGCCACTGCAATGAGCAGATCTTGGGATGCTCAGACAGGACCATTTGCATTGAGTCCTGGGGCCTCTGAATTGCCCTGCAGACAGAACCACTCTTTATGGCTCTACTGCCATTTAGAAAGCTCACCCAAGCTAAAGGCAATAATGCTGCATGGAGCTGCTACTTCTGCCCTCACTTCTAACACAGAGTGACCAGGGACACAACTTTCAAATTGCCTGTACAGCATAATTTTATGGTTACTCCCGACTTTCTTGCTTGACTACCCTTTTTAATCTGCAACACCAGAAATGCTCCTGAGAGCTGTGAACTCCCACAAGGAAGGCCAAGGCTGCAGAAAAGTGGATGGAGTTAGCATTAAGCCAGAGTCCTAGGTATGCTACCCCGGGAAACTAGTTAAAACGGAAGACTGAGCTGCATTTGGGATACATCTAGATTATAGTGTGACGACCTTTACTGTTCATGCACATATGGCATCTGTGAATGCTACGAGTCTGAGAGCTACATCCGAGATTGCACAGGTCATGGGGAAAGTTTGCTGAATATAGTTCTTTTTGTGAGTAGGAGCAGCATGAATTACAGCACAGCACTCTGTTTCTTTCATGCAGCATATCTGCTGGTTTCGGATTAGAAAGTGCTTCCAGGAATACCCTCTGTTATATTCCCTCAAAGGAGTCTTTCATTATGAGTGGATGGCACGATCCTTAATAAGCTACAAAACAAGTCATTTAATTTATTTTGGGGGAGATCCTTCTGTTCCTTTTTACTGCAAGGGGGATCATATGGCCCTGATTTCTTGCCTTGGTTCTGTGAGCTGCTGTAGAAATCGTATGGACTACTATCTCACTGAGAAAGTAGACAGACATTGAAACTCCAGGTTCTGTTTTTTCCATAGCTGCCTGATAACAATAGAAATGTTTATCTGGTTTATTTTGTCTGTTAACAGGGTTCAATTATGTCTCAAGAAATCATAAGCACTTAAAGGGACACCAGTCCATCACTCTTCACTTCCCAACAAGGTCTTTTGTAAATACCTCAGCAGTCATAAATCATTTTGACTGTGCCCCTGGAGTGATCTGTGTTATAACTCATCACTAGGGTATAATTCTGACCCCTTTGGAGCTTAGCTGTATTTGCTAACCTTAAGTAACAATTACGTACTATTGGTGCGCAGCAAGTGGGCATTTCAACCTATTCCTGCTGGGCCCACAAACAAAAGGTCTCTTTAAATTAGAGCAGATTGAAAGCAGAGCTGGGAGAGAATCAGAATTTCCAGCCCTGGAGAAATTCCAACAAGCCAACGTTTTCTTTTCATAGATTCAAGACCAAAAAAACCTGAAATATCACAATTTTTCAAAATCTGAGGAAAGTTCCTGAGAAATTTGATCTGGAAATGTTAGCCCTGCTTTGTTGCTGCTATTGTTGTTATTGGGTGATAAGCTGCTGATTTGCCATAGCATTCTCTTCACCTCAGCTGCCGTGGTGCCTCGGGGTCATTGTACCCCAGGGTTGGGACAGACATTACGCATAAACCAGTTTAAGTGATGGGAAACTGGTTTAAACCTATAACAGAACATAAGTTCAGTGCAAATAAACCAGCTTCAAAATGCCTGAAACTGGTTTAAGATAAATCTGGTTGAATGTAGTATTAGACTTAACTGATTTGGGTTAAACTGGTTTATGCAATGTCTGTGCCAGACCCCTTCCTGGCTTAAGTTAAACAGAGTCCCCCAGCATCCCAGATACTTTGCAGCCCTGGGCTGGCTGCTCCAAAGAACAGGCTGGCTCCACCCCTCTCCTCCCTAGACAGAGCTCTGGCAGAGACTGCAGGCACAGCAGGGTCTGCCTTGTAGGCCTGTGCAAAGCAACTAGTATTCACTTCAGATTCGGATTCAGCCGATTTGGAGGACAGTGATTCAATTTTACGATTCAAATCACTGTCCTGATTTGATTCGGCTGAATCTGATTTGGAAATTCGGCAGCAGCTGAATTTCCAAATCAGCCAGGCCAGGCCCATCCCCTGCCCTTCTCCCAGTCCAGCAATGGCTGCCCCGCCTGCCCCAGCTCCCAGCACTTGAGGGGAAAAAAAGCCCCAGCTCACCAGGAGCTGCTGGGTGCGGGGTGAACCCCACTGCCCCACACTGCCCCACGCTGTGTGGGGATCTCTGCATGAGCCCCCAAACCCCACCTGGAGCGGTGAGTCTCTGGGATTTTCTTGGCTTTTTTTTTTCTTAAAGCACCGGAGCCTGGCAGGCAGGGCAGCCATGGGGGTGCCAAGGGAGCAGGGTGGAAGGTTGACGGAGCTCGTGCAGAGCCCCCCATGCAGCATCATCCCCCCCTCTCCCCACAGCACCCGGTGAATACTGGGGCTTTTTTTAAAGCACTGGGAGCTGGGGCAGGTGGGGCAGCCATGGGGGGCCGGGGAGTGTGGGGGGGTCCCTCCATGGTCCCTTCCCCCACCCCTAGTACTTACCAGCTTGGAGTGGCTGAAGCTCCCTGTTGCAGGCACCAGGGACTGCCGGAATCATCAGAGCTCTCCGAATCTTTGCCAAAGATTCAGAGAGCTTCAAATCAATGCAGACCTTTAAATTGGTCCCCGATTCGATTTGGATTCGCAGATTCAGCCACCGAATCCGGCCAAATCTCTGTTGAATCGAGTTGCCACCTGATGATTCGTACAGCCCAACTGCCTGACTTCTTTTGCTGCTTGCTGCTCAAGCAGGGTTTCCCCCCTCCCTCCCGTCTCCCACAGCACAGACCTCAGCCCCACGGACTCTACGCATGTACTAGCAATTGCTGAGAGGTGTCTGTGTGTGTGTGTCTCCAATTTCACTGGGACAAGACAAAGGAGTTTCAGAGAGGATGGGAGAGAGAAAAAGAGAAAGATGAGGTGATTTTGTGCATGGTTTGGGGGAGCTTCTCCTATGCATGAAGGGCAGAATGGGAGCTAGCACACAGCTGCTTGTTTGACAACATAAGTATATGACAGAGCCAACATCTCAGTAGTAAATAAGAGACAATATCTAGCACAAAGGTAGGCTAGGAACAGCCTTGATAGTGAAGATAAGCAGTTTTTATTTGATGCCCATAGGAGGGGAGAGTCAATGCTGAGATGCAGCAGAAGGGTCAAATGGTCCAAGGGAAAAACTAAGATGGGTCATTTTTGCAGTAGTTTCCTGAATGGATGTGCGCAGGGCAATATGGCATTGGTCGAGGACAGAGACAAAGATGAGACAGTTGCCAAGATGTGAGAGGATGAGAGCTTTAGCAGTGTGGACTGATACAAGAACATCTGCTAATGTTGAAAAAGTTGGGGGGAAAAGCCAGGGCAGCGGGGAACGGTGGATTAAGAGCTGTCTTCTATCCATGTTGAGCTTGAGCTGACGGTGCATCATGCATGAGATGTCAGAGACCCAAGATTTCAGTTGTACTTTCAATTGGAGCCGGCGTTGTGCCATATGCAGCTTGCCCTCTTCCACTCCCCTATCAGACAGAGACCTAGTGACTCCCAGGTGCGGTTTCTGAGGCCATGAACACACCCCCCAATTACCATGGGGGAATTTTACCCTGTAGTGAATTTACTCCATAATAAGGAACAGACACCTGCCTAGCTCTCCTAAGCTGTCTGCCTGCCATAGGGGCGATGACAGCACCTAGGCACGAGGTGGAAGGGGAGTCACTTTGCATTGAGGAGACTGCTGCTTCAAGATGGGTTTGACTAGGAGAGTGCCCACATGGCACCGACACCTTCTGCACATTAACGTTCCCCCATGGTGCAGGTACATCACATTTTTCGATGGATAGTTTTACCCTGGATTGGAGTGATTCTCTGCATAGTAGGGAGAAGTATCCTGTGTCTAGTCCATCATTAATAGGCAGTAAACGTGTTGTGTCTGTACCTGGAGCCTCATGTTTCCATTACCCTCTCTTCACAGAAGTGATACGTTCACATGTCTAATTGTTTTGCAGTGCCTGTGTTTGGGGTGAGAACCTGGACAGGGGCTTTATTTTCAAAGGGCAGGCTGCTCATTAGTCTCTGAAATTCAGGGCCCCTTACGGTGTCCAAAACATGAGGCACACAATGTCACCAGTGACTCTATGTAAATTTAGGCCTATGCCTGGATGTTTCTACATCCTCACACTAAGGAACAATGCCGGGAGATGTTTTTTCTCTTTCTTTTTCGGTATTTTCAAAATTCCGTTTGTTTCATTTTTTAACTGAGAATGAATTTCTCACGTCTGCTCACCGTGGGATTACTCCCAGCCCCTCCAGCTCTTTCACTGTCAGTGGAGTGAATGAAGCGACTATTCAGAGGACTCATTTGGTCCAGAACATTTATTCCCACCCTGCCTCCGCTGACGTGTTCCAGGTCACCCAGCTCGACACCCGCCTTGTCGTTTCCATTAGTAGCAACCACTGGACAACTGCTCCAAGACCCCAGCCCTAGCTGTTAGCTTCAGAGGGCTGCGTGCCTAGTAACTGGGTTGCTAATTTGCAAACCAAGGTCAGTGTTGACCTGAAAGGACAAAGCGTCTTGGCAGGGACCAAGAACAGACTTGCCAAGCTCAGGGCATTGTTGCCTTCTGTGTTACAGGCACGGCTTTTGTAGCTCGTACGGCTTGACAGGCAAATACTTGGCAAGGCACAGAAAAGGGTGTTGTGTAGGCTGTCCTGTTGCCCATGCCGTGGGCTTAAAACCAGGCTGTGTCTGGCATAATCTCTCCCGGTAGAGGCAGCAGAGGCCTCGGACACCCAGGGGAAGTCTCGCATCCTCAGTGCCCCCCACCAAGACTGTCCCTGTGCTGGGCGGTGAAAGGCCCTTCCCCTTGCTGCTGTCTTTGGAGAGGTGCTGGCCTGCAGCCTTAGTCCAAACGAGCAGCCTGAGAGCTGGTTTCTTAGTGTGAGAGAAGGTCTGTCTGCTCAACTCATGTGACTTAGGTTTCAAGGACAAAGGTGTGCTAGCCCCTTTGAAGTCAGTAGAAGTTTTGGTACTCACTTCAGTAGGACCAGGGTTGTATTCTGGGTGTTGCAGCTTTGAACCCAGGTAGATAAGCCTCCTTACAATGAAACTGGACATACTGCCCTCCGTCTTACTGTATGTGGGTCATTCACACATCCTAAGGCCACTTCAGTCTGACCCGCTTGCAGGTGCTCAGATATAATGGCTATAGGCATGGTGTGAGAGACATAATTCACTGAGAAGTGGAGGGATGATACTTCCAAAATATCATTCTGAGACCATATTATCCATATCGTAATCATATCATGCGTTTGTATATCATCCCTGTCCTTGTCTTCTTTATTAAATGAAATTCTGTGATTTTTTTAACGTGTAAGTAATTTAGATTTCTTTGGACTAGTTCAAACCAGATCAAATAATATCATTCAATTTCTACCCTGCCCCATTTTTCTCCGAAATTTGAAATTCCGGCAGAATTCCTTGCTAAACCGTCTACAGCAGTGATGCTCAACCAACCAGGGCGCTGGGGCACAAGATAAACTCGGAGATTTCAAAAAAGAATCCCTTGCATTCCAACCGTCCTGCGGGTTCGTGGCCTTGCTGAGTTCTCTGCAACAGAAGAATTGCTGATATTTTGTCTGTAGTCAAAAAACAAGTAGAAAATAAGAGCTGGCATTTTTCAGGGCTTCCTCAAGTCTAACAAGGGGCACCTTGAATCTAAAAAGGTTGAGAACCACTGATCTAAACTTTAAAATGTAAATCAGCTCCGATAAGAACCAGAGCAGAACCAAATAGAGGCATGTGACTGTATTCTTGGAAACGGAGACAGTTCTTTGCAGCAGAAGGAAGTGAATCCCTCATAGGAAAGTCTGAACTCTGTCGGTACCAAATGTTTATATGCTGCATCTATAAGCACATTAAGAAACATCATGACAACCATAAAGATTTCCATCACCTAGAGACTGTTGGCATAACAGCTACTGTTTTCTTTCTCGCAGTGTGTACGAAATAATTATGACGTGTCCCCGGTAATAATGATCTATAAAGGCCCCACTGAAGCCAATAGCACTTTATCAGTGATGGTCATAACAGATCCAATTCTGGATAAATAATTGCATATACATCTATTGTCAGTTCCCAGGTTTTTATTGCACATCTTGTGGTATTTGCTTTTTTCTGAAAGTCCCAGCTCTTGGAATCATGCGAGTCTATTAAAACATTGCCTTTTATGTTTCAGGGAAAGTAGTTCCTAGCTCTCTTGCTCCCTTGAGAATGGGTCTGCAGAAAGTTCAAAAAGCAGAAGGCAAATAAAAAAATGGAACTTGAATTTATTTTTAAAAAATCTCCTAATTTGGGAAGAGACTAATTTATCATTCTGGGAGTTTGGGATTGGGCAATCCTGCCTAGATTGACCGCTCCCTGCAATAAAATAGAGGTTAGTTAGAGGTTAGGTAGGTTCCCTCACTGCATTAAAAAAATGGCAGAATGCAGAAGAACGCAATCAGCATGTGATCTCAATGGCAAGGACAACTCCACGCACAGAAAATTTGGAAGTCAAGAAACAGCTCACTCCCTGAACCTCCAATTTACAATGCACCTCCAATGGGGTTCTGCTCAGCAATCCACCTGTGCATTGTGAACTGCAGGACTGAGGCTGTATGTAGACACTGGCCTCTAGCTATGCGCTCCAGCGGTCTTGCATGAATATACAGCATACCGTATTAAATTGCAGAATCGGGGCCTTAAATGAGAAACTGCTTGGGTATGTTTGCCTATGAACCTCATGCTTTTAATTTTATAAATGGGGCTTTTGTGGGTCAAATTTAAATACCCTCAAATCAGAATGTAAATGATGACTCAGGCTTAATTGAAGAGCGAACCTATAATCTGTGTGCAAACCTGCCCTGCATTTTCTTTGTCTTACCACCATCGGTGGTGCATTATGCCTCAAGGTCTGCACAGTAATCTTGCTTTCTTATTTTGTAAACAGAAATAAAAATAATTGGCTTGAAAGTAGCCAGCAGATTAACAACCTCCAGCTGTAACTTTGATGACTAATGCAGCCTGCTCTAAGGCATCTGCACTGTAGTTCCCTATTTGTTTTACTGACCTTCTCCCCACACATTCTTAGTGAGGAGGATTAGCCAACGATGTTTTTCACATGCAGTGGAGCTTTGTGTAAGGGTTTGAAGAGTCTGCTTCATGAATTGAGCACCCGCATTCTTGCCACATCAGGGCAAAAATCTGCAGACCTGTCTGAAAGCAGGCATACAAAGGAACGTGGCTGGAAGGGACCTCAGGAAGTCATCTAGTCTGACCTTCTGCTCAAGGCTGGATCATCCCTATCTAAACCATCCTAGACAAGTGTTTGTCTGCCTGCTCTTAAAAACATTGCAAACCACCTCCTTATTCATCTCAAGCACAAAGCATCAGAAACAACCTAGCTTTCCGTGGGCAAAGCAGGAGGATGAGGAAGCTGTCTATACCAGGGGTAACTAACCTGTGGCACGCATGCCACAGGTGGCATGAGGCACTCTCTGTGGCTAAGTACAGATAGTCAAAAAGCCCGAGGCTAAATTGATTCAGTCTTTGCAGGTTAGTCTAAGCTGCATGGATTAAACTGAGAAACAACTGGACACACATTTACTTTTCATTCAGGAAATGCAGTCACACGTCTGCAGTGACTCAGACCAAAAGCCGGTGGGGGGATGCTAGAGCATAGCTGTTTGCCAAGTAGCCAGCATGGGCTGTGTGTTCGCTTCCTCTTCTTGCTGCCCTTAGGGTCTCTGGGATTTGCAGTCCAGAATCAGAGCAGCAGGACTCTCCGGGGTTTCTCATCACTTCCTCTTCCTGCTTCCAGGTGTCTCTGGGATTTGTAGTCCACAGTCGCATCCAGCACTAAGTTTCAGTAAGTTTAGCAGCAGGACAGCTCTGTACTTAGGGGAAGCTGAGTGTCACCCCCCTCCCTGGCCCCAGACCTCAGCTGCAGTGTGCCTGGGGGGAGGAAGAAGGCAATCCCTGCCTTCCCCCAATCCTTCTGTGCTGGAGCAGACAGCACAGCCCAGCCCAGAGCGGGAAAGCATGCTGAGATGCTGGGAAATGGTGATCTAACATGAATCAGGAAGGGGTCTGAGACAGAAGTTTCACAAACCAGTTTGACCCAAATCAGTTAAGTCTGATACTACATTCAACCAGGTTTATCTTAAACCAGTTTCAGCCATTTTGAAACTGGTTTATGTGCACTGAGCTTCTATTCTGTTACAGGTTTAAACCAATTTCTGATTACTTAAGCCAGTTTATGTGTAGCTACTGCTCCTAGCTTGTGTGTGGCATGTGGCAGATTGGGGAGGGGGCAGGCAGCACAGCAGCAGACTAGGCAGGAAGCAGGAAGCTGAGCAGCAGATCACATGAGGAGCACAGACAAGGAGCAAAAACCAGAGCAACAAATCAGGAAAGGACCAGAAACTAAACTGATGGATCAGGCAGGGGAAGCAGATCAGAGTGGCACTTGGGGAGTTTGCAGGGCTTAAGTTGTGGCACTCCTGCCAAAACAGTTGGCCCCTACTGGTTTATGCCCTGCCACTGCAAGGAGATGAAGTAGCTGTTAAGTACACTCAAAAGATCCAAGGAAGAAAACCATGTCCCCTACTACAGAGCAAAGCTAAACCTCTACAGTCTATGTCAATCTGGCCATGGGGTAAAGCTTCTTCCTGATCTGACATGTGGTGATTGGTCTGACCCTGAGCAGAGGAGCAAGGCACTTTAGCCAAGAACCACTGGGTTTTTTTAATTCTAGCAGGTGTGAACTATAAACATACTGACCTGGTATGCAAGGCTTCTCTGCAAGGCTACAAGCCTGGTTTTGATCAGCACTGTCTCTAGTTCAGCAGTCACAAAAGAAAAAAAAATCTAGGTTGGTTACAGTCTGTTTTCAGCCTGAAGTTATAAAAGCTTCATATTAGGAGGATTAAGAAAGAAAATGATGAAATACTTTTCTGGTGTCCTTCAGATTCCTTGTTTTTCATCCCAAGTCAACTTACTCCATGGAACTGGATTTACTAAAATAAAATGGATTTGCTCTTTGTGGGTGTCAGTTGATAAAGGGACTGAGGATGCAGGCCACCCCCTCCAAGTCCATCTATTTTAGGTAGCACCAGGTGGGGTGAATAATGCACTGGAGTCCAAATTCAAGTCAGTCTGTTCACTGATCCCGGTTCTAGACCACACATACATACTAAACAAAGTAGTCTGCTTCTCCAGGGCCAAGCTGGCAGGAAGATCAAACTATAAAGGATTATTTTTCTTATTTCCACACCCCTCCCACCAAAGGAAAAAAAGGAGAATCATAAACTGGTACAGTCCATCCACGCAAGAACACAATAGAGTCCATTCTGCAGACAATAAATACAGTGTTGCTGGACATGTTCATGATGATAAAAAGGACTGGGGAAAGGAATTCATAGCTGCGTGGTGATAAGAGCACCAACTTGAATACACTGTTGAACCGAATGGACTGTACAACTGTTATGCTACAGTTCATCTCGTGGGGCAGCCGTGGGACAAAACAAGAAACTGGGAAATCTTTTGGTTAGCTCTCTGCCTTCCCTTTTTTATCTCAGCTCTGCCACGTGGAGTGGAGAATGCTTTGCTATGCTTCAAGAACACCAGGCGAACATGGTTTGAAGCCTAGGGCTAGGGACGGACGTTACACATAAACCGGTTTAAGTGGTCAGAACCTGGTTTAAACCTGCAACAGAATGTAAGTTCAGTGCACGTAAACCAGTTTCAAAATGGCTGAAACTGGTTTAAGATAAACCTGGTTGAATGTAGTATCAGACGTAACTGATTTGGGTCAAACTGGTTTATGCAACATCTGTGCCAGACTCCTTTCTGGTTTAAGTTAAACCAAAGTCCCCCAGCATCCCAGATGCTTTGCAGCCCTGAGCTGTGCTGTCTGCTCCAGAGAGTAGGGCTGATCCTGCCCCTCTGGTCCCTAGCCAGAGCTCCAGCAGAGACTGCAGGCACAGCAGGGTCTGCCTGGCTTTCCCCTGCCCCACCCCCTCCTCATTGCTCACTGTTCAAGCAGGGATCCCCACTCCCATCTCCCACAGCACAGCCCCACAGACCCTAGGCATGTGGTATGCTAGCTAATCCTGAGAGGTATCTGTGCGTGTGTGGACAACTTGTCTGTCTCCAATTTCACTGGGACAGGGAAACAGTGTCAGCTTAGGGCTTTCTGGAGCTAATCAATGGGTCAGCTGGTAATGTCCCCCCATTCCTTCCTTAGAAAAAGCTTGAACTAATGAGAGAGGCTTGTGTTTTGTTGATGGGCTGATAAATGCTGTGTTATTAGCTCTTTGCTGGCTCCCTCGCCTGTCAGGTCTGCAGACAGTATGGAGAAGCAGGGAGAGGGAGATTGAAAAACTCAGTATCATCAATAGATGCATACACTGCACCCCCACCCCGCCCCGCCCCCTCCTTTGCTTCAGAGTGCCGGAGGCTGGGGGCTGGCAACACTTCCACCCCTTGAGCAGCAAGCAGGGAACAGCCTGGGACCATGCAGGCAGGGGGGAGGTTTAAACCCCTCCCTAATCAAAACATCCTGCCAGGGTCTGGCCACGCCCCCCTCAGCTCAGCACAGTGGAAGGGAAGGGAAGGATTCTCTAGCAGCCCCTGACTTCTAGCCTGAGCCACTGCAGGCATGTGCCTGCATTCTGTCAGTCCAGAGGGGATGTATATCTACCTCCAAATAGGTTCGAGCTTTGCAGGTTAAACTAACCTGCAAAGATTGAATCAGTTCAGGCTCAGGCTTTTTGAATGTCTGTCCCTAGCCTATGGGAGTACACAGGAAAGTGTGGCAATCCAGTCAGTGTCCTACACCACCTGAGGGAGAGCACAGAGTAGGATCAAAGTACTGCTCTTCACCCCTACCTCTGACATAGACTCACTCTTTCATTTTGGGCAAGACACTTAGATTTGGGCTGGGCTTCAGGCTCCAGTGGCTTCGACATGGTGTTCACATGAGTAGCACTCCCCTCATATTGTTGTGTGTGGCCCCAGTAGATGTCTACCCCAGGTCCCTGGGAATCAGTGGATGCTCCATATCTGCTCTTCTGCCTGATACAAATAGAAGGGCAGTAGGTGGTGGGCGGGGAATGTTGGCTCTGGTATTACAGTACAGCAGCCAGCACTGCTGAGCCAGCACTGGGGGCTGGTTGCCTGCTGTTGGGATGGGCCAGTAACAGAGACAGAATTATGTCTCTCTGAATCACAGTTTCTTCCCTGGGGTGTTCCCGGTGTGTGTCACAGCTCCGAGCCGCTTCTGACACAGGGCAGATCTTGCATGTACAATCTAGCCTTTTCATCTCACCGCCCCTGTAAAACCAGACAGAAAGCACTCAGGGGGATCTGTCAATGTTAGCAAAAGGCTTGAAGGATGGAACATGCTACATGTCAATTTAAAAAGATAACCTCTCGTTAGCCCAAATTTATGGGATGCTGGGTCAATTTTATATCCTGGCAAAGTGAAGCTGTCTCCTTGCACCTGGGCTTACATAATGGAAAGGGAGAAACCTGTTTTAAACAGATGGACAGTAGCCCAATAAAAGACTGGTTACTTTTATAGGTGGCTGCAAAATTGGTCAAGGAGCTACTGGCTTAGAATAGTAAAAGCAAGACATGGGGAAGTTGAACTGCAATATCTGAATATTGGTTCACAGCTGTGTTTGTTTGGTAAGCCGGGGTTCCTGTGTAACAGGGCATGTTTTGTAATAGTTCTCTCCCTCTGTTTCTATTGAATTCCTCTTGCATAGTGCCTTCAAGATTAAGCCAATAAAAATAAAGCCATTTGATTCCTTTTTTATAGGAAAAATATAATATTTATATGTAAACACCTGTCCCAAGGTCTAAGTGCCAGTGACAAAATACAGTCCTGGAGTATAACTTTATTGGAGAGTCTTTTCTAAAGAGCACGTTGCATGTTCCACTAGGACAATGGTCATCTGCAGAACTCGTGGACCTCCAGACCAAACTGTATTCACCCATGCAATGCACACGGAGATATTATGGCGCTGGATTTTTAGAAACAGCCTGCAATTCCACAAAGTTGTACATAGAAATGATGTAATTTCTATATCTACCTCCCAGATCTGCAGATAGGGTCAAGTCACTTGCACCCATAATTAATCACAAGTAGAGGCAACATTGGAAATGATGGTAAGGCCCTTTGCAAAGAAGAGAGGCCATCCTGGGCTGTTACATCATGTCACAGAAGGGACATTTCTCACTGTGGATGACTGGGTTTTGGAAGCTTGCTTATTCCATCTGGGCTCTTTAGAATTCAGCCTAGCTGAGGCATTTCAGCCTCACTGTTCTGTCCTCCAAACCTCTTATTTACTGACTGTGGTTTTTTTAAATTTTTACATAAAGAGTATGAATAAACTGTTAAGGTGCTTTAAAATTATTTCTCTTTATAACTTTTATAACAGTTATCTAGTGTAACTTCTTTCTCTGTCCACTCTTTCCTGCTGCAAGTGGAAACTAAATTACTGTAACTTTAAGCCAGTTTCATTCAGGTTTACAGTTACAGTGACTTAGGTCCACTATCATGGTACAGGAGCAGACAGATGAAACAGTTAGGTTAGTTCTCCTGAATGGTAAACCCCGCCCCTGCCTTTTAAACCACCTTAGGGTACTGACAGATGTGCAGGTCCCCACTCAAACTCATGGCACTTTGCGTAGTGCCATGAGTTAGAGCAAATCCCTGACCCAACAGATGTTTGTCTGGGGAGGCACAAGGTGGGGGGAGGGGGGGAGCTCCAATCCGTGCCCCCCCTCTGCAGGCAGCACTGAGGGCTGAGCTGAGCTGCATCAGCCCCAGCCCAATTGTGCTGACAGACTGATCCTAAGTTGCCTAAAGTGCTCCACTTTGGAGTGCCTTCATCTGATCCCTCATTAGATGAGGTTTAATTTGTTGCACAATCAGCCACTTTAAAAGTACTCTGCAGCTGTGCATGTGTGTCACAGCACAGCTGTATAGTGCTTTCAGGGGGCCGAATGCTCATCAAATGTAACTTCTGTCTGCACCCACAGCATCACATCTGTTCATAACCTTTGGTTGGCTAATTTTGTGATAAATATTTAAAAGAAAAGGGAGCTCATTACCCACCAAGAGGTCAGTGTGAGGAAGAACTAGATTGGTTTATTTTGCCAGTGTAGACAAAAATACTTGCAAATATGGCTTTTATGAGAGGCAACTTCAAACTCTCCCTGTTAAATGAAGTGACTCAAGCATGTGAAATGATCTTTGCTCCAAAATAAAAGCTGGGATGTTTGATGTTTCTAAGTGATTGCTACTAGGTGTCCAGATAGGTGATGATGCTGTAATTCTCATTAAGTCATTAATTCACTGATGCTGTCTTCACTTAGCACCTGACAGCTGAGCTTTATTTATGTGAGGATATCCTGGCAAAGCTTCCTTGGGGGAAGAATGTATACCCGCAAAAGAGTGTTTTTGACAATGTATCTTACACACATTCTGTGACAAAGTAGGTTACCCCAGAAAGGGCACATTTTGGCTGATGAAACTGGATCTACACAAGGCCTTCTGCCAGTTTAAAAACATCATTAAAAATCCCATATCTACAGGAAATCACCAGAGGCAAACATTTCTTGCATAGATGTGGCCTTTGTCTGGGTAAATAATGTGGAAAAAAAAGTTTTGTGCTAATAAACCTGTTATGTTGGAAGGATTAAAAGCCTGATCTAAGACAAATGTATAATTTATTAATATCTTTCCATGAATTGTAATGGGTGTTTGTGACAAGGGTCCATCCCCATGCTTATCTAACAGAGGCCTGACCTCTGTCTCTGGGCTACCCACCCACCTATCTCTCCTGCCATGCCTTGATGGAACAATAATTATGATGGTACTCAGGTGGGAGGCTGCCCATTTAATACCCCAATGCTAGGGGTCACTATCCACCACTCCAAACCTCCCCTACACGGTAGCCCATGCCTTGCAGATGGTATAAATGTCAACCTACACCCTAGGGCATTGTGTTGGCTCACTCTCTGTTGCTGTACCACCCCTGCCACTGGGGCCCTATTGCCCCCTGACACTGCGCCCCCCTGGCACAGGGGCCCGATCGCCCCGTGGCACTGGGGTTTTGCACAGTAGTGTGCCCCACTGAGGCCTCCTCCTCCTCCCCAGATAGCATCAGCCCAGTCCACCAGACAAGCAGTAGCACAAACGTGAGCCCCTGGGCTATAACATAATAGAAGTCCTATAAGCCACACTCTGGCTCCTTAAAACCCCAAACTGCTTCTCGAGCCTTGAGTGCCCCCTCCCCCCCACCTCTGGGTAACTTGTACACTACTGGAGCCTCATCAGCTACAGCAACAGCCAGCAGCCACAGCCTTCAGGAGCTCCCTTCCCCCTGCCAGCTTTGGCCCTGGGGTTTATATGTGCCCAGAGGCCTATCCCTTTCCTGTCAGCTGACCAGCCTGGGTGGTTGGGCTATTAACCCCTACCCTCCTGGTGCCTGGTGTTCCTGTAGCCCCAGTCTTAAAGGGGCAGCCCTGTGTCTTAGTAACAGGGCTAGGGTTCCCTGTGACAGTGCTGAATTAGTCCCTGAATGTCCTGTGTAAGAGGTGGTTGTTGCTGTGGCAGTTGTTTTTCTGATGACATATAGCAACAGTTTTTCAGTTCAACTAGTGGTCTATCAACTTGGCAGGGCATTTGTGTTGGTCAGACTCTTTAGCTTGGGCTGATCAATGGAGCTCTTCTGATTGTAGGTTTTCCAGCAGTGGCAGACAAAGAGAAGCCTGTGTCCTCTTTCCTCAGCATATTGATAGTAATGTGGCAATCACCATTCCCTCTTGGTGCCTGAAAAGGGTTCTACACACTGAAATCAAACAAGAGAGGCTGAAGTGAAGTGGAGGTAAGGCCACTCTACTCTTCTCAGCACCTTCTCAGCATGTCACAACTTTCATAAAAGGTGCGTAAACATTTCATACAGGTGGCTTCACTGAGATAGCAATCTCCTGTTAACAGAGAAGGCCCATCTTCTAGGGGCCTATATTGTCACATTGAAGAGAATGATTGAAATTGGTTTCAGTGAAAACTCCACCTCACTTCTGTGTTCAGGAGGAGAGCTTGTACACCAATGGAGAGTACAGAAACCAGTCAGAATCCTTATGGCATCTGGACTGCCTGGAAGAAGGCAGGGTAATTTTGCACTTTATAGTGCACACATACTTTGGTGCATATAGTTTCGTAATACTTAGGGTCAGAAGGGACCTAACAGATCTTATGACCCCAGCTGACTCCTGCCCTTCAGGCGGGGGGCTGGACTCGATGATCTTCTGAGGTCCCTTCCAGCCCTGATGTCTATGAAACCTATCATCAGGTCCAACCCCCTGCCTGGGGCAGGAATGAGTGCTGGGGTCATAACACCCCAGCCAAATATCTATTCAGCTTCCTCTTGAAGACCCCCAAGGTAGGAGAGAGCACTGCCTCCCTTGGGAGTCCATTCCAGAGCCTGGCAGCCCTAACCATAAAGCAATGCCTCCTGATGTCCAGCCTGAACCTTCTCTCTAACAATTTATGGCCATTACTCCTAGTAACCCCGGTGGTGCCTGGGGGAACAAAGCCTCACCCAGTTTCCGCTGGTCCCCCCTGGTGAGTTTGTAAACAGCCACCAGGTCCCTTCTGAGCCTTCTCTTGTGGAGGCTGAATAGATTCAGGCCCTTTAGTCTCTTTTCATAGGGCCTGACCTGCTGCCCCTTGACCATGCCAGTGGCCCTCCTCTGGACCCTCTCAATGCTAGCCACATCCCCCTTGAAGTGCGGCACCCAGAACTGGATGCAGTGCCCCAACTGCAGCCTGACCAGTGCCGCATAGAGGGGGAGGATCACCCCCCTGGACCTGCTTGTGATGCATCTATAGATGCACAACAAGGTGCGGTTGGCCTTACTGACCGCTTCCTTGCATTGGTGGCTCATCCTGGAGTCAACAATGACCCCAAGATCCCTTTCTGCCACCGTGTTGACAAGAAGGGTGTTCCCAAGCCTATAGGTGTGTTGCTGGTTCCTTCTCCCTAGATGCAGCATCTTGCACTTGTCTGCGTTGAATTCCATCCTGTTCTCATCTGCCCACCTCTCTCTCTCTGTCTCTCTGTCTCTCTCTGTCTCTCTCTCTCTATATATATATATCTCGCAAGTTTTTGTGACTATATGTATATATAGTTATATATACACACACACACACACACAGAGTGCACAAGTTTTGTGGTCTGAAACTCATTTCATTGTCTAATGATGAAAGCTTGTGCTATATATATAATATATATATAGCTATCTATCTATATCTAAATAGATCCATAGACAGATATCTATAGATATAGATATAGGTATAGATATAGGTATATCTACAGATATATATATATATAATATATATCTGTGTGTGTGTAAAGTGTGTGTGTGTATATATCTATATATATATATAGTCACAGAAACTTGCGATATATATATATATAGAGAGAGAGAGAGAGAGAGACTACTTTGGTTAATCTATAAGGTATAAATCTAACCTGGCTTCTACCTGACTTCAGGTTAACATAGCTAACTATGTCTCTATGATTGCCAAGTTTCAGCAATGCATTAGTTTTTCTGAAAGGTTATTGTGATGAAAGGGAATGTTGCTTTGCAATTAGATCAAAGGCCTAAGAAACAGGACCCCTGGGCCCTGACTCTAGATCTGGCAATTAATGGCTGGGGACAGAAGTTACACATAAACTGGTTTAAGTGATCAGAAACTGGTTTAAACCTGTAACAGAACAGAAGCTCAGTGCACATAAACCAGTTTTAAAATAGCTGAAACTTTTAAGATAAACCTAGTTGAATGTAGTATCAGACCTAACTGGTTGAGGTTAAACCAGTTTATGAAACTTCTGTCCCAGACCCCTTCTTGGTGTAAGTTAAATCAGAGTCTCCCAGGGTCCCAGCCTGCAGTGGAGCCCTGGGCTGGGCTGTGTTCTCTGTTTCAGAGGGCAGGACTGGCTCTGGCCCTCCACTTTCTAGCCAGAGCACGGGCAGGGGACATGGCAATCTAAAGTGAAGAGGGCAGGGAGAGGGTTTATTTCTTCTTCCCTCCTGTCTCTCCCCTGGGGAACCCCGTCTGGAGTCTGCCTGGTGGGGGCATAACAGCCCCTGTCAGGCATTCCCCACTCTCCGTTGAGTGGTGGGGGGGCACGGCCAGCCCTGGCTATGGCCCGAAGCAAATGGGAGATGGCATAGGCAACACATAGGGGGGCCATGTGCCCCCCTGCAATTAGCTGCCACCACCAGCTTCTGTGGGTGGTCGCCGCTTGCTACCCTCCCCCTCCTTGCCACCACCACCGCTGCCATCTGTGGCCAGTCCCTGCTCACCACCACCAGTGTCTGCGGCCGGTCCCCGTTTGCTGCTGCCACTGGCGTCTGTGGCTAGTCTCTGCCACCGACACTGCCGCCTATAAATGGTGTCCCCCCCCAGTCTCAGGAGGCACCAGTCATTCATCCGAGACAGAGGGGGTGTTAATTCCTCCCCTTCCTCCACTGTCCCACTGGCACAGGCCCCAGGCCCTGTCAGGCATTTTGCCCCTCTCACTGCTTGAGCAGCAAGGGGTGGAGATGGGAAATGCTTGGCATGTGCTGTTGCCCCCTTCCCTCTCTAGCCATACCCTGACTGGGGACTGTGCAGGCCAGGGTGAGGGCTTAAACTCCACCCAAGTCATACTTGGCCTGGCCACATCCCCTGGGTGTCACAGGGGACTAGGGTGCCCTGCTCCTTTAAAGAGCTGAAGCTGCTAGGGGAAGAGCCCTAGCAGTGAGCTGGGAGCCCCAGCTACAAGTTACCAGGGCAGCCAGAACAAGCCAGTGGCCCACACCTGCCAGCGGTCAGCTGACCGGGAGGGGCAGGGCCTGGCTCATAGATAAACCCCAGGGCCGAGGCCAGGGAGGTGGTTCCCTGCCAGGAGCCGAGGGGGAGGGAGCTCTCCCAGAGCAAGCAAGGGGAGAGGCTTGACTGCAGGAGCAGCTTCTGATACTGCTGAGGGACAGATCATTTCCCAGTAGGGTTTGAATGATGTTATAGCCGGGCGGCTTGAATTTATGTTACATCCCAGGGCCTTGTGTTTTGTTTATTGTTGTATAAGACTGGTGGTTTGGGTGAGGCTGTTAGGGGATGGAGGAGGCCTCATTGGGGGCCCACAGCCACGTGGGGACGCCGGCGCCAGTGGAGGCACGGCGTTTGGGGTGCACTGACCCTGGCGCCAGTGAGGCGCCGAGCGAGACAAGGCTGCAGAGAGCCCAGGGAGGACAAGGGGGCCAAATTGTGACAAGGCCCAGACCAAACGACGTCGGTACTATCTGCACAGCTTGGGGCGTGGTAAAACGGTGGTTGGAGCCACGCATAGCCCATAAGGCTAGGGTGCCCTGAAACACACGTTGGGACATCTGTTTTGGAACGGGACCCGCCAGAGGTCTGGAAACCCGCGGGGTCCAGAGAATCAATCAAGGCCATGTTCAAGAGGACTTAAAGGCAGCCTTCCTATCATTCATACCATCAAAGACATGGTGGGCGAGAATAGAGGGTGCCCATTGGACCAACTTGGCATGGTAAGGGGGTCTGGGGGAGATCACGGCTATCCTGCAGGAGCCCATCCTGTGACACCAGGACCTGGCCATAGCGAGGGCTCACTCTAACACCCCATGGCTTCTGGCCTGAACCACTGCTGGCATGTGGCTGCATTTCCTGAATCAAAAACGAATGTCTGTTCACTTGATTGCTAGTTCAATCTATGCAGGTTAGACTAACCTGCAAAGATTGAACTGATTCAGGCTTGGGCTTTTTGAATGTCTTTACTTAGCCAATGTGAGCTTGGGCTAATTGTGGAAGCAACATGTGTCTCAATTATCGCACCTGAAAAGTGGAGAGAATATTTAACGACCTCTACTTTGATGTCTCTCAGAAAGAAGGTACTTTGGAAAAGCAAAAGTAAATGATGACAGAATTCAGCACAGCTGTGGGATACTCTGGCAGGCTAAAGAATATGCTGAAAGGTGCTTGGTAAATGCATGGATTTACAAAAAAATCAACAAACCAGGGAATACACAAAGGAATAAAGAGTCTATGAATCTGGCTTTACATCAGTGGATTATAACCTCAAAGCTTCTCTTTGGACTGTTAAGAAAAACAGCTGCTTAAAAATAATGATGCCCTGATTTAAACTGAGATTACCTAAAAGAGGGAAATATCCAACTCCCACTAAAAACTGAGTGCCTAACTCCCCTAAATCCCTCTTGAAAAGCCCAGCCTTATACGGCACAGCTCTGAAGGAGTGCTGGATTTGGATAATCTGAAGCACATCAAAAATGCCTCTGCAAAAGAAATCACCAGCAATTTCAAAGTAATAAAAAACTACCTTAAGGAGGCAAGAGAGCTTAGGGGGCCCATGAATTGGAGATGGAAGTTAGGGAGCTAGTGGTATGTTTGGTAAGGGGGTGTGTGTGTGTGAGATAAGGCAGAACGGACAGGGGATCGAATCACTTCTGAGGGCTGGGTGGGAGGCATGTTCTTACAGTGACAATGCCAGGAGCAAGGCATTTATTCTTTGCTTTTGGCATTTTAAGACCATCTACAAGGATGTGCTTTTCGCACCACTCTGCAAACTGCCTGAATGGAATACTTGAAGCTATAAAACAGACTCAGCTTTATGGGGTGTGAGGAGAAATATAGGGAGATGAATAAACAGGCATCACAAAAGGGAAGTAATTCCACCGCCAGATTCTTGGGCACTTGCAAACCAGCGCAAGCTCCAGGCTTATGGCTTAGGAAATCACTGGGAACCCTAGTGCTAGAGTTTCTGGGGCTCTCACTGTACTGCATCCATTATCCTCTTTATAATCAAAAGAAAAACAGTGAGAAGTTGTTGGAAGAGGGGTGGCCTTTTCAGAGCAGCGGGGGAGCTGTTACAGCCCAGGGCGTTCTTAGACTGAAATGATTTAAGTGCCTCTTCAGCGCCCTGCTGATCTGTCAGAGTCCAATGGCAGAGCCTCCTTGGATGATAATTGTGGTGTATTTATGGAATCAAAGGTTCCTACTTGGTCTCATGCCAACAACCTTTCAGGAGAATAATGGATCTGAGGGGGAAAAAGGGTTTTTTAATCCCATTAACTTGCATGGGGCTGTGATAACATTCCCACCTCCTTCCGCGATAGCGCTTGGATAACTCGGGTCTGTTCCAGTCACTGAACGTGGAGGGCAAAAGTCCCCTCCCCTCCTCTCCCCTCTCGTCTACCATTACTGTGTTTGGCACAGCCAAGGGAAAATGCTGAGCTGGGGGGAAGGGTTTTATTCACGAGCCATTTTGGAGGTGTTGACGCTGGCCCAGGAGAGAAGCTGGGACTTTCCTCTTTGGAAGGTGACTCCCTTTTTGGTTCTTTGGCTGTGTGTGAAGCTTGTGATTTTGAAACGTCCTGACTTGGCAATGGGCCGTGGGCAGACAGATTAGGGAGTCCTGTGGCTCTGGAGGTGTGAGAACAAGCCTTGCTTTGGATTTATGCCAAAAGCTGCCCCAGTTGACACAGCAGGAAATGGAGATCTGGTCATTTGGGCTGGGGAATCGTGGGCAGCTGGATGTGGTGCTGGCCACATTGCCCTTTTGTGTGCATCACTGGCTACAGAAACGAGTACACCTTAACCGTGTTAGCCCACAGTTGGCCCCTAGATCTTGGACTGACCACTCTGCAACCTGAAGTCCTGTTGTAGGTCTCATTCTTCCACTCCTCCAGGCCTAGTCTTTTTCACCAGTGCCATGTGGATTTGAAATCCATTTCTTGCTGATCTGTTAGCATTTTATACCTACTTTGTCTTCACTTTGCCCAGAAGTAAATGGACGGACTGTGTCAAAAGCAGCAGAAAATCAGGTCCTTTCTTCACAGAATGGCTAGCACGTTGGCAATGGTAGTACTGGCTTTCCCAGTCTGGGAACCTGAATCATGTTCTGGAGGGAGCTGGTCAGAGCCGAGATCAAAAACTGCTAGAAGAAGCTGGGTGTTGTACCCCAACTTTTATCAGGCCTGCAGTGTCCAAGAAGTATGTTACGTGTTGCCGAGTAGCACATTAGTGACCTCTTTATCCACTACCTCTTCACACATTGGATGAATTGAAGAGTCTGGTAGAGGACAACTAAAATGATCAGAAGTCTAAAAAAATTTGACATATGAGGAAAGGTCGGAAGAACTAGGAGGGTTTAGTGTGGAGAGGAGAAGATAGAGAAGGATATGATGATAATACAAAGAGGATAGCAATTAATGGTTCTGTGTCCACAGGGGACACGACAAGAAATAATGGGATTAAACTGCAACAAGGGAGATTTAGGCTACGTATTAGGAAAAGCTTTCTAACTGTGAGGGCGGTTAAATGCTGGAACAGGTTGCCTAGAGAGGCCATGGAAGCACCATCACCGGAGGTTTTTAAGTTCAGGTTAAACCAATATTTTTCTGGGATAGTTTGGAAAGGGATGAGCAGCGGCTGGACTAAGCGATGTATTGAGACTCCTCACCCCTGTTTTTCTGTGATTCTCTAGAATTGCCTGCTGTCGCTAAAGGTCAGTGGTTCTCAACCTTTTTAGATTAAAGGCACCCCTCTATAGATCCGAGCCGCCCCTTGGAAAGTGCCAGCTCTTAGCTTCCACCCTTTCTGATTACAACATAGACCGTAACGGGGCAGAAGATTTTTAACACTATGGGTTCCTGTTTGAAAAATCCCGGTTTATCTTGTGGACCATATTTGCACACCTACCAGTGCTAACATTGCATGGCACACCATGGCGCTGTGGCAGCCTGGTTGAGAATCACTGTACTAAGTACTATAGGAAATTACTTGTGTGAGGAGATAGCTGTGACTTTACAATGATTCAGTCTTTGCTGCCTGCTCTGAAATGCCAGCAGCGGTGCCATTCGCTGCCAGCTGTGCTGTTGTGTGGTCCATCAAGAAGAGGATTCAAACTTCCTCTTTTTTTTTTTTTTTTCTTGCTGAAGCCATCGGATGCCAGCGGTTGTTGTGGCTTTTACTTCCCCACATCCTTTGCTTGGGGACAGCTCTGCTGCATGGCTCAGCCAGCGATCCTGCTCCTCTGGGTGATATCTCTTGCTGCTGCTGGCAAGAGTCCCATAAGCTCTCTCGATCTGGGTTTGCAACAGGGAAGGTACAATATTATGGTAATATCAGTGTTGCCTTTGAAAAGGGCATGGTAGGTAACAATGAAAACAGTCAACTCTTACTCATGCTACCTCCACCAAAAAAATAGAAACTGGTGTTACTTAATCCACCTATGATAAACAGACTGCTCAGACACACTGCTGCGGAGGTGACAATGGGTTTCCTCCATCAGCTGGACAATGGTTTCTGCTGGTTTTTAAACCCTGTACTGAAGCTACATTACAATGAGCTGGGCCAGGACCACCACGCCCCCCATCTCTGCCCATGATACTGTTTTGCCTCCCAATAGCTGCCTCATAGCTCCTGCCAGGGCCACTTTCTGCTTTGGAAACTTATGATATAATATCTGGCGACGTGGTGTAGATGCACTGCACTGCTGTGGGATGGGGTGTGCCCACAGAAGCAGAGCACTCTTTCACAAGCTGCTTGCACTACATATGTAACCAGATCAGTGCGAATATCCCCTGTACAGCATCAGATAGGCCCTCAGCTGGCTTCAACAATTTGGTGTCATTACTGAGGATATAAATTACTTGGGTCCAAATGTAGGGGGATGGAGAGCCTGGCATATGTAAGCTGCTGTGTAGGGTGACCACCTTTTTTAAAATGGAGAGGTGGGACACATGCCCGCCTCTCCCCACTACCCCACCTTCCCCTCCACCACAGCATGGCCTGACCAGAGCCAAGTGGAGCGGGGTGCAGGGGGGAGGGGGGATGTGGGCTGCCCACTGAAGGCTCAGGGCTACCCACCCTGCTGCCCTCACCCAGGAGCCCTGTGCTGGCTCTGCACTTCCTGCTTGCCCAGCAGCAGCAGGGGGCACAACTCCATGCCACCGCCACTGCTGCTGCCTGGTAGGAAGGTGCATGTAGCCAGCACTGGGCTTCTGGGGGAGGGCGGCAGGGTGGAGAGCTCCGAGCCCACAGCAGACAGCCCCCATCCACCCTGGGCACAAATCTGGAAGGCACCCCAGGAGCGTGTGCAGCAGTGGGGAGCTGTCCCCCTTCAACTCCCCACATGAGCCTCCCATGACTCTGATCCCACTCCCTGCCCCAGGCCCCATGCACCGTCCTGGCTAGGCAGTACCTCCCGCCCCTGCCACACTCCCTCCCTTACCATGGGGGACCTCAGTCTGTTCCCCCCTGACCCTGCCCTGGCCCCCTCATGCCCCTTTCCCCCCAAACCCTCTCCCCACATAAACTTATCGGCAGGGAGCTGGTCTCCATGCTGCTTGGCTGTCTTGCTGGCCACACGTATGTGTGTAGGCATGCACACGCATATGGCACCCCTTCCAGCAGCCCCAAGCAGTAGGGCTGTGCGTAACAGAAGCATTTTAATTTTGACCAGCATTTCGTTGTTTCAACAGAATAGTGTTTCGTTTTGACTTTTGTTTCGAGTTGAAACAGCTGTCCCATGCTGTTTTGACCCTGTTTCAACATTTTGCCCATAGGCTATAATGGGGAAGGTTGAAACAGGCTATAACATTGTCATTTCTGGCCTGATTTGAATGACACTTGCAGAAATGGTAGCCCCTTCTGAGGGCATGAAGCGTATCAAGTTTCAAGAACATAGGTGCAGGGGGTTCAGAGAACCTGTACCCCAAAATCTTTAGAGCCAAACTCATGTCACATGTATGTGTTAAGCCACAGCAGAGCCAAAACTACAGGCATGCTAGCCCCTGCTGAGACACCAAAGCCTGCTGTTTCAAGGAGATAGGTACAGGGGTTTGGGGAAACAGCACCTCGAGCTGCAGACAAGCAAAACTCATGACATGGGTGACACTGTGTTAAGGTGCAGCAGGGTGAAAGCTGCAGGGGTGGTGGCCCCTACTGTGGCCATGAAGCCTGCCAGCTGTTGAGGAGGTCGGTGCAGGGCTTCTGGGCTCTGGGGCCATGCACCTCCGGCTGCAGGCAGTCAAAACTCATGTCATGGGTGCTTTTGTGACTGTATCTGTCTTGGGGCAGGGTGGGAAGAACCACTGCAGGCCTTGCTGCTAGCCCCTGCTGTGGCCACAAAGCCTGCCAGCTGTCAAGCAGATCAGTGCAGGGGGGTTCTGGGGCCCTGCACCCCTAGCTGGTCACAGTCAAAACTCATGACATGGGTGCTTGTGCAACTGATACCTCTCATCAGGCAGCAGGACTGAAGATCCCCCACACATGTCACCAAGACCTGGGGGATAATGATTGACCACAGTATGAACATGAGCCGGCAGTACGATGCTGGCCCTGCTGGCTACAGCAATACACTGGCATGCATCAATTGATGCATCTCCAGCAAAACCATTGCAAAGAAGAGATTATCCTGCTCTACTTGGCATTGGTGAGACCACGGCTGGAGTACTGCGTCCAGTTCTGGGCTCCGCGCCTGAATAAGGTGTTTTGCCTGTGTCACAAGTTTTGCCTGTGAGCAGCTAGGAGTGCAGGGCCCCAGAACCCCCCTTCACCAATCTCCTTAACAGCTGGCAGGCTTTGTGGCTGCAGCAGGGCTTAGCAGCCAGGCCTGCAGTAGTCCCCCACTGTGCCCCAAGACAGACACAGTCCCACAAGCACCCATGACACAAGTTTTACCTGTCAGCAGCTAGAGGTGCAGGGCCCCACAACCCCTACACTTATCTCCTTGACAGCTGGCAGGTGTCGTGGCCACAGCAGGGGCTACCATCCCTGCAGCTTCCACCTCACTGCGCCTTAACACACAGTGTCACCCATGTCATGAGTTTTGCTTGTCCACAGCTTGAGGTGTAGTTTCCCCCAAACCCCTGCACTTATCTCCTTGAAACTTGGCAGATTTGTGGCCTCAGTAAGAGCTACCACCCCTGCAGTTTTGACCGCCCTGTGGCGTAACACACAGCCGTGACATGAGTTTGGCTTTCGAGAATTTGGGGTACAGGCTCTTCAAACCCCCTGCACATATCTTCTTTAAACTTGGCAGGCTTCATGCCCTTAGAAGTGGCTACCATTTCTAAAAGTGTCATCGAAATCCAGCCAGAAATGACAATGTTATAGGCTGTTTCAACCTTCCCCATTATAGCCTATGGGTGAAACGTTAAAACAGCATCAAAATGGCAAAACATTTCGACTTGCCTCATTTTCTTTCGAGGCAGTTTCGACCATATCTGTTCTGTTTCAATTTTGCTGTTTCAACCTCGAAACGGGTCAAAACAGCATTGAAACAAAACTGGTAGCGAAACTTCACACAGCCCTCCCAAGCAGCCTGCAAAGGGAAACCCACCACCTCTCTAACCTGGATACTGCAAATCGGGGACAAATGCTGTCCCAGGGTCATGAAGCCCAGGACCAGGACCTGAGGTTCCCATTCTGGGATTGTCCCACCCAATTAGGGACAGGTGGTCACCCTAGGCTATGGTTAGTTTGTCATTTCTGGGTGGAGTAGGGCAGAGGCAGGCCTTGTAGCAAGAAAATCCACCAATATGGAGGTGTAAGAAGGTACAAAGTGAGTACACCCAGAGTCATTTGACTCCATGCACGTTCTGGTCCCAAGTCCCTGCTCCATCTGAGCTGTGCCCAAAACAGCTATTGTGGCCTAGCCACAGCGTGAATTAGAGTAAGGGAGGGACTTCCTTTGCTGTGGTTACCCCCGGCTGATACAATAGCTGAGTGAAGCAAGAGCTAGACAGGTTCACACTGTGACAACACATGGCAGAGGCAGAAGGGGCCCAAGTTGGCTCATGTGGCACCAGGGGCAGGGTGCTCTCAGAATATATAAAGGACTTCAGGCCCGCTGGCTGCATCCACTCATGAAGGGAGATCCTGCTCTGGTGTAGGTGCTGCCTCTTACACTTGGAGGCATGAGAGCCACCAGTGGAAGATCTGAGGTAGCGAAGGTTTGCTCCCCCTCCCGCAGCCATCAGTCCCCTGACGCAGGTAGGCATAAGTTGTGCTGGGAGCATGGCTGACCCTTATGTCAGGGGGGAACCAAACAACTAAACTACACAAGAGGTTCTCTTCCCATTTTGAAGTTACTTTACAAACCACAAAACAGGCCATAATGCCCGGTCCTTTATCTTATGCAGCGTTAGAGCAGTGGCTGCATTTCCTTTTCCTCCCCCATCCTGCTGGCCCCTTCTGTTTGTATCTGATACCATTTTGTGGTGACTTTACTACCTGTACGGCTTGCGCTGCGTCTCTGTCACAGGTGACACTTTTCTTGGACTCCCTGAATGTGGATATTATGGATTTCACAGTATTTTAAGACTCTGCTCAAGCTCCCTCTTGGAACAAAAAAGAGCCTGATAAAATGCCAGAACAACCAGTCCATAATCACCAGTGCATGCTGGTGGTGAGGGTGATGATGCTTTATTTAGTGGAATGAATTAATGCTCGTCAGAGGTGCTGGGTGGACAGTCTTAGAGAACTATGTCCTTGCTTTGACCTCTGCCTGTTCAAGCCTTTGCCATTCACCAGCCAAGAGCTCTGTTCATGCCAAATACAAGGGCTTTTATTTTGTAGCAGCACCTTTCTATCGAGATTTCAGCTGAGACTGGCAGTTTAGTTCATATAGGCCCTCAAAGAGCCATTAGATAACAACAGCTTTCAGTCATATCCCATACTGGTCTGAAATAAAGCCAAGGGGCAAATCCAGATATGCATGGACATTTGGTTCCCCAGGGACAAGCACTGGCAGCGCACCTTGCACCACTGCTTCTTGTCTCTGGGGAACGCCCATGCCATGTATGCTCTGGCATGTGACAAGTTGCCCTGGGGGCAGTAGGGGAGGCTGGGACCAGCACTGTGCTGGACTCAGCAGTCTTACCTGGGACCCTGGGGGCCTCCTGGAGCTGCAGCCACAGCGTTCCTGCTGGGCAGAGCCTGGCCAGCAGCCACAATGCAGCTCTGAGTGGCCTGGCTCCGCTTCTTAGCAGCTCATGCTGCCCAAGCATGCGCTGCTTTGGGGTTTTTTCCCACTTTTTTTGACCCCTGGATATCCAGGGGTCAAAAAAACTGTGGGGGAAAAGAAACTGGAGCAGCGCATGCTCAGGCAGCATGCCCTTGCAGTGCAGAGAACTCCAGAGTGTGCAGTATGTGGCACTGCAAACATGTTTGCAGCCCCACATACCACATGACCACGCTGATCTGGATGTGCCCAAGAGGTACAAAGAGATCTTAAACTGAAGCTAGTGGAGTTGGTGAGTAATCCTAGGTATGGGAGATTCTGGAGGAGGCATCAGTGCCATGGCAAGGAAGTTTGGCGCCTGGGGCAAAGTCCACAGCAGCAGCCCACCCTTGCCCTGCACACAGATCTGGGGGGGCACCCCCTGCCCATGCTTGCCTGGGAGTGCATGCAGTGGTGAGAACCACCCTTGTCCCATCCTCATGCCCCTCAAACAAGTTGCTCACTGCTCCATCCTGCACCCCACCCCATCACAGCTCCATCCAGCATCCTGCCCCAGCTGGGCAGTGCTTATTGGCGCCCTTTCGCTTCGGCACCCAGGGCAGTTGCCCTGCTTGTCCCCACCCCTACCCTTGCTATGGCACTGGGTGGTATGGCCAGAGCAAAGAGAGGAGAAGATACACCAGGAGAAGGAAGGGGTCAAATTGGGTTACAGAGCACTCCACCCCCTCCTCAGCCAGCAGAGCTTTCTGATGAGACCTCTCCTGCCAGTGTAACTTAGAGCAGCCTTTAGGCCATCAAGTGTTGCAGTGCAGCATTCCACATCACATAGTTCACCCAGCACGCTGTCTGTCTCCTGGCATGCCACTCCAGCATGAGCACTAGCCTGCCCTGCTGTGAAGCAAGGGCCTTTCGCAATGCAAATATTCCAACAAAAATGTAGCACAAATCAGCCAAAGGATTTGCAGCATAGACATTACAACCAAAGAGCAAATAAAAGCCCTTCCCTTCCTCTTCCACACAAAAACCCCTGTTTAAAAAAAAAAAATACATGCATATCTCCAAGACTAAGCAGACACCCTCTGCCAGTCCAAACAGACACACTGGGCTGGATCTGCCTCTCAGTTTTAGCGCCACAGACTAAAAGACCCATTCCTGTTCTGCACTGGTATCAGATCAATCTCAAGTCCTTTGTATTCAGAGGAGTCCAATTACGGGACCTACAGTAGTGAAAGTAGCATTTTGAAAGATACCAGGAGCGTGTATCACTTGTGAAACAGTGATAATTAATAAGGGGAAGTTTCACGAGCGCGGCTTGCTGAGCTTTCGCATTCCAAACCCGCGTTCCAAGGGACAAGAATTCTTAGCTCTGCAGTTCTGAGAGCAGAGGCAACATGCTGAGAAATGTTTGGAGTCCAGAGCTGTAAAAAAAATTAATGACCCGGTCAAAATCCACAGGCCAAAGATGGCAAGATGGAGACGGTCTGGTGATGAATGTACTGGGCTGGGATTCAGGAGATCTGCCACCTGGAGCAAGTCACAAAGGACAAAATGTCCAAGAAGTGACTTAGGAGCCTAAGCCCCATTTTCAAGAATCACTCAGACTTCCAAGTGCCAACATTGCATGAAAATCCTTGCCATCTCAGTTTCTAAGGGCTGGATTTTCAAAGGTATTTAGGCACCTAAAGATTCAGAGATGCCTTAAATGCCTTTGGGTTAATGGAGCTGGGCTGGAGTCCAGCCAGTGGCCTAGGGGTGAAAGGCTCTGTGTGCATGTATGGGGGGGGGGTGTTATATTTGCAGAAGGCAAAGTCCCTTGGTATGCACAAGGTAGCAAGAGTGAAGCAATCATGAGCTGGGAGGACTGCTCTTTCCCTCTACTTCATGCAGTTGCTCTGTCCCTTCCTACAAGCTGAGGCATGAAGGCTTCTCCCCTTCTGAGGATACAGCCTCATTCCACTAACTCATCAACCACAGCGAGATGGCTGGGGGTGCCCCCTGGTGCAGAAAGCCAGCATGGTTAGCCAGCTCCCTTCCCTCTCCCCTGCTTCAGTTGCTATTGAAGCCTTAGTGTGACATCCGAAGAGGGCTTGAAATCATGCCTAGGTTTTATGCTGACCGCTCTGAAAAGACAGGAAATGCTACCCATGCCGGAAAAAATATATCAATAGCGTCTCTCTCTATGTAGCTCTTGCATGGCACTCATCACCAGGCTGTCAGAGCTGCTACTCAAGGGCCAGATAAGGCAAAGGAATGTCTCAGTGCTCATTTCACTGGAGCTACCAGGTTGAAGCCTACAAATGGAATAAATGCATCACTTCCTTGAGTTGCACTGATTTGCACAGGCTGAGGATCTAGCCTTGGACTTTAATACTCTGTCCCCCATCTTGCCTCTACCCCATGACCCTTCCTTCCTTCTCCAGTGGAGATTCCTGATCTCTCCCTGGATGCATAATGTTCCACCCAAGATCAATCACATCATGTTAAGCTTTTAGCTGTTGGTATTTCCAGTGTGTACAGGCATACCTCGGAGATATTGCGGGTTCGGTTCCAGATCACCGCAATAAAGTGAGTCACACGAAGTTTTTGGTTTCCCAGTGCATATAAAAGTTATGTTTACACTATACTGTAGTCTATTAAGTGTGCAATAGCATTATGTCTAAAAAAACAGTGTACATACCTTAATTAAAAAATACTTTATTGCTAAAAAATGCCAAGTGAGCAAATGCTGTTGGAAAAATGGCGCCGATAGACTTGCTCAACGCAGGGTTGCCACAAACCTTCAATTTGTAAAAAACACAATATCTGCGAAGCGCAATAAAGTGAAGTGCAATAAAACGAGTTATGCCTGTATCTAGGAACAGCTCTTTTCTCAGCTGTTTGATGTAACTTCTCCATGCAAAATGTGAATCTTCTACTGTAGTGAGGCAGAGAAAAGAAAAGGACCAAGCTGATCTCATCCTAATAGGAGTGTCTTTACCCTGAAAACTGGGGACAGGTATTGAGGGACTGAAGTCAGCATGGGTTCAGGCACAGTCCAGCACGGAGAAAGGTCCTGAATGGACAAGGCCCAGGTGTTGGCTTTATTATTTATTATTATGTGGATTGTATTAATGTCCAGAGGCTTCAGTTATGCTTCAAGGACCACCTGGTTGTAGACAGTATGCACATGACAGACAGTGCCATCAAAGAGCTTGCAACCTAAGCTTCTAATGAGAAGGAAAAGATAGAGAAAAGCAGTAGACAAGGGAAAGACAAGCCAACACTGAGGCCATTCTGATAAATGTAATAAGCAGATGAAAGAAGACAACCCTATGGAGAGTTGTGGGGTGAAAGACAGCTGCAAAAGCACTTAGGGCCTATATTATTAATGGTTTCCTATGCCATCAGCAGGCCTGCGAATGCTTCATATCTCATTACCACACCTCTGAGTCATCCAGCCTGATACACCAAAGCTGTTTCTGGAAAGGAAGCAGCAAAAGGACTCGTGCTAGGGAACCTGCAAATGACAGGCAGTAGAGGATTTCCACATGGACTGTGAAAGGGTCTTTCAAAGCACATGCAGGCAACTTAACCTGAGGTAAGAGCGTGTGCTCTAATGAACAAGAGAGAGATTTCTGGTGGACGTTCTTAATTAAAGGCAGCATCTTAGAAGTCGCACAATAATTTCCAGATGCTCAGTAATTATTTCTGACATTTGACCCTTCCCTGAGCACATCTTACATGAAAAGGAAACCCCCTTGCTTTTGCAATAAATATTCCTCGGATGCTGTTAACAACACCAAGGCTCTGGAAGCCGAGAAGCATAGCTCTAAGCCTAGGAACAGTCCACCCCGCGTCAGCAAAGTGCTTACGCACATGCTTAAGTTGAAGCGCGTGATTAACTGTTGAGGAAGATGAGAATTTCTTACCGGCTTAAGTGCTTTGCTGAATCAAGGGCTAAGTCTATAAGTAGTTATAGACATGGATGGCTGACTCTAGTCCCACTAACGTTCCCAGGGAACACCTTCAGAGTGGAAGCCTGGCTAGGGAAAGGCATTTGTTTCTTTCAGAGCCTGTGAAACCTTTATTCAAGATGTTGTTTCAACTTGCTCTCCCAGGTACCAGAAGCTTATTTGAATCCAGGGGATAGACTTGGATTCATACTTATCAGCCACAACATCATTTGAGGTGGGATTCAGTTCCAAAGACGGATTCCCAGATCAATAAGTGAACCACAAAAGATATGAGGGATATTCTCAGGGCGAGAGACAGCATACTGAATCCTCACTTGGTGCCAGATCCAACCCCTACTTCAGTCACTGTAGAAATCCTCTCTGAGCTTCAATGGAGCAGGGTAAGAGGCCCTGTAGTGAGACAAAGTGTGGTTTTGTTTCACTTTTTGACAAGAAGGAGCAGGTCTAAGAGCAGGTCTAGACCTTATGAGAGGACTGCATCATACAGTCCTATACTGCATTCTTTTAAATGCAAACTTGAATTTCATTTCAGCAGCACAGAAAAGCGATGCTCAAAGGATAATAAAATTATTGATCAAACATGTGTCTAGCTCCAAGAACATTTCTAGGCTTTAGTGAATACCTAACATCTAACTCTGAGATGGACTTAATACACTGTTCCAAATATAAAACCAGAAGCTATTTTCTCCAGCAGAGAGAAAGTGATTTGATCTAGTTATGCAAAAAAATCAATAAACAGTATCAAATAACAAGCGCTGTAAAGCACCGTGGATTATTCCCTAGGTAGTGTGTGAACAGAAATGCTCATTCTCATAATGCAAGACCAGGGAGATGTGGCAGAGATGTGGTAGATACTGCATCACAATCTGTAATACATAATGATCTGTAATACTTTTGTGTCTGCTGCTTTGTGAGACCGTGCCTATCTGGCAATACTGGGTTATTAAATACATGGCCCTGTATGGCTGTATTAATTTAATAATGGGGGCGGGAGGGGGGATGTGTGTGAAATAACAAAGAGCAAAGGAACACAGTAGCCCTAAATACCATAACCATCCTCTGAACAAACTCTTGAGAGGCAATTACAAGAGAACAGCCCAGCCCTTATTAACTAGGGAGCTGCTACTGCCAGGCCTCAGTCAAGTCACACAGCTGGTTGGACAAGTTTGAGAGCTTAGAGAGTTATTAAACAGTTAACATGACTCCCTGGAGAGAGCAAGCGGGAAGAAGAGCTTGATTTGAGCTTGAATTTGATCTGCTCCAAAATATACCATTATTTCTCCTGTGTGACGTGAGAGGTACTCTACAGGCACCTCCTGCCCAAAAAAGGTTATTTCAGCCCAAATGGAGTGCTGGCCATATTCCAGTGTTTCAGGACTGCCATGCTGACTTGGAGTAGAAAGTTCTGAAAGTGATTTATAAAACATAAGACGACATCCAGAGAACACTGGAGGTCGGGACAATCTTGTTGGACCATGCTAAAAGCAGCTTGGATATTGATCTGGCTTGGATATGACCCTCCATTTTATTTGTACATCCTGCGTGATTATTGGAAAAAGGAATTTCAAATTCAGGTTGCCATGACCTGAGGAGATCTCATGAGGTCTAATCACTGGTTCATTCTACTTTAACCTCATCCTTTCCTTCCCCTGGGTTTTTTTCCCATGCATTTGCTGCATCTACTCCTAACCAAAGTCCTGATCCTGTAAACACTTGTGCTTGGCCATGCTTATGCAGGCATACAGCCCCATTGGAATCCAGCAACCTCTTCACATATGAAGTCAAGGATGTTTGTAGGTGTTGGCAGGATCATAGCCTTAGCTTGTGATCTCTCTGGACTGGAGCCTGCCTGGACTCAACCAGTTAATCTTTAATGTGCCCTGCCTTCTGCCTAACCAATGAGTAATGAATCTACCGCGTAGATATGTGCTGGTTGGTTTGTTGTGTGTTGGCTGGTGGCTGCCTGCTGGTTAACGCTGCCATTTGCTGCTGTATCTGCTTGTGTTCTTGCTGATCTTACTAGTAAGATCAGCAAGTACATTAATTAATCAGCAAGTAGTATCATTAGTAAAGCTTCTCGTTTATTTTTTAACTGGAGAATAATATGTGTTGTTTTATACGGGATAATCACCATCCGCAACCCACCTTTGCAAAATTCTAGATAAAGGCATGCACAGCAAAATATAAAATAGTCATTAAAAGGGGGTGCTACTTGGTTCATTAAAGCTGCACGGGGGGTGCCTCAAGTCTAATGAGGGGTGCATTGAGTCCCAAAAGGTCAAGAACCAGCGGTCCAGGAATCCTGCATTCCAGAGCTCATCTAGCTCTATCCCAGCTATGCCATGGGCAGAGCAAGCATCAAAGTGGGTGCAAGAGCCCCCTCCAACCCCATGCTACCATACTTTTTCATAACGTGTCGTTAAAGTGCGGAACTGATGGAGACAGCTTCAAAAAGGGATTGGACAGCATGGAGGAAAGGAGCATCTGTGGCTATCAAGCCTGGGCGTGAGAGTCACAGCCTCCAAGTCACAGCTTCCTAGCCCTGAAGTGGTGGCGGCTGCCTGGGAGAGAGGAACAGGAGTGGAAACCCTGCTCAGACCCCGCTCGCTGTCCCTTTCAGCCTCGGCTCGCTGCCCTGGGGTGGCACGGCACTGGACAGGATGCAACTGTGGTCTGAGGCAGCCAGCGGTAGCTCTCGTGCACGTCCTCGGGAAAGACTGTTCTGGTGGCATGGGATAGTACCCACATAGGTAATGCATAGTTAACCTTGGCTTTATGCCCACTTTAGGGAAATGGGAGACTCCTCCTGGGGCCTTACGGCTGAGGGCAAGCAAAATTCAGGGGCATCCGAACCCTAAAGCCTCCAGGTTGAGGCCTGCAAGTAGGATGCCCGCCAAAGGATTTGGAAACACCTCAGGTAGGGTGGAGGAAGTTTGCCAGTAGCGGGGCCATGTGCGGTTCTGGACTGGCTCACGGATTTGGAATTGATTTGGCCAATCTGGCTTGGAACGCAGAAAAAATAATAATAAAAAAAAATTAATCTCCGCACAGAGGAGACAGGGACAAGCCTGAGGCTGCAACGATCCTTATAGATATAAAAATATGTATATATGTATGTACTGTATATAGATTTGTGTGTGTATATGTATAGATATATGTGTGTATGTTGAGGCATGAAGGTTTCCCTAGATAGCTATACATAGAGATCATTGCAGCCGCGGGGGAGGTCTTACAGCCTCGGGGGGGGGCTTGCAGCCTCTGGGGGGGTCCCGCCCCGCCCCGCCCCCTGGCGCTGCGCCCCAGTCTCCCACCCCACAGGGGCCGCCAGGTGCAGCTGGTCGCAGCCGTCTCTGCCCCACCTCAGGGGCGGGCGGGAAATGTAGTCCGCGCCTCGAGGGGGGCGGCGGGCAGCAGTGCTGCCTTCGAACTACCACTCCCAGCAGGCTGCGCGCTATCATCGACGGGGGGGCGCGGAGGAGCCGCGCCTGCGCAGTACGGCGCACATTGTACCCTATCAGGCAGGGCGGGGATGATGTCACCTGCGGGCTGGGCAGGGGCGCGCGGTGCCGGTTCCCATTGTGGGCAGGGCGCCGCGGCGGGCGGGCGGCTCGCGATGTCCGCGCGCTGCAGGTAAGGCACGGCACGGCACGGCACGGCGCGGCGCGGGGCAGGTGGGGCTGCGTGCACGGTGCATTGCAACGCAAACCCCAGGGGAGCGGGGGTTTTGGTGCAGCCCCAGCCCTTGCTCCCCGCGCCTCCCCCCGGCTCCCTTCCCTGCAGCCGCGAGCCGCTAACAAAGCCGTGCGAGCGGGGCCGGGCTGGGCTGGGGCAGCGGGGCCGTGCGAGGCGAGGGCAGGAAGGCGCGGGGGCACAACCAGCGCCTGGCTGCGGTGGCTGGACCGCGGCGGAGGGATGGAGGGGCCGGTTGCTATGGCTACCCCTGCCCCAGGGTCCCTGCCCCCCATCCCTGCCCACGCCCCAGGGTGGCACTGGGTCTGCGCCCTGCTCGCCCACTGCAGTCTGCGGGGATATCCCCCCCACCTTGGGAGCTCAGGGCTCCAGCCTTGGGGGACAAGCAGCGTCCCCGCCTCGTGTGACCGGGGACGGCCAGCCCGGAAAGGAGAGGGAGAGAAGACGGGAGATGGGGCTGCACTCCCTGCTCCGGAGGCATTGCCTGCTGGTGGCTGTCGGGGCTCACCTACTTCCCCGCCCGTTGCCCGGTCTCCATTGGGGGGCGGCACGGAGGTCGCTGCATCTACCGGTGCCCCTGAAGGCATCTGAGCAGACATGCGAGGTCTCCCGCACCGTGTTTCCCTGCTGTCACGGCACAAGAGCGGCCTCCGTGGGTCCCAGGGATCTGGGACTTCACTCTGCTGGTGGCTGCCCGGTGTTCGGGACAGGCTGCCCTGCAGAGCCTCCGTGAAGATCAAGTCCCTGCTCTGAGGATTTGACTGTCTTAATTCAGCACCGCAGTAGCAGGGGTGGGGATTATCATATGGATTATGTTGTGATAAACATGCGCCGGTGTTGAAGGGAGAACCAGCGTGTGTCTGTGGTTTCAGGCTCCGGACCAGGACTCTAGAGACTGTGATTCTGCCACAGATTTGCAGTGTGAACTGGGCCACTTGCGTCGGCAGACATTGGGTGATCCAACTTCTTGGTGATGACGGTGATGCTGGCACCTGTTGTTTGATTTTGGGCGGGCGAGGGGTGCATGTGTGTGTGTCTAGAAGAAGCAAGAGCTCAGCAGCTCTGAATGATCAGATACTGGGGTGAAAGCCTGATCTGGGCAAGACGTATTTGCAGTGATGTTGGCGTCTCCTCCTTGGAGTCTGAAGTTGAACATTAAAATAGCTGTCTGGGTTGGTGTTAGCCAGGCAGGGCTGTGCTTGCGTGATTGGGGGTGTGGGGTGCTGTTGGGATAGTTAGGAGCTGAAGTTCCCCTTTTGTGGGGGGGTTTTCCCCTTGTTGCATGAAGTTTAAAGGAAAAGAAGAAATGAAGCATCTCCAACTTGAGGAGACAAGACCTCTTCCTAGAAAGCATAAGGTCTCTGGAGGATGTTAATAATATTGCTAGATGGTGCATTGGTCATCCAGGTCTTGGTTCCCCACTGGGGGCTAGATACCTGACAGGAGGTTTGTAGGTGTTGGGGCTGGTACCCTGGATGAGGCTGGCTAGCCCTGAATGCTTCAGCTAATCGATGCAGAATTCAGACATCCAATTCACTTCAGAAAAGTGCACCATGTTGATTACTTCCTCAGACCCTTGTCTCCAAAACAGTTAATGTGAGCTACCGAGAGGCCTTAGCTGTCCTGTTCTGCCAGTTTCTCCCGCAGAGCTTGTTCTTGATGATGCCTGATACAGTTCTTGGATGGCTGTGGGTTACTGCTCTTTGTGAGCCAGAACAGTCTCCTTCCGCTTTGCACAAGGGAAGTTTTTAAAAGTACAGTCTCTTCTTGGCAATGAGTTTCAGCCGAGGGGGTCAAACAAATGCGTCTCCCTGCAAGCACTAACTTCATCATTTCCATGAGGATTACATTAGTCCCACTGTGTCAAAATCTGTTACCTGAGAAGGATCTATTGCTCCTGAAGCCTACAGACTAAACTACCTCTGGTTTCTTTTAAGCCAGTCATCTGCCTCCCATGTTACTGTCTCTTGCTAATTGGTTACAGTAGGATAAGAGATCTGTGACTAGCCCTAGAAGGCCAGTGTTTTGCATATCAGGATTGTCTGCCCTGGGTTGGAATATAAATCTCAAAAGAAAAGTCCATGTTGTCAGTTCATTTTGCTCTTCCAAGGTGCAAATCCAATAGGAGCTGAAGACATACAAAAAACTAGAACTCTTGGTTCCAAAATGATACCTTTTATTAGACCAACAGGAAAATAGCAAGAAAATTGTCTTTTTCTGCAAGTTTTTGGGATAGCTGAAGGCACTTGGCACTTTGTGGTACCGAGCCCTGCCTGCTCCTTGGCTTATGCATGGGTGAGGAGACGATCTCTTCCTGATGTTCCTGTCCCAAGTAGATTAGATTTCATCAGAGAACTAGGTGTACACCCAATTTTAGACTCTGGTGTACACCCTGTGCCAGCCCCCGTGAAGTAAACAGGATGGGCGAGGTGTAAACCAGCACGGCTCTTCCTCGGTGCTGTAGGCTGAGCAACAGTGGTCTTGGACTGAGTCAGCTCCTGCTCCAAACCTTTGTTTTTCCAGTACGGATGAGGGAGAGGGTTGCAGGGGACAGGGAACTGCAGAACGTCTTCCTAGCAAAGGACGAGAAGGGTCCAGGGACAGCAAGTCTAGCTGGGCTCTGTTTATCTCCCTGTCTTCTGAACTGTCATTGTTTCCATGCACTTCACAGCTGAGTGATTTCTTCTCCTGGAAACCCGCACAGGAGGTGCAAAGAGATTCAATCCTCAGCTGCTTGCCAGTGCTGTTTACCTGATGCTCAGGAGCATAACCCCTGCCGTCTGGGTTCCTGTCAAGGGCCAGCACTTCCTCCCCTCGCCTGCCATCTACATGCTCTGTCCATCAGCTCCAAGCTGTTGAAACCCAGCATGAGCTTGGCAGCAGAGGGGAAGCTGGGGGATGTTGGAAGCAAATGCTAAATGCCCTTTTTTTGTGGGGGGGCAGAGGGGACAGTGAGCAGTACTCAATTCATGCTGGCTGGAAAATCAGCAGCCCTTGCACAACTGGTGCTAGTTCTTTGCTGGCACCAGTTGTACCCCCAAACTGGGAGCTTCCCCCAAATTTATTAGATTCCAAATGGCAAAGAAGGGTTGGTTTGTTTGTTTTGGGGGGGGGTGTAAAACCGATATCTGTTAGTAGATCAACTCAAATAGCTGGAAAAATGACTTGGGGGGGGGGGGTCTTGTCCAGCTTATTTCCACTTCCCGAGAGTTAATAAATGGTTAATCAGCTGGCATCCCAAAGGTCAACAGGTGGTTTATGGCCATCAAGCACATCTTTGGGTGGGCTTCTACCACGTGCATCATGTCTAATGGGCTTATTACATCCATTTGCTACATACCTATTGCATCAATTTGGTAGCCCCCTTACACTGAAGTTGTTTCTAATATGCAGTCTTTTTTCCAATGGGCCCAGAATTGCTGATGGCATCAGGCCCTCCTGTTTCTGTGAAGCTTTTAAAATAAATCAACAAGCCTTCAGTCTTTTGAGAGGCCCGGGGGGCTGCCTTTCAGACTCGGTAGCAAGCACTTTCAGATGCTATAGATACTCGGGGTTTTCATTTGTGGGCATTTCACCAGCGGCTAAGTCCGAGCACCCAGCTGTCAGCTGCAGAAATCTCTGAAGCCAGCTTGACGAGATTTTTTCTAGCTCTTTTCCCAAAGGAAGATGTTGTTGGCCACTTAGCATTCTGCCTTGGCTTTCCCAACTGAAATATTTTAACTCTTCTTCAAAAAGCAGCAACTGCCATGAATCGCCCCGCACTGCCACGTTCAGCAGGATGTACTTCCCTGGCTGTAATCGAATGTGACTTAACTAGGGCTATTAAATATTCTGTTTAAAAGTGAACTACATGTTTTAAAAAAAGAAAAAGTATGACTTAACAATAACATGCAGATTCGTTTTATGCTAAAAAACTGGAGTTGGCACGAAGCAGCTTTGACGGCTATTTATTTCCAAGTGGCGGTAGTGTAATGCTTTTCACATCCAAATAAATGCTCAAAGCATGCATGCCGTCGCATGCACAGAGTGAGATACTACAGGGAGGCATGGTCTGAGTCTGGCATGGGAGGGGAATACCCAGTTCCTCTCGAGCTCTGGGCAGCTGACTTCACCTTGCTGGCAAACTGGAGGTAGTAGGATCTGTATGATTTAGATCGTAGTATTTGCTTAGACTCCGAGGGGAGGGGAGGATTAACTTGTAAATCTTTGTTTGTAAAGCAATTAAGTTTGAGAGTAGTGCTTGTCTTAAACAATTGTCTTCTCCTCCCCCTCTTGGCTGTGTCTTCCTTGTCCATTTAATGCAAGGATTCGAAGCAGGCAGGTGGTAGCACAGCGGGCTTGATGTCCTGGCCTGTTTCTGCTGCTCCACGAGGTTGTGGCTTGCTAGACAGGAGGGTGCTTTGCGAAGACGAGCTGAGTCCGGGAGGAGATTTTGCCTGATGAAGTCCTGCTTCTGTGGGTTCTTCCAGGAGACGGTGACTTCTGTGTTAGCATTTTGCTTGGGTTTATGTCACTGGCAGTCCCTTGGTTCAAGGATGATCTCTACAACAGCTCTTGATGGGTCTGGAGGTGACTTAGGAGTCCAATCCTTGAGCCACAGATCTGTGTACAGAAGTTGCAAGTCCTTCTGCAGGAGTGAGTAGGCTGTAGGCTGAGATTCCTCTCCTTTTCCTTCCTCTGCTCTCTCTTCTCTGCTTCAAAGCACGATGCTTTACCTCGAAATGGGTTGCTGCTTGGTCAAGGTTATGGCACCACTGGAGTTGGTCAGCAGCCAGGTCATCCCAGCTCTTGATGTCAGCATCGGTTTTTTTGAGGTCTGCCTTCAATGTGTCCTTGTCTTATTTCCACTGGCCACTGCAAGATCTCAGGCCACATTTAGGTTGGGAGTTAGAGCACTTCTTTTGGGATCTGAGCATCAAAACCAAGGAACAGAAGATTGGAAAAGTTCCAGATTCTGGAGTTGAGTGATGACCTGCCATTCTTGGTTTTCATTTCAAAACTTACTGTTTTTAGCTTCTAGCCCTACATAGGATAACCTGAACAATTAACCTGACTCCCAGTGTGTTAAGTTACTCCCATGAGTTTTGAATATTTGGGGTTGGCAGTGCTGGGCTTTAGGCTGGAGTAAGGGCTTGATGGAAACCCTGGATGGCAGAAGCTGCATTTTTGGGCTGAGGAAGAGAGATGAACTTACTTGACTCGTCCTCCCAGTTTCTGGCTGTGCCCATGAAATGCATCACTGTCAGCTTGGACTTTTCAGCAGCGTGAGGAGCTAGGGAATCAGGAGGTTTGAGACTTTGGGAAATCAAGACCTTGTTTTTCACTTGAAGGAGAATCGGGATTGCTACCCCGCCAAATGCATCAGAATTTCTAATAGTTGTTGTAATTCCATAGGCACGGGTACATGGCCATTCAAAAACACCAGTTTCTCTTTAAGCTTAGAAGAGATTGTTATGGTTGATTAGACAAACCTACTGCTTCAAAGAGACCCGATAACTTGACTCAGTAATCCCTGAATCAAATCCATGTGATAGTGCTAGCGTGCATCACTCAGAGGATCCCGTGCTCTGGACTGAAAGGTTTCAAGTGATGGAAAACCTGCTCCATCCATTGGGATCCTGCTTTAGGAATTGTTCACCCCATAGTTGGAAAACATGCCCCTTGTTTTCTAGCTGGCATTCCTCTACCTTCCATTTCTGGCCCCTGGATCCTATTTTACCTGGGCTGAATAAAGGAGAGCCCTCTTAGGGCAGTATTTCCTTGCCATGATGAAGTAGCCTTCTTGCTCACTCTGTTTAGCCTATCTGCCCATGTCTTGCTTAAAGGTAGACTACTGAGATCTTCTAGCATTTTTGCAGCTCTCTTTCCTGAAACTGTTTTGTTTTTCAGCATCTTAAGAACACTTAAGTTTTTCAGGTAACCTACGGAGAGCATTTTAGTCTGGGTAAGAACTAAGTTCCAGTGCACAAACAGGGCCTTGCAAATTATTTTAAGGCTTATTTGCCTTGTCAGGCAAGTGGCTTCATGTCTTGCCTTCCACATTCCTTCTGATAAGCTGTATTTAGCTATGCACTCCTAGCCACGATGCTTAGCTGTATCCTGCCATCCATGTCTGCACAGTGTAATGGCCTTAAAGGCAGGTCTGTTGGCTCAAATGCTTCCTTGCATTATGCAGAAGGCTTTAGGCTTAGTCTTCAAAAGTTCACTGATGTTGTAGAAATAAGTCTCTTTCTGCAGTGGTATATGCACCGTTCTGTCTGACCTGCAATGCCTATCAAAATCAGTGACCAAATATCTCCAGATTAGAAAAAAGGAAGAGGGTTGAACCCAGTATCACTCACTGATGACCACGTGGTGGATTCCAGTGAAAAACAAGGCATCTGTATCAGCTGAAATATCTCTGCCTAAAAATGTCTTTATGATCATATGAGAGGCAAGAATTCTTGTTTGGGGGAGGAGGTTGGGGGGGCAGGGGGGTTGGTATCTTTTATTGGACCAACTGCATAGTTGGGATAAAGTTAGACAAGTTATTGAATGGAAAGCATTCTTCTTCAGGTCATTCTTTTGTGACCATGCTCAGTTAGCAGTGGAAAGCAGTCACAGTTTCATAGTTGGTCGGGTCGGAAGGGACCTGAGCATATCATCAAGTCCGACCCCCTGCCGTGGCAGGAAAGAGTACTGGGGTCAAATAAGCAGGGAGATGGTGGATTGGACAATTTTTATTTATTTATTTTCAGGAGATGACGGCTGTGCTGCAGATCGCAGCATAATGTAGAAATGGGTTGTCTGGGTCAGGGCAAATTGGGCTCTGCTGATAGGGTCCAAGCTAGCTTGGACCCTATCTGTACGCTGTCTTTGTGCTCCACGGCGTGTGGACGTCTCAAGATGCGGGACCTGGGACGTGCGGGTTCTGTCCAGGCCCTTCCCCAGGCTTCCTGCAGGGCTGTGGGTGAGCTGCTCTAGGCTGGATCTGATGTGCTCATCGCTGCTTGTGCATTTTACATTAGATAGTCAATGGACAAAGAGCAGCAGTAAATCTGAGAGCTAGGACCAGAACCAAAGACTTTTTCCACTCTTGGTCGACTGCGCTTAACCACTGGGCTGCAGAATGGGACTCCCTCTTGCTTGCTGTCCTGGCTTTGTGAATCTTGTTACTGATATAGAAGGGACCATGCCCACAGGAAGGGGTGGGTGATGCCTCTCTGCTTTTGAGTATTTTCTAGCTTATTTTTAAAGGGTTAGCGCCTTCTCCTGGATGGTGGGTTTGAGCAGGTAGGCTCTTATTACAGTTAGGCTTGCCTCCTTACTACCTTGATGCTTTAAACAGAAAGCTGCTGAGAATGCATTTTGTGCGTTTCGGGCCAGCTGGTGTCTGGCATGCTCGGAGCGTGCCAACTGGTTTGGCTTTGCAGTAGACTTGGACCCTGCTACATCTAGTCTCTGGACCCCTGTGGGAATTGGTGCAACTTTGGCACCAGGCTGGTGTGGTTGTGTGTAGAGCTGTGGGTACCCAGGGCACTTCTGGGCACTAAAGGCAGGGGCCCAGTGAGTTCAGGTGTGTCTGTAGGGAGAAGTGGCAACAGAGTAGGAGATTTGGGGATTGTAATGTTAGGCTTATGCAAACTTTTTGCCTCCTTAAGGTTGCGCTGAGTTGTTCTTTGGTCCCTATGAATGCAGTGCCCAGCCCTGTACTATGACCAGAGGGCACAGGCCACAGAGAGACTTGTTACCACATAGCTTACTCAATGCAGTCAGATGTCTCAACTCAGCGGGTGTTGCCAGCTCCTCTGAGAATCTGAATGTTTTGTAGCTTCTCTCTTGCTTTGAGCCATTTCGCTCACTCTCTATCACTGCCTCCCAGCATCCCCAGCTATAAATAGGGTCCATGCAGAGTTCATTTCCTTCTCTTGTTTGTTTGCTTGTTTCTCGCCTGCTGCTTTCGTCAGGAGGTGACGTCGTTATCCTCTTCCCAGCAATCAAATGGCGAGTCCAAAGATCAGTGGTTGTCAACCTCTTTGGATTCTAGGTACCCTTAGAAAATGCCAGCTTTGAGTTTCCATTCTGTTCCTTTTTATGACAGAAAAATACTAGAGCGCTTCTGGGCAGCATGGTTGTAATGCAGTGGATTCCTCCCTGAAGTCTCTGGGTTTATCTTGTGAATCATGCTTGCCCACCTTGTTGCGTGGCACCCTTAAAAGGATCTCGAGGCACGCTGGTTCAGCATGTCTGCAGTAGAGAGAGCGTAAGGCAGTGAATAAACTTCAGCAGAAAGAAAGTGGTTGAATGCTGGGCATGTGGAGCTGCTTTAGCCCGCAAGACAGATTCAGAGCTACCCATTCTGCATCAGTTGTCACCTTTACCCATAGGCAGTGCTTGGACTTGACTGTTCCTGAAAGCAGCATGGCCAGTTCTATGTGAGATGGAGCTCTTTTATTTCTTTTCTTTGCCAGGAGTGATTTAGACTAGCAAGTCAGTACTGGTGCTGGGCAAATCCAGCCCTTGGGCTTTGGCTGTGGACACTTAGCAGCTAGGCAGGCACGTTCTCTTTGTACTGCAAGAATCGAACCTCGCAACGTCGGCAGTTCTGTCTTGAATCTCTCCACTTCTGAGGCTTTGATTTCAGCAAGCTCCAGACTGAGCTCTTCTTGCTGTTATGAGAGACCTAGGCCTGTGCTAAGGTCCCTTTAGATGCAAAGCTGGCTGTAGTGGGAAAGATGAGTTGCTTCCTTGGAAGCATGAGTAACTAGGGAAACAATTGCACGTGAGAGTGTCAAGGTGAAAATTGCCACGGGAAATATTAATTGCTTAGCCAACTCTGGGCTAGTCACTCCAGGCCTAATGAGAATTGTGGGCAGCTGATGGAAAGGTCCAGGGCACTTTGTACTGGGATGATCCTTGATAATGTAAGCTCGGGACTAGTTGGCACAAACTAGAGTGGCCTTTAGGCTGCTGCAGTTATTCTTGCTCTTCCAGCCAGTTGCAAGACGAGGGAGATGGATTGGAGCCTACTTCCCCCTTGTTCTTGCTGCGGCTGAACCCCTCCACTTTAAATCAGCCACCATATAATCATCGACCCATTCGGCTCTGTGTGCTTTGACCAAATGGGGTGCCTTTGCCGTTTTGCTGCTTGCTGTTATCTGGTGTCTTTTCTGTGCCAGTTGTCTTTAAGGGCCACAGTGGAACGGGCGAAGGTCCCTGGGCCAGCAGTCCATTTCTGAGCAGACTTATCTTGGTAGCTCTCTGCATCTCCCAGTAATTGAATGGCACTTGAAGGAGCTGTAAACTTGGCTAAGCTCTTGCATGCCACTTCCCAGCTGCAGCTGAACTGTGTACAGCTGCTTCCCGCAAGGGTGCATGTGCATGTGCGTATGCAAGTGGCTGTAAATCTGTTTGTTTAAACAGGCTCTATTCCCTGCCTGCCAGGGGCTGCCAGGGACCCCCTCGTCTCGACTCTTAGCACCTTGTTCTCCTCTAGATGAATGCAGATCCATGCATGCTGCAAATGTATATATGTGAAAGCTTTGAACGGTCACTTCGTGCCTGGCTTCCTGGAAATCCTTTGTTGGCAAATGTCTCTGCACAGAAGATGTGAACTCAGAAACCAGTGAATAGCCACTGCTAGGAGTATTTGCCCACCATTTAGTCCCATCTAAAATGAGGGGGAGTCTTTCTCTTGCATGGTTAGGCTATAATCATTGGTTGCATCCCAAACCACCTCTCAAACGCATCTTGCATCCTTTCAGTCGCTGGGGACTGCCCCTTATTGCAGCTGATGCCCTGGTGCTTTCCTTGTAGCTTTCCCATGCAACTGGGTAGGCATCTATAGGGTTAAGCCTAGCTGGACCCTGAGTTTTGCCCGACTCTTTGCCAAGTGAATGTTCTGCAACAGGAAAAGCTGAACTTGCAAATCTGCTCCTGGGTATTCTGGTAAATTGCACTAAGGACTGTTTGAACTGTGCTAATCCACATTGCCTCCAGAACAAGCTTGTTTACAAGAGACGGTATCTCAGACATGGACCCTGGTAACATATTTTCTAGTGTGCAAATTTTCTAGTATGCATAGATGATTTGCATAGTAGAAACCCACGGATACAAGGGTTTGGTTTCCACACCGAGCACAATCACCTGTTTGAATCTAGAACTGAGTTCTGATACCTTCTCCAGGTCCTGAAATACAGAGACTTTTTTTTGTAGAGAGGTGGACTATTCTTTTGGGAGATCTTTATTCCACTTTTGATCTTCAATTTTTTTTAATCTCTTCTATGAAATCCCTGACAAATTGCAAGAGAACTAACTGTGGCGATGAAAGCACCACAAATTCAGCTAATTATATAATTATAGGAGACAAAGAAAGAGGAAATAAATTTTTCTAGAACATGAAGTACTGCAATCTGTGTAGTTAACTTAGTTTGGAAGTGTGGATCGCAGACTATCTTGAATATTTACAGCTTTCTCACAATTATTTTTGTTTTAAATGCCACTAGTCTTTTTTGTATGACTTATTAGCACATGAATTTTAAATATTTCTGAATCGCAGATGGTTCAAAACTGGGCTCAGATGTTTAAAATTCATATGATACTCAATATACTGAAAATCAAATTATACAGTCTCAGAACTTAATGACAGTAAATTTTATCCTTTCTGTCTTAAAGTCTGGCAATTTTTTAAATAATAAAAAAAATAAAACTATGAAAAGGAAGAAATTTTCTCAAAACTGTACATGGCTTTTAGGTTATTTTCCATGGACTTGTAATAGTTTCATTATCTGAAATGCTATATGGTATTCTCTGGCTTATGGTTAGAGGCAAAACTCAGCCATAGAAGCATGAAAGAGTGATTGTATTGTGATAGTACAGCATGGTGATATGCCAAGGTTGGTGCCTGTGTTTCCACAATGTTGGTTAAATATGTTAAGTAGAGTTGGTTGGAAAATCCGTTCCATGCCCTCCCGCCCTACAATACAGATGTGCAGCAAATGTAGATCTGTTGTCCTGAAATGGTTTAAATTGGAAATGCTGCTGCAGGGTATCACGGAGGTTGTAGCTCAGTGTCTCGTGCCCCTGTTCCCTTCTTGGGGCCATGTCCCTTTTTTTTTTTTTTTTTTGGCCACATTTTACAAACCACACCAGTGGTCTCCCCTCCCGGTGCTTGGGACTCCTGGGACTTTCTCCATAGAAAAGAAAGGGGCTGTGCAGCAATTCCTCTGATGCAATGCAGCAGCACGTTTCAGCCCGTTTTTGCTGTTCGAGCGTTCAGCTCTTGGTTGATATAAACTCCAAACCAGAAAACGTTTATTTGTGGGAAGCTGAAAGCCTGATTTTTGTGTTTTTGGGTTGGTTTGTTTTTTTCTGCCCAACATTTTCAGTTGAATGCTGTAGAGCAGCTGGAGTGCTGCACCTGGTCCTGTTAGCGGGGCATCGTAGAACAGACTTATTAAATGCCATGAAAGTGGCACTTGCAACTTGACATTCCCCCTCCAAAGCTTACCTCCCTTATCTTCCAGCAGCCCCTTCAGTCATTCAGCATACACCTTTTCCCCAAAACCAGCTGGTGCATGCTGCCATGTGCATCGTATGTGAGAAATACAGTGAAAATAAGTTCTGCTGCAGTGGCAGTGTTTAAGTGCCGTGGGTCCCAGAGCCACGACAATTAAACACTGCTGCTGCTTCCCCACTGCCATATTTTTGGACCTGTGGGAAGCCCCAGGTAGATGACATGATGCCTTGCTGTGGGGCCTTGGACCTGGCACATGGAGTTGGGCTGCAGGGCTCGTCCTTCATGCTGACCCCAGATGCTGGACCCAGCATGTAGACTGGCCATGTCCCATTCACCTGGCCTGCACAGCCAGAAAGGTTGAGCATTACTAGTTTACTGGTTTCTGCAGGCAATTCACAGGGAGCATGATGAGCAGGTTTAGCTCCTTAGCTGGTGCTACTTGGATACTACAAGGAATTGGCTTGTTCTTTTACCTCCCCTTCATTTTGCCTTTCAAAAGGTAACACGTCTGAAGAGAAGACGTGTCTTATTTGGGGAAAATACAGAAATATGAACACTCATGAAGGAGACCCCCCTCACCCCCAATGTTGCAAGTACTGTACAAACGGAACAAAAAACTGAAGACCCTGGTTCCCTAATTGTCCGAGCCCCCAAGGTCTGGAACAGCCTGCCATCGGAGGTGGTTCAAGCACCTACTGTGAACGCCTTCAAGAGTAAATTGAATGCTTATCTTGCTGGGATCCTATGACCCCAGCTGACTTCCTGCCCTTTGGGCGGGGTGCTGGACTTGATGATCTCCCGTGGTCCCTTCCAGCCCTGATGTCTATGAAATCTATGAAGCTGGGAGGTGCATGCTTGAACCATGAAACCATCAGTGCTTCTTACTGTACCACGTGCAAGCTGATAGTATATCAAGTAAACATGTTCCACCTCCCCACCCATGTTAGTATTGACTGTATCTTTGACAACAGCTGCTGAGATTTTATTACAGGGAACTGAAATAGGTCCTGTGTACTGTATCTTGGATGGGAGACAGAAGCAAAAACTCCCAAGCCCGTCTCTTTCTGGCTAATCTACTTAAACCCCCTGTTCTTGCAGTTTTTCTAGCTTCTAATTCAAGACCTGGTAATGGTTACTCATTTTTTAGAGTACAAAGAAAAATGTGTACTTGAAATATTACATTCCTTCAAGCATCTTCCCTCCCCCCCCTTTTGTCAGTAGGAGCTTAAAGAGTATAATAGGCAGATTAACAACTGTATTTGTGGAATCGCCCATCTTTGTGCAGATCTGGTGAAAAACCAATTAAGCTCATCTTGATCTCTAAATGAGATTTTTGCCAGTGTCTTATTCAACTTCAGCAGAGCATCCATTAATAGTCAGAGGGATTAAAATAGCTGAGTGTGTAGGTGTGTGTGTGTATGTTGGATAAACATAGCAGCATTTGGTTGCAGGGAGGGTCTGTAGATGTGTCAGCTTGGGGGTCTTTGGTTCAGTTGTTTTGCAGCTCTTTCTTGAAACTGGGAGTAAGGCCCTCTGGTTACTCTGTTTGCAAAGCCAGAGTCTAGATAGCACAGCAGACATGCAGTCTGATGCAGAGCCCAGTGAGTAAATGGGAATCTTTCAGGTGACATCGGTGAATCTCAGACGCAGCTGTTAATACTGCGTAATTCTGCAATGTTAAACAGCAAGGCCAAGACTTTGAAGAGTAACTCTTGATTTTAGGTGGTTAGGTTGAGGGAGCTGGGGAAAAGGCGCTGATCTTTCCAAGTGTACTGGTTCCCTGAGATGTATTTCATTTTGGGAGAAAAATCTCCAATCCCATAATCTCCAGTAACTTCTAGGTCTTCGAGAAGCCGCATGGCTTAGCTCATCTGCCATGCCAGGACTGTGTTCTAGTGGAGTACTTATTATGTGTAACAAAAAGCATCACATTGTGCAGCAACCTTTAATTGGAAAGTAGCCCAGTTGCAAGCTATCCAGATGTGAGCATTTGCTAAGAGTTCCTGCACATGTGTGTGTGTGTTTTAATGTTTAAGTCATACTAAAATGTGGTCCCAGGACTGGTTTCTATTGGTGTGATGGAAACAGATGCATTTTTATCTCCTTCCCACTCATCTCTCATAATATAGGTTTCCTTCCAGGCAAACTGGAAAACAAATGACTTGCGCGCACGCTCTCAAAGAACGGGGTAAACACTTTCTTTTGTCCCTTGACAAACATAAAGCCATACACTGATGGTCTAGGAGTGGCATAAAACAGACTAATCCAGTCTTATTGCAGTAATGATCAACATCTTCTTTCCTAATGGGCCAAGAGAGGATCTCTAAGCTGATGAGAGGATGTCACCAATCTGATCACTACAGCCTTGGTGTATGTAATGTCTGGTGCTTCTCGAAAAATGGGATGTATGTTCCACATGCGTGGGCTATCATGACACTTTGTTGTGACATTTATGGAAAAATCATGATGTCTCCAGTACAATTATCTTTGGCGTGTTGCATGTCTTGTACATTGTGCATCATGTTTAGTTTCAGATATCGCTTACATTTATTGGATGCCTGGACCTACTGTAGCACGCATCTCCTTTTAAACGCAGAGAAGAGAAACTCTCTCCCCTTCACTCATATTGGATCGTATGTGTGAGACCTATGAGCTAATTTAGAAGTCCAGAAACTCTTCAGTTATTTGTGGACATGCTTGTGAACGTGTTGGGATGTTTTAAATAAAAGCCAGATACAAAAAACATGGGATTGAAGACCTACGAGAGAATCTAGATGGTTTAAGACTACATTAAGGCATCAATACAGCAAAGCACAGGTTGAATTTGAGTAGGTCACTGGCTGCTATTGGCATGTCCCATGCAATAATCTTTGGGCTATATGTCCAAAAGAAAGGACTAGAATAAAAACTAAATGCAGCTAATTTAGGCGGACCCTATTGATGACTGCAGTTAAATCAATCCTTGTTAGGGAGAACACGTTCTCTGTTGGATGAAAAGGTCTTTTGAAGTAGCAGAATGGATACTGCAGCTGATTCTGTGGAGACCTGAGCAGTAGCCCTGGCCCAGTTTCCGCATGCAAGAGCCAGCTGTCTTGCTGCTTTGCTCGCAAAGTTCTCAATGAAAAGCAAAGATGTTCAACCCTAGCAAGGTGGAACAGCACTCGGAGGCAGGCCTCGGCACTGCTGGCATTCACCCAGCAGCTCAGAGTTTGCATCTCTTCCCAAACCCATTTGCTTGCCACGGGTCTGAGCAAGAGCAGTGAAGTGATGTGTTGTGACGTGGCTGTCGCACCCTGTAGATGCACTACCGGCTTGAAAAAGAAATCTAAAAATAGCTAAGGCTTTTTCTGACTTAAATCACCTGAAAACCGCCCCCTACCCCCAAATCCAAATGGAAGGAGTTTAGGGCACAAGGAGGGGAAGGGATGCAGTGCTGTTTAGAGACTGAAGCGAGGGGAGGGGAAAGATGAGCAGTGTCCTGGATGTTGCTGTGAGCCCAATATCTGCTGCCCAGAGACGGGGACCTTCCCAATCCTACCCCCTCTTTTTCTGCTGGCGGTAGGGAGCGGAGTCCAAAAGGCAGTGGGACGGCCATAGCCATACTGCAGTGCCGGAGATGCAGTGGGGTAGGCAGGATGCAGTTCACCTGAAGCCCAAATTCAGCTTCCATGGCAGGAGAGTTACATAGTGCCCAGTCTTGCAGGTTTACCAGCTCGCTTGTCCTTGCACGAGGTAGGTAGAGCTACATCCCAGGCAATCCGAAGACTCCAGATGACGGCCGTGTGATGATGCGCCCACTCTCCACCACAGCCCCAGACCTGTGTGTTTGGCCTTTGCAAAGGTGAGAAGGCTCATCCGCATGGGGTGTGCAGGACAGTGGGCCCCAAGACCCCATCATGCCAGGTTTGCTGTCTCTCCCACATTGTTAACAGTCATTCATGGTGCACAAGTGCCCGGGAGCAGACTTTGAAGTCTTCCTGTACTCAGCAGCCCACTAAATTTTGGGAAGATGCAGGGTAGTGTGAGGAGGGGGAGGGGGGCCTAGGCAGCAGGTGTGCTAATGTATGCTAACCCCATGCACTTCCAATATGATGGCCAAAAAGCCTCTACATAATGTCATTTAAAAGGCTCTAGATGGGGCTCCTAGAGCTCATTGACATGGACTAGCTTCTTGTGGTATTGAGCGGGAGAACCCTGCATCCATTTGCTAAAGGCTACACAGTCCCAGCTCCTACTTAACCCAGGGCCAAGGAAGGCTCTGCTATGGTGGCAGCAGACAGGTTGTTCTTGCTATGGGTCCATGAAAAGTCAGGCCTCTGAAAACATGCTCGTGCACATCGCACAGGGAGGAAAAGGCAGTACCAGCCAGAGATTAAGCAGAAAATCCTTATTATTCTGCTTATTTTAAAATCTAGTGCCTATGATATGGCTGCCTTAACCATAACAGAAAACTTCATGCTGGAGAAGCAAGTTCTCTGCCTCTGAAAAGCCTGCCATGGTAGAACATATTTCCTGAATAAAAAGGAGTAAAATCGGTTGATCTTTTTATTAAGAGGTAGTTGGGAAGAAGCCAGGGTCTTAAATCAGCTGCCTGCAAACTAGGGATTGCTGGTGGAAGGGGAAGAAAAGCAAACCCTTCAGACCCCCATCCTACAGACAGATTTACTGGAGACCTGTATGATGCCCTATTTACAGACCTCAAATCTTCACGTAGATGCAAGGATCTGCTTGGACAAATCTAATTGTAGGATCAGGGCCTTGTTTTAATCCTGTTTGGGACTTATGCACGCAGCATTCGTTAGCATTGCTAAGTTCTCAACACACCTTTGTCCTCACCCATAAATAAACCAGGCGGCTCTACAGCGAGGCAGAGTGGGACACTGAGCTAGGACAAAGCCAGTGCGTGTACTTGGAGGTGACTTTTAATGTGCGCTGCATATGTGGCACTGCTGGAAACACTGGAGAGGTGCAGGGTCCAGTAGTAGTTGTAGTATCTTGCGAGGGATCTTCCTTGTGTTTGTGGTTACAAATGGACAAAGAACTGGGTAAATCAGAGACTAGAAGTGACTTGCAGGGTTGTCATTTCTGAAAGGCTCCAGAGCAGTGAATTGTGTTTTGGAAACCGTGGGACGGGTTGAGAAATCATGACATTTTTCCTTTTAAAAAAAAAAAGAGAGAGAGAAAATTGGGTACTTCTTATTTGCAGTGTGAGGTTTGAGCCATCAATAATGTGCACTTGAGTGATATTTCAGGTGGTTCTACAGAACCACAGGGCCCATATACACTTGAGATATTTTTATCATGACTTTCATGATATTTGGTATAAGACAAGTTGGAAAAACTGCCGATGCCTTTTCTGTGGTCACAGGCATCAGAGCTTTTCCTTTTTTCCTTCTGATGGAATTCTGCGTAGCAGAATACCTGCTTTTTATTGGAGTCCCTTAAAGAAATTTTAGCATATGCAGCATTTATGGCAAGGAAGTGAGGGATGCTCTTGGGACGATCTTCTGGTAATGGTCTGTGTACAGCATGTGCAAGTGTTATACTTGATAATTATTTCTTAATATCCAACCCAAACCTTTCCTTAAGCAATTAGAATAAATCACATACATGCCTGTCTCTATTTAAATGCTTTCTGGTATGTCAGTGCTCCTGCTGAGCTTTCACTGCTCTGTCTCTTCCAATTCAAGTTGCATCGGGACTTGTCCAGAAAGTTGAAGTGACAGCTGGAAATTGGAGTATCTCTTAACGGAAGTCATTGTTGGCTGTCTTGAAGGGAGCAAACCACTTCTGAGAGAAGCTTATTGGAGCAGGGTAGTTTGGGGAATTAAAATGAGGTTTGAGTGAAAGTTTAGAAACTCAGGAAAAGATGTTGTCTCTGTTCAGATGGAAGTATCAGAATACCAGCCCAAGAAACAAGTAACCTAACTATGGCATGTGAAAGATAAGGATGAACAGGTGTAACTGAGGAGCTTCAGGGAGCAATAAGACTTTGCTCACAGTTATTGAGGTATTTGGGTGGGGGGAGAGAGAGCATCTGGGTACTCCTAGATCTAGTAAGGATCAGGCCATGCTAATAACACCTACATGTGTCTGAGTAGCATTCGCTACCGAGATCTGCTTGCAGGTGATGGGAGGCAGTGGGATGTTGGGTCTGATCTTCCTGCTCTTGTGGCCCATTGCTCTAACAGGAGTGTTTGAATAAGTCCAGGCATACAACAAATCTCTTCCTCAAAAGGGTTAAAAAAAATAAATAAAGCAGGTGAGACAGTTTCATCGAATTCTTGTTCTTCGGGGGAGAGGTTCTCTCCTTGCGTACCCCCACCTCTCTGAAGTAGGCCGGGACTTGCTGACTTGTCTTTGCAGACCTGAGCCATGATTTTTCAGTCGTTTCAGCATGCAGTCCTGGGACTGTCCTCTCTCCTTCTGGCTGCATATGAATGTTAAATAAAATGCATTGTGTTGCATTTGCAAGTTGTCACATGCGCACGCACCCTTAGAGGGGTCAGCTCAGATTAAATCGGCATCTTTTGACACGAGTCTTGAAAATGCCACCCAGGTGATTGTCCCGGCATTGCTGAAGGAGAGCAATACAACGCAGACCCCCACCCCGGCACCTGGGGAACTCGGCACATCAGATGTTTCTTTCTGGGTGTTTCCCCACCAGTCTTGTTCCACCCTCTCAACACCCTTGTGCAAGAGAGGGCCCGGCCTAGTGAGCTGCTCTTATGGATACCTCCATTTGAACTGAGGCAGGGAACCAAAATCTGTTTGACTCTGGGAATGAACCACCCAAAAGTACTTGGTTATTAGAAAGGAGAACACAGTATAAGAACTTGGGATTCACGTGGTTCTCTTCATGGGGTGGTAGATCCTGGGGGTATTTTGGCTGCGTATTCACGTGGTTGGAGGAGGGAGTGTTTTAACTAGAGCGGTTTCTGAGCAGCCGCTTTAATTAAAACGCTGTAACATCACGTATTATGCCCCTATGCATTAAAAAATGGCCAGGGGACTCGGTGCAAGCTGGTTCTTGTAACGCTGGGACAATGCATTACGCCTGCACGCACTTTAAAATGCTACGGGGTGCTTCACTGAACCCTCGTTGAAGGAGAGTTAGATAAAGCATGGGGTCTTAATACACACAATGCTTGGAGCGCTCTAATCGAACACGAAGGAGCACGTGTACAGGCATCCTGTGTGACCAGCCCTCACGTTCTCCAAGCATCGACTCAAGGCTTCGCTGCAATAATGTGCGCAGTCCCGAAACCTCTGCGTTTTGGATGGTGCCCCACTTTGAAACCACTTCTGAACCTAGCCTTGTTTCAACTTTGACTTAGACTGAGTGGCTTTGAAAATGCTGTGGGTTATAAGTCTCAGTCCCTGTCTGTAGGCAGTGTTGGTGGTGTGCCCTCGCTAAGGAAAGCCTGGCTGTCATGATGAAATGGCATTCAGTTTGCGCACACAGAGCAAGCCTGTCTTTCTATGTGGCCTTGCCCAGCATCCCCAGCCTTGCCTTCCTGCAAGACCACGCTGGCGGCAAGATGACGAAGGTTGCTCGGTGCAGAGTGAGAACAGATTCCTCTCTATTAGGTGCACGGATTGCTATGAAACATCCGTGTATCGGAGCTGATGTGCGTCCCGTGGCTCTGAAAGGATTAATTATTTAAAGACTAGGCCCCTTGTTCAGACAGCTGGTCTCTTCAGTGTGTAGTTAGGTATGTACTTTTGTAAATAGCCTCCTGTTCATTTTATAGGTACCTGAAATCTTATTTAGGAGCTCGGTTTGAGACACCTGGCTTCCATGTTTCTAGTCTTATAATACAGTACGATCCGTTTTGAAACCCAAGGGCTCTCAGCAGGAACAACCCAGTGACTCAGCTCCCAGTATAGCGGTAGGAACAAGTCTCTGGGCTAGCTCCGAGTGAGGAAATGCAGTGCCCCAGTATGAAATCAAAACGAGACTTGGTGCCCAGCTTGTTCTGCACCTGGCGCAACAATTGCTTGGGCTCGCAGAGTGGAGGAAGGGCCATCAGGATGGCAGAGGTCTGTGCCGTGGCCTCATGCTTTAGCCACGGTTTGGAGAGCTGGGTTTTGTGCATGCCAACTTCTCGGCACTCCTGTAGGAAGGGATTTGCTCAGCCTGGGCAGTGAAGTGGCTTTTCCTTAAGTCAGTTCTTGCGTTGTCTGTGCTATTCCTGAAGCTGAATCTGTGCTCAGCGTCCTCATTAAAGCTTCCCGCTGGTGCTCCCTCCTGCCCCTTTTGTGAGTAACGGCAGGGAATAGCCGTAGTCTGTAGCAGCAGCTGCTGTACTACCCAGAATATCATCAAACCCTGCCCAAGCTGGCCTAGACGTGCCTCTCCCCAGTGATCTTCAGTCACAGCAGGAGACGCGGCTATTGCTCTATAATTGGACTGCTCGCGAGGAAGCGAACTTTGGTTCTCTTGATTTTTTTTTTTTTTTTTTTTTTTGCAAGTGCAACAGTTTATTCTATGAAGTTTGCTTACATGGGCCAAGTCCTTATCTCTACATGCCCGAGTGAG
>NW_017728947.1:109414244-109425082 GCF_001723895.1 Crocodylus porosus
TTTTTTTTTTAAATAGAGTTCAGTTTCATCAAAGGAAAATCACTACAAAGCCATCACAAATTCAACAATCAAGATTAAACAATTAAACGGGTCCCTCTCCCTACTGCCAGTACTGAATATACAAGGTGGTTCACAGTAGACCAGCAAATCTTAACAAACTAAGAAGGAAAACCATGCATCGCATCTTTCAGTCCGTTCTAAATGCGTTCTCAGTTCCAAATTCATAATGTTTAAAACCAAGTCCGTATCTTTCTGAGACCTGAAAGACTAACCGGTTCCAAAAAGCATCCGTTTTCATAGGCGGAGGCCTTACTACGTCAGATGCTCCTCTCTAATCTACACTGACTGCAGGTGAGTTTTAATAATGTCTGGTTGGAGGTATTTTGAGTGGGGTTCTTCAGACCTCAGGTCTAGTAACGAAGGTCAGTTCCCGCATCTAAAATCGCCGCTAATTTGAAATGTATCATTTCACACGTCATGATGAGGATGACAAGCAAGGGCTGTATCCCGGAGAGCAGTGACTCTGGACAGGGTTTGAGGGGTTGCAGTGGACAAAACACAGCGCCAGCGCCCAAGGGTAAAAAGGGCTAATTCAATCCTTAGATGTGTGAACAAGGAAAGCAGTGAGTAGAGGCAGGGAATTGATTATGAAACCCCTTGTATCAGACTTTGGTGAGACCAGCCCGGGGACACGGCAGGCCATTCTGGTGTCTGCATATTTAAAAATGATGTTGGCTAATTAGAGAGAGTACAGAAAAGAGGCACAAATGATTTAAGGGCTGGAGAAAATGCCTCGTACTGAGAATTAAAGGCTTCTGGCTGGCTGGCTTCTCAAAGAAAATTGAGAGGCGACTTGATTACAGTGTATGAGACCTTCAGAGAAAGAGAGAGAAGACGAGGTATTAAAAAGCTCTTTAATTTAGCAACAAACCAATGGCTGGAATCTGAAACTGGAAAAATTCACATTAGGAATAAAGCCCAGATCTCTGGCAGTGAGGTGGATTTTAGCCATAGCATGAATAATCCAGGGAAGTTCTCCCTTTCTTGATGCCTTGAAGTCAAGCCTGGATTTTTCTTTGGCTAAAGCACATCCTCCAAATGTATGTAGTTGGGTCAAGACACAGGTGCGTAAGTGAATGCAATGACCTGCGATAGACAGAAAATCAGACCTGATGCGCTAATGGTGTCTCTTGACTTTTAAAACTTTCTGAATATGAATATTGTGCTTCCTATGACGTGGGTATTAAATGCATGTAACATTGGATTGCATTACTGCAGCAGAGGCGTCAGTAGAAGTGTGACAAGACCACCTGGACTGTATAAAGATGACTAACTTGGTTGGTACATCAGAGAAAGATGCTATCATACATATTTAATTATGCTGCAGGCTTGAAATTTAGAAACTTTCTTACCAGCGTGTGATTAAACAGCACAGTTGGTGAAAAATGTAAACCTCTTTGGTATTGCGTTACCATCTGAGAAGCCCGGGGAAGGACCAGGAGCCCATTGTGCTAGGCACTATATAAAGATGTTTTCCTAGCGATTTCCCAATATTAGCACCTGACCGTAGGGCTTCCAACTCCCTCCTGAATAGGAAGCACTAGGGCTGTCTTTGAAAACTCCCAGCCTTTCCCTTCAAGGGGACTCTGGCTTTGCTTCTAAGGCTAAGCACGTGCTTGAGTGCTTAATGAATCAGGGCCTCTCTTTCTGACCAACTGTCCCAGTTCAGATAATCTGTCCTCCTGTCCCCCATTCCCTTGCCCATGTTAAACTATCAAGGAGAGGCAGCTGCATAATGAGCCTTGCCAGTGGAGCTGTAGTCAGCAGGTTGTGAAGCGTGCAGCTTTCTGCTGTTCAGCCATCGGTGTCTATTGGCCATGCATCCACACTGGCCATGTGCCTCTGAAATGCTGGTGGAAGGGATCACTTGCAGGAGCCGTGAGCTGAGACTTGGCCTGGCAGCTGCAAGAGCAGCAAAGCTTTTGCTTCACCCCAGCTGCTGGGTGAAGAAAGAGCCTTTAGCACCCTGTAAAAGAAAAACTGGTTCAAAGCAGAGCCTGTGAAGTCAGTGGGACTCGGTACAGGTGCATTTGTTTTCATCCAGCGCATTGTGTGCACACAACTTTTGTTACCAACGGGATTTCATAAGCCCAACTTTATTTCCGCTTGCACGTCACCTGGGGAACACAGGTTGCCAGAAGGAAACACCTGTGCCTCTTCCCATGTGCCAGCACTTCTCCATGTTTGTAACAATGGGCTCTGGCCACTTTGACTTGGTAAACATGGACCAGTCTGCCTTTGCCAACAGCTGGCCACCCACAGCCATTTCCTGCTCCAAGTCTGCAGTGGAGGGGGAGCTGTGGTATTGGAGATGCACCTTGTGTGTGTGTTATAATCACTGGCCTATTGATTACCCCTGCCCTTGCTGTGTGCAAATGCTGACTTCTGAATGGTGACTGCTGTATGCTGATACGGTGTTGTTTTTAGAATGGGATGCTACATTGGTCTTTGCAGGGGGGACAGTAAAGCAAAATCCACAGGACCACAATGCTGTGTCCTTGGTGTATTGTTGTCTTTCCCTGCTAGTGGCTCAGATCACAGGCAAGAGTCTCTTCAAGGTTGCCTTGCATTAATGAGTAAATTCCATGTTTATAGGTGGGGAAGTTTTCTTCAAAATTGCAGTTGAAAACACTCATCTGAGCACATCTCTCTCTAGTTATCTACTTGCTGAAGAAAGAGGAGGTATCTTTGCTATTCTCTCATCTTATCAAGTGCCAGTTCAGTAAGAGCTGGCTTGTAGAGAGACACGGGTCTCTGTCTCTCTGGGGTGGGGAGGGAGAGAGACATTTAGTATTGAAACTTTCTCTGGAACCACTGCTCTATGAAATGGTTCCTTTGCTCCCTGTCAGGACAGAACTGTCCTTGGAGCATGACTTGATTTACTGGCAGGGCCCTGCACAGAGTTTCTCTTGTCTGTTTTAGCAAGGCCAGGTCACTTTTGGTTAGGGTTGATACATCACGGGAGTGCAGGCACTTTCTTTGTTCTCTTTGTACTGGGTGAGTTGAGAGGGCAGTATGTCTCATTGCAAGCTTTCTTGCACCAGGCATTTCTTTTTCCTCCATTGCATCTAAAGCGGTTTCTGAACCTCTAACTCAAACTCTGCTGGCTTTTCTTGCAACCAAGAGGTTTTTCCTTGAGACGGTCAGTCTTGCTAGTGTCGCGTAGGAGGGGATCAGAGTTGCCAGATGTCTGCATATTTACAGAAACTCCATTAAAGCAAGCCTAAAAATGCCTGTCAGTAAAATCTGTCAGAAAATTCTGCCGTCCATAAAAACAGGAAGCCAGCAGAGCTTCATTCAAGCTCGGTGGTTGGAAAGAAGCTGCTGGCAACATTGGATACACAGAGCACAGCAGTGCTACCTGGTCTCTGAGCAGAAGGGCAGTACCTTGAAGGGAGCTTTTTCTGGGGCTCGCCAGACTCTCTGTAGCTCCCTGCCCTTGCTCCAAAGCCATGTGTTCTTTCTGCTCCTGTTTCTCCTTTGCCTGTGATTTCAGTTGTTTCACAAGTAGCTGACAGTAGCCCTTCGGAGGTCCGTGCTGGGAAAGGGGGAACAGGGCTAGCAGTGAGCAGGCTGGGGGGTAGGGGGGAAGCATGATGCAGGGTGCAGTCGGGGGAGGGGTATAGAGGTCTGGGGATGAGCAAGGGAAACTTGAGGGTACAGGACAAATAATATAAAACCACTGCTACTGTATAGCAGGGGTCCCAATGCAAGACTTTTTGCAGATGGACAGTAAAAAAAACAAAAACCTAACAAACCAAAAAAAACCCAGCGCTTTTTACTGATAACCAAACTTTTTTTTTTACCGACACGTCTTTACTAACACATGTTTCACATAATGTAAATGTAACCCTTTTGCCAGATTCTGGACAAATTTGAACCAGGGGACCCTGGACAAATTTAAACTGACATGTGGTTTCACATAATGTAAATGTAACTCTTTTGCTAAACCTCTGGTTCAAATTTAGGGTTTTAATGCCAAACAGTAAAATAAATAAATAAATAAGTATTTTGTTGTTAGTAAAAAGTTTCCTGGACCCTGTGGATGCAAAGCATGATGGTTCCAGAGGCTGCTTGCAAAGACAGGTACAGAAATCGTTTGGTTTTTACATTTTGGTAAGGATTTCCACCAGGAGTTGCCAGCCACAGGTTCCCTGGCATCGGTGGAAATAACAGCAGTTGGTAACAACGAATTGGTATTTGCATCCCTAGTTAAGTACCTGTCTAAACTCCCCTAATGTTGTTGTTTAAATGGTTAACTGATACCATGCATCTCCTGGGGACTAGCCCCTGCCTGTACTCGCTTGTTCTCCGGGCGCAGGAGTAGGCTGGGACAGCCTCTTGCCCGCTGCTGCTGATGACACGTGGCTGCCCAGGGGCCAGGGCTGGGGCCAGCTGCAGTCGTGCTCCCTGCCACGGTCCCCATGAAGCTGCAGGCAACAGCAGCAGGCTGGGAAAGCTCCTTGGCAGGGCAGGAGGGAGGAGCAAGGAGGAGGGAAAGGGGTGGCGGGGGACGACTAGTACCTATAGTACTAGTACCTATAGCTAGTCTGCTCCTTCCTTTCCAGTGCGCCAGTCGCCCCTTGCCTGCTGCTGCTGCCCACAGCTTCATGCAGCTGTGTTGTCTGGCAAGGCTAGCTGCATCTCCTTCCCTCTCCACCCTGGGGACCGGCTCCCAGCAGCAGCTGTGTCCGAGCAGGTCTGCGTGTGGCCCCCGGGTCCCTGTGCTGCTCTAGGCAGGCGGCTGTGGTCCTTTCCCCAGGGCAGGGTAGAGTGGGACAGGTGCTGGTTCAGGGTTTGCAGCCCTCAGCCAGAACTAGGCCTGTGTTATCGGTTAACCGTTTAACTGATGTAAGTAGAGGAGATTAAATGGATCATTTTTAAAACTATATTTACATCCCTAGTTTTCTGTCCACTGGGAAATGCATTGGTGCCAACTGCAGTTCCTAGGGGCTTTGTATTTCCACACAAGAAATGTGCTCCAGCGTTTGATCCCCAGTGGCTGCAACTAGGACACATCCCTTGGCTAGATGCTGCCTGAACTAGAAGCCTGTTGTTAATGGGGGTAGGTCTGGGTGGTTTCCTTCCTCTGCCCTGCAGGATGTTTCCCAAAGCCACGTTTCAGCACAGAAGGGCCTGCACTGTCATCTCTCACCCCAGAGCACTCCACCTGGAGACAGTGGAGGCATCTGGGCTGGTAGAGAGAAATCAGCAGGGCCCCATTATCTCCACTGCTTGTTGTTTAAAGGTTAAATGTGGCAGTCGTCCGATCCTGGACTGTGAGCTTGGATACTCGAACAGCGTTGGGTTGCATTGGTTGGATCTTGTCAGGGAGCTCAGCGCTGCTGGTTGAAATTCTGCCCCTCAGGAGCAGAGGAGAGGCTGCCGAGATGTAGTTTAGACTGTATCTGAGAAATGCCTCTTCAAAGTGGATCTGACCAAATGCCTCATTGTGCATGCCCCAACTGCACGAGGAGATGTGACCACCAACTATCTTTGCCTGCCAGCCTGTGTCCTCATGGCCAAGTGGGTGGTTACTATCCTGAATACAAATTGAACCTGGGCTCTACCTTCTCACTCTTAGCTTGGGTTGAAAGCACCACCAAACCTGAGCAACAGGATCTGTGCGTGCAAGTGAGGAGCAACAGCAGGCGACATCTGCAGAAACAGCTGGAGGAACCAAACTAAATGGGCAAAACAAAGCCACGGGTTTTAGGTCCGAGTCAAAACACTGGAAGCATCCAGAGTAGTTGAATCTGAATAACAAGCCGTTGGATTATTATATTCAGAGCATCTGCCTTTGCGGGTCCTCTGCTGCTCATAGAAGCCTGGTAAATGGAGCCTTGTGTCAAGACCCGTTCAGTTGATCCTGCAGTGACATTTAGCCCGTGCATTTATTGGGGTGTATTGCTAGCTGTTACTAAACATTACTACAGCTGCATCGGAAGGGTTCTTCCCAAGCCGTCCTCCATCCCACAGGGTTTGTTTCCTTCAGCTGGTGGCTCTGCGTGACCTTCCAGACAGCTGGTTTAGTTTGGGTGGTTGGGGGGTTTTTTTGTGGGGGCCGGGTGCAGAATTTTTTGGTGGCATTTCTGTCCCAAAGGCGGCTCCTCTTCCAAGCTCATGTTTTGCTGTTTGCAGCCTGTTATCTGGTGGCTTCTCTCCCCCTTATTCCCTCACTTTCCCACTTGGGATCAATCGCTGTTTAGCTGAAGCATGCAGCCAAGCACATCGTTTGAACATTGGCAAGCGTTGCTTTATACTCTAGCGATTGTTAGACTATTTAGGCTCGAGGCTCCCTCCGTAAGTTGTGTTAATTAACGGCACCCCATTTCAAAACTGAATGCATTTGTTACAGTGCTTACCTCCATGCAGAGGGGCTGGGTAGCAAGGACCAGGGAGTAAGAGCCTGAGCCTGCCCTTATTTGCTCATCTCCTCTCTCCTCGCCTCCTGCACTGTGGGATTGATCCATGATCCAGCCCGGCCAGGGGCCGGTTCACCGTTAATGGGTTCCTGGCCAGGCTGGGGCAATCGGAGCCCGGCAGTTCTTCCAGGGGTGTGGGCGGGCAGCTGTGGCTCCCACTGCTGCATGCGCCACTGGGGAAGGGGAGCACGTTCCTCACCAGCTCCCCCGTGCTGCGCCCCCGGACGAGCTGCTAGGCTGTGATCGCCCCATGTCCCGGCTGGGTCGCGGGGCAATTGGAGCCTGGCAGCTCATCCGGGAGGGTGGGGGATGAGGGCCTGTGGCCCAACCCCTGATCTTTGCACGGGACGAGGGCGGGCGGGATCTGCGCTCTGCCTGCTCCCTGCCTCCGTGCCTCGCTGCAGCCTTTGAAAGCTGTGCCATGTGCCTGGCCTGCCCAGCGGTGGGACGCACATGGCGCTGGACCGCTTTCAAAGGCTGCAGCAAGGCAGGGAGGCAAAGCGCACGGACCGAAGCGGGGCACTCACGGATCACTACACCTTAGGGGGAACATCGCTTGATGCGTGGGACTTGAGATCCAGGCTTACCTCACGTGGCATCATAGATGGCTGCTGCTGGGTCAGTAACACAGCCCTCATTTTGTCTTACCCTGTTTGTCTGAATGAAGTAACTTCCAAAGGCATTTTCCATGAATCAATAAATTCATCCTACGCTCATGCCTCAGAGGCTTAGTTGCTCTACATATTCCATGCAGTGCGTCTCTGCTCTGTGTTGTGCTGCAGAGTCCTAGGGAGAGAAGTTACTGGAGCTCTCCAAGGATGCAAGGCACGGTTTTGACATTTCTCTGTCCCTCTTGAAGCTGCATTTTGGAATTTGGAGGAAGGGGATTGAATTGCAGATACGTAGCTAATTTTTCTAGGTATGCATATGGAACTTGAGGAATTCATTCGTGTGCCAAGTGGTTCCTGGATGTTATAGACTGAGGAACTGAACCCAAGAATAGGGGTATGAATAACACCGTTAGGAAGGCTCAGTTACTTGTAACTTCAATATTTCATCACGGTGTTTCCTGTCAAGAGCAATTTAAAAATTCTTATTAGTGTCCCTCATCCCTCCCTAATGCTGCTTTTGCAAGCTACAGAACATGCATCTTTATAAAACACCCGGCATATTTATTTAGGATACACTGTACAGAAGTGGCCTATGACAGATCGGCCCTGAAGCACAGAGAGCATAAGCCACAGCTACCCCTTTCGGGGAAGCTTTGCAATAAAGGTCTCTTCGTGGCTCTGCAAGATCAGAGCTTCATCTGCAGACTTGGCCAGGAGAACGCAGGTTGGACTATGCCATTAGCATGTGTCCTCTTATTTTATATCTAACGGCAGGTTTGCACCCCACATTCTGGCACCGGCCTTCTTTGGCTCTCTCTGTTTTAAAGCTTATGTGGTTTAAACTTCTCTCTGTCCTATGAGAAGTAGTTGAACTGTGGAAAGAAATCCAAAATGGCAGAGAAGAGAAATCCAAAATAGCGTGTGCCCACATCCTTGCATGTTAGAAGTGATTAGTGCCAGTGCAGTGCTCTTGCGTCTCCAGCTCTGGCCCAGAATACAGTTTCTCTCGCAGGGCATGATGCAACGTGCACTGAAATCAACTGACAGCTTTCCCTGCTGCCAGTGGGCTTGGGTCGCATCCTTGACTGCTGAAGGACTGTGCTTCCGTATAGATTGGCTGGGGCCTCTTTAATTTGTGCATCTATTTTCTCTGTGCATACTCATCACAGGCTCATTTTTATGTGCTCTGGCTGACATGCAGGTCCTTCTCTGAGGCTGGTTACAGGGTAGCTAGTCACCACACTGCTCTCCATCACACGAGACAGGAGGGTGGAACTCAAGACAAGGCCGAAAGCACCGATGCACAGCAAACGAGCAGTGATATGAAGTTGTCACTTTGAGTTGCAAGCGTGATTGTCTGCGGTGCTCTTTCTCGGGAGTTTTCCTTCCCCTCCAAGTACTGACTGGTTCAGGTTAAAAAGACAGGTTACGTAAAGCAAGGTATGAACAGGGTTGGGCGTTTAACTACAGTGGCTCCCTCTCATGCGCGGAATTGAACAGATCCATTACAGAGGTTGGGGCTGAGACTTCAATGCTTTGTTGCTAATAGTAACACACTAGCACGGTGGTATTTGCTGGGATGGGGGTGAAGATGGAGGGGCAGAAAAGGGGGGCACTTGCTCGTCCTCTGAGACCAACAAAGGAGAGTGGTGTCTGATGAACGTACCTCTCCATGCACTGCCTAGTGTAAAGGATCCTGCAGGGGCTACTTGTAATACAGTTAAGAAATGAGACCCTCTGTTTTCCGTGATCACAAGAGAGGGTTGGGCTATGGCGGGACCTCCGAATCCCCCCTGCTTCCTCTTCCACGAAGCCTTGGAGCATCCTTGCATGTGGACCTCAGCTACTCTTATCCTCTGTAGCTTCAGCTTGTATCGGAGGAGAAAATGTGCTGCGTCCTCTGTCCTGAACATCTTTGTTGTGTCCTTCCTTGATTTCTTTTTCACTTAAAATCTTTAAAAGTATGCGACTACTCACTGTAGAGGGCAAAAGAAATCCTAGTCTGATTGCAGCAAAGGGCTTGTATTATGGGATTAGAAACATGGCCAGACGGTTGAGTCACGCAATTCTAAGTCGATACGCTAGATTTTTTGTTGAGGTCTAATTTTAACAATAATAGGCAGAAAGGCTTCAGGGTATGGTAGACTTCTCATACCATGTGAAGCCTGAAAACCAAAAAGCCTGTTTCAGAAAAGCTATGACTCTTCCTTCCTCCCCGCCATGTGTCAGACAGCACACGCAAACATCACCTTTGCTCCTGGCGATCGTCCAGCTAAGTCAGGTATTTGAGTTCCTGGATTTAATCGTAATAATTAGCGATGGTCTGTTTTGTTTTTGCTCTGGAGTTTCCAAAGGGCACATCTATCTGTCAGCGGGCTGTGTCGGCTTCGCTTAATCATGTAGGGCAGCAGCTGATTTCCTCAGGTTGTCTGTCCCGCTGCTTACGTAAGTAGGAAAAAATGGAGCAGATTCTGTTGGGGAGTCGCAAAGGAGTAATCTAGAGTAACTCCTCCTTCGGCTTCGCAAGAGCTCTTCCTGATTTACCCCAGCAGCAGTGAGGGCAGAGTCGTGCTCCAGCTTGTTTATATATAACACCAGCTCTTAAAGATCAGAGGACTGTATGTGTCTGAGCCTTGCCTTTGTGAGCTGAGCAATATGTAATGGAGCTCCTTGGAGTCAAATCTTGCTATACTCTGCTGGGCTGTTTTTCAGTTTAATTTGTGCATTTGACTTAACTGTGTACGCAGTGTGTGTGCATGTGCGGGTGTCGCTATTCACACACAGCAACAAGGAAGAAATGAAAAATAATGCTGGGAAACAGGAAAATGTGAACGGGGAAAAGCACTGCAGGAGGCAGGTGTGGTACTGACTGCTTTTGAGCAGCCTGATTGATTAAAATAACAAGACAGTGTCATTCGAACGTTGTGGCCCAAAGAGCGGTTGACTGCATCTGCTCCCGTGTTGTCCTGACAGGAAGGGAAACCATTTGGAAGGAAGCGTGACTAAATCGTTTGTGGAAAATGCACAGAATTCGTCTCTTGCTTTTCTGTTTCTTTTGTTCGCTAGAACTACAACGGGGGGTGATTTGGCTCCTGCGGTTGTGAGGTGCCTGCAGGCATTGGTCCTGTGTGTTGCTGGCTGCTGTTCGTAGTGTCTGGGATGCTGTATCACCAGCAGGGCTGGAGGGCTCGCTCTGCTTGATGGTATTTATACACTCCTGGAGTTTTGAGGGTAGCAGGAACTGGCACAAACTGATCTCCTATAAAGTGCAGGGCATAATTTTTTATTCCCCCTCCCCGCAATTATTATTACTGAGCTGTCTAGACCTCAGTAATTTGTATGCTAATTCATACTAGCCATCATGCAGAAATGCATACCTGCCCCTGTGGTCAACACACCCCCATATCCAGAGGGCCAGCACAAGGGCTGGGTAAGGCGAGCGGGATCACATGAAGCTGTGTGAGGCCTCTGCGTGGGTGATTTCTATCTACAGATTACCCAGGGTAATCTCTTCTTGACAACCTGAGCAGCACTGTGCTTGCCCTAAAGCAGGCAGACTGATGAGAAATCCATCTCAACGTCAGAAATGAGGGTGAGATCCCTATGCAGTGCCTGCACTGAAACCTGTGAGGCGGCTGGATCCCAGGTAAAGGACTGGAATGGGCCTCAGGGGGCCACATCTAGTCCAGCCCCTGCTCCAGGCAGGATCACTTCTGACTTGGCTGTCTCAGCCAAGTGTTTT
>NW_017728947.1:109425572-109455241 GCF_001723895.1 Crocodylus porosus
CCTTCAGGTAGTTGCAAGCTGCTATCAAATCCCCTCTCAGTCTTCTCCAGACTGACTAAGCCCAGCTCCCTCAGCCTCTCCTCATAACTCATGTCCCCCAGCCCCACAAACATTTTCATTGCTCTCTGCTGGGCCCTCCAGCTTTCCCGCATCCTTTCTGTAGTGAGGGGCCCGGAACTGGACAGAGTGCTCCAGATGTGGCCTCACCAGTGCAGACTCTGCTGGCAACTTTCCTACCACTGCAGCCCAGGATGCCGTTAGCCTTCTTGGCAACGAGGGCACACTGCTGGCTCAGATTCAGCTTATTGTCCACTGTCACCCCCCAAGGCCTTTTCTGCACAGCAGCTGCCCAGCCAATCACCCCCAGCCTGTACCGGTACATAGTATTGCTCCATCCTAAGTGCAGGACTTTGTACTTGTCCTTGTTGAACCTCATGAGATTCCTTTTGACCCAATCCCCCCATTTGTCTAGGTCACTCTGAATCCTAGCCCTACCCTCCAGCTTAGTAGCATCCGCCAACTTGCTGAGGGTGCACTCCTATGCCATCTTCCAGGTTGTTAATGAACAAAACCAGCCCCAGGACTGGTCCCTGGGGCACTCTACTTGATATTGGCTGCCAACTAGACATTGAGCCATTTAATTGTTTTCCACTGAGCCTGACCGTCCAACCAGTTTTCTGTCCACTTTACAGTCCATTCATCCAACCCATACTTTCTCAGCTTGTTTGCAATAATGCTGTGGGAGACCATATTAAAAGCCTTGGTAAAGTCAAGGTATATTATGTCCACTGCTTTTCCCACATCCACAGAATAGTCATCTCGGCATAGCAGGCAATCTGGTTGATCCAGGCCCTTGCCTTTGAATCCATGCAACTGTTTTGAATCACCTTCTTCTCCAAGTGCTTAGAAATTGATTCTTTGAGGATCTCTTCCATAATTTTTCTAGCGACTTAGGTGAGGCTGCTCTGTAGCTTCCTGGATCTTCCTTATTCCCTTTCTTTAAATATGGGCAATGTACAAAGGGTGATCAAAAAGTTCTAAGACTTAGCCTTTATTTTAAAGAATAGTGTACAAACAACATTTTTATGAGCTGTCCCCTTCAAAGTAATCTCCCCCAGATGATATGCACTTGTCCCAACGTTTCTGCCACTTCCGGAAGTAATGCTGGAAGTCTTCAGCTGTGAGTTCTTTGAGTTCGGCTTTCACGTTCGTATGGATGGCTGGAATGTCATCAAATCTCCTCCCTTTTCAGCTTCATTTTGATTTTTGGGAACAGAAAAAAATCACATGGGGCAAGGTCAGGTGAATACAGAGGGTGTGGTATCACAGGAATGTTTTTTTTCAGCCAAAAATTCTTGAATGGAGACAGCAGTGTGTGAAGGAGCAGTGTCATGGTGCAGAAACCATCAACCATTTTCACACAGCTCACAGTGGTTTCTTCTAACTTTATCCCTCAACCGAATCAAAACCTCTTTATAAAAGGCCTGATGTGATTGTCTGACCACTCGGTACAAATTCCTGATGAACAATACCCCAAACATCAAGTCTTAGAACTTTTTGATCAAACCTCGTATTTGCCCGTTTCCAATCAATCATCCAGTACCTCTCCCGATCGCCACAAATTTTCAAAGATGATGGCCAGCAGCTCTGCAGTCACCTCAGCCAACTCCTTCAGCACCCTCAGATGCATCCCATGTGACCCCATGGACTAGTACACGTCCACTTTTCTAGATAGTCCCTAAACCTGTTCTTTCACCCCCGAAGGCTGCTCACCTCCCCCCCAAAACTGTGCTGCCACGTGCAGTAGTCCGGGAGCTGACCTTGCCTGCAGAGATCAAGGTAAAAAAGGCATTGAGCACTTCAGCTTTTTCCTCATCTGTCACTAGGTTGCCTCCCCCATTCAGTAAGGGACCTGCACTTTCCCTGACCACCACCTTGTTGCTATGCTAACACACTTGTAGAAACCCTTCTTGTTACTCTTCACATCCCTTGCTGGCTGCAACTCCAATTGCGCTTTGGCCTTTCTGTATTCATCCCTGTATGCCCGAGTGATATTGTTATACTCTCCTCTTGATCAGTTATATAGTATTTCTGAACTTGTGCATTTCCTTTAGCTCCCATTAGAAACTATACTTGCTCTAAAACAATTTTTCTGTATGATAATCATTTCTGGCAAGAGATCCCAGTGCTTCTAATGCACAGTGCGCTTTCTTAGGAGCTTGCCTTGGGTTAAGAATTCAAATGAGTGCGCCTAGAGCGGCAAATGTACGATCGCTTTCCAGCCTTCCTCTTTAGGATTTTTGAAATGTGAGAGCATCTACTGCTACAGACCCGTATCTGCAGGCGAGATGCGAGTTACACTGAGAGAAAAGTGGCTAATAAACTGCAACAAATAAGGAAGTATCTTAGAGGAGAAGAAAACAATTAAGCCTTTATGGGTGCTTATCAGGCGGTAAAATGTCAAATTTACAGCAGGACCAAGTTGGAAAGGAGGCTCTCAGTTAAATGAATCTGCCTCTAGAGTTCACTCCCAAAGCAAACTTAGCTGGTGCATGTCTGTTGTGCACCGTAATCCAGTGTCCTTGTCTGCCAGCCCTCAGCCATGTTAATTGACAGTGAATGAAGTAATCTTGCTTTCTTTGGCCAGTGGTCCAGCTTTCCTTGTGAGCCGATGTCGGCTTCCTCCATGTCACATCCTCTTTAAATTCAAAACCCTGTACAGCAGGAGGGCTAAACTTGTGGCCTGTGAATCGTATCCAATCCATTCTGTTCTTCAAAGTGAATCGGATCCAGTTTGTGGAACTGTGTTGTATGGCTTGCAAATTCACAGGAGGGCTTGAAATTTGGGGATGGGGTGAATGGTGGAGGGGTAAGGCCAGCTGCCGAATTCTGCTGGGAGTGCTCGTTGGCAGCGGGAGGATGAGCAACATCAGCTCTTGCCGCCATCGTCAACCCCCCAAGGACCTTTACAGTCTGGATTCAGCATGGAGGAGGTGGGCTGAGTTTGACACCCCTGCCTTGGGTCGGTATGTTTGAGCGGCTGTGCATCACCTCAGGAAACTGGCTGCAAGGGAAATAAGGAAAAAGTGACGTTTCTTTCAGCTTTCATGTAAATAGGTGACTTTCTCATGTCTGATTTCTCTTTTGAGAACTTGCCTGAGTTGATTTTTGAAGTATGCACCCTCTCCCCAGCCCTCCGGGACCAACAACATAACAGGCCTTGGGACTTGCTTTGTGGGCCCCTGGGGGCCTTAACCCCTTCTTGCGCGTGTTAGGAAGCAAGCTTTTTTTTCTGAGATGTAAGCTTTAAGATGAACATTTTTAAAGAGGAGAGGCCATCACCTTGAATTGTTTGTGGGTCTGGCTCCAGCCATAAACCAGGCTACTGCTTGGGGCAGAGCACCCTGTAAATCAGCTGTCATGAAGCTTTTGAACTTCTATTTAAACAAAAGACATGAGGATTTCCTCCTTTCCTGTATTGGTCAAAATTTGAAGAATGACGGACGCATGTTTGGAGCTTTCCTTCCTCTGACATTTTCAGGGTGGGGAGCAGAAGGAGACTGGGTAAGATTTGGTAGCTACAGTGGAGTGGGGAGAGCAATAGGGATAGGGAAGTGGAGCAAAAGTTGGGGGGAAAGGGGAAGGATGAATATTGTAACCTTGACTCAGTTGCTTAACTTTTCCGAGCTCGATCTTAGCAGCTTTCCCATTAAAAATAGTTGTGTATATGTTCAAAGTGGTGTTCAACTGGATGGCGTTGTGTGAATGGGATCAAGTAGTAAGGCCAAACGGGGAATAATGACTTGGAGAGCCCAGATTCCAGCCGTGTGCCAGGATCAGCGGGCTGAAAAAGGTCGTTGGGACTGGAGTACAGCAGGCACGAAAACCTCCAGACTCCAAAGCAAATGGCATATCCCTGCATATATACCCTTATTCTGCAGTGCCAAGTATGTGCTATCCTTGCTCTGTCCATATGTAGAGGAGGTAATCGGTGTCAGTCAGAAGTCTGGCATTAGACAGGGCAGATAGCACCTTAGAGACTGACTAGCTCAGAGAGGCATGCGCTTTCTTAGGCAACAGCCTACTTCATCAGATACTATGATGAATGCTGTATTCATCAGGTGCCACCCTGTCCGCATGTGAAATACTCCCTTGAGAGGCTATGGCACAGTTTCTGTTGAAACACCTTGTTTCCCAACATCATTTCTTGGTGTGTTGTTAAAAAATATCCTTTGCTCTGCCTACTTGACAATGGTCATAACACTGACATTTCATCCTATTACGTGATCCAGCCTAGGAAATCCTTTTATAATAATGTACCACTTAAGCTGTTTTGCACTGAGGACAGTAGGAAGGTATTTAGCAATTAACCTGAAGTCAGGCAGGGCAGGGTGGCTCCTTAGACACTAACTGGTTCAGAAGCACAAACTTTTGTATACCTCAGATACCATCAAAGGCATTTAAAATCAGGGTGAACTCTTAAATACAAAGGAAAGGGACAGGGGGAAAGGGGCACTGCTGAGAGAGGCAAAAGATAGGTTGAAAATATCAATAGGGATTAAAAAAGGGAATTGAAGGACATAAAAAATAGCTGCTGTTAAAAGCTAGTCTGGGTAATGCGATAACTGAGACCAAAGACAGCCAGACACGAATTTTAGGCTTAGGACTGGTAGACTCTTGATTCCCCCCTTGCAAATATAAGTGGGTGGTGACGTTTTGTCACATCAAAAGAATATGACACCCAGCTAAAAAGGGTTGAGAAACAGTATTGCAAATCAAGGTGGCTCTAAAGGAGAAAAGATTTCATCCCCAGCCCAGTCTCCAGAAGTTTTGCAAAAAAGCCCAAATGTCGGGGGCTCGGCCTCTTGAAATGGAATAGCTCACAAGTGACGCCCCCTGTGTTGGCACATTGATCTCAGGTTTGCTCTTGTAGCCACATCTGGACATTTGCACATGTTCGCTTCTAGAGATGCTGTCACAAGGTCACGGTCCAAGATCTTAGCTACGTTACCGAAATGCAAGGCAGCTGGCCAGATCCAGATGCAGGGGGAAAAGCCTGGGGTGCACCCCCAGTTTGCCTCATAAAATGCAAAAGAACAAGAGGGTCGGCCTGGTTTCGATTTTTAAAATAACTTGCACATTTGGAAGCTAAAGTTTCAGGCGGACTCTGAATGGGATGTCAATGGCTTTGATCATGTCAGCTAGATCAAGGGAAGGCGCTTAGCTCCGCTGGATCAGACGGGAGAAATATATTGTAGTGTCTAGACTTTATCATCCTCGTAGGGTTTTTGTTTTTCTGTTCTTCAAAGTGCCTGATCCAAAGCCCATGTAAAGTTTGATGGAAAGACTCCTTTTGAAATATTTCAGTTTTTGATCACGTCAAAAAATTCAGTTGAAAGAGATGGAAATCTTTTGGGCTTTTGAATGGCTTCTGAGATCCTAGTTGTATGGAGCCTGATACTTTTGAATAGGAATTTCTGTTGCATACGAGGTGAGTAGAACTTCTCTCCATCCTAGGTTAGGTGATAAAGACCTAAGACGGTGGTTTTCAACCCTGTTAGACTCAAGGCACCCTTCAAAAAATGCCAGCCTTTAGTTTTCAGTGGTTTGGGGTTTTTTGAATTCAGAAAAAAATAATAAAGCAATTTTTCTGTTGCAAATAACTGAAGGTTCACAACAGGTCAGTCTGGTTTTAGCAGTGTGACTTCCTATTTCAAATCTCTTGGTTTACCTTGTGAATCACACCTAACATTGTGAAGCACCTCATGGCACCCCTGAAAGGCTCTCAAGCCACTCTGAGAATCACTAACCTACGGGACGAACTGTGCAAGCAATGGTTTGATAATCACAGGGCTACCAGTCCTTTCAACATTAGTGGCCAGAGGAAGGGTAGGAGTTATTTCTGCAAAGTTGCTTGCTTTGCAGCAGACTGAAAAATGGCAGTGGAAAAAGGGATACCGAATGTTTATAACCGTCATCTACTCTTATACCTGAGCTCAGATGAACATGAGTTCTGCAGTCTCCTCTTTTCCTGTAACTATTAATGAGATTTCTTAGGAATGTCATTCAGTTTTCAGGCTGCGCTTCCAGGCATTAGCTTGCTGCAGTCCCGTTGATGCTGGTGCTAGCTGAATGCCGCAGATCTTCCTCTTTGCCTGATCCTCCATCTCAGTTTGGACCACCTAAGAGCAGTACATCCAACTGATGCGTATATGGAAAACTTCTCTTGTTCAAGATCAATATTGGTGATGAAGAACTGGTTAGACCAGTGGTGCTCATCCTTTTTTGCCCGGTGGGCCATATGAGGGGCATGGGGCTGGTCCACGGGCTAGATCGGACCCTGCAGTCCAGGATCAGGCCTCCTGCTGCCCCTACCAGGTCCTGTGCTGGGAGAGGGCTCTGGGAGCCCCATGCTGCTTCTATCCAGCCCTGTGTGCTAGGATAGGAATCTGGGGGCCCCACGCCGCCCTGTGCACCCAACCTGTTTTCTGTTGCGAATAAGGCAGAAAGATCACGGCTGGCCAGATGGTTTTAACACTGCCGATTCCTATTTGAAATCTCTGGGTTTACCTTGTGAATCATGTTGGTTGGAGATGGGGTTGGATAGATATCTGGCTAGGGTATTATGATCCCAGCACTTGCCCCTGCCCAGGGCAGGGGGTTGGACGTAATGATCCTTCCGACCCTAGAAAGTATGAAACTGTTTACACACCTAACAGTGCTAACATTGTGTAGCCCCATGGGCTGAATGATCTGTGCCAGGGGTTGGACCTGGCCTGGGGGCTGGGGACTGAGCACCCGTGGGGTTTGTCAAAGATGTGGTCAACATAACCTGTCTGTGATTTCCTCTATGCCCCCCCCCCCCCCGAAAACCTGGTACAGGAGTAGAAAATCTTTCAGACTCGTTAGCTTCCCTGGGGGTCGGCATATCCATTAAATTCTGTCATCCAGAATAATTCATTGAGAGATTAGGAGACCATTTTTTCCACATTATTCTTTGGTGCATTAATAAATGTTCTGCCAGCAGCTTTCTCCTTTTGATAAAGAAAGGTTAAGAGGCATTTCCTCACTCGGGCTATAGAATTATGCATCCTATATGAAAGTATATTGTGGTCTGTCAATATTGCACTTAAAATATATTGTGCACTGTCAGTTATCACTGGACTTTTTAATGAAGGTCGGCGCTTAGTCTTAATTTAAGTGTAGGTTGTGGCCAGTTCCTTAATTAGACCACCCACTGAGAGCTCAGGGTCTAAATATGTGGAAAGGCCAAGCTCTGTCTTGGGATTCAGCACAACATATTTTTTATACGATGTCATTTGTGGGCTGTCTTTTTGCGCAGCAGAGTCAGTTATATGTACGGTTGGCCAGCGATTGGTGGGTTCAGAAAAAATTCTGAATTTGGATCCATTTGCAGACTGGCTATGATCCTAGTAAAGTATCCTTTCTGAAGACTTCAGGTGGAAAAGCTGGCTTTTAGAATATAAAACTGAGTCTCTGATGTAGCCAGAAAGACGAATATGGACCGACATTTTCAAAATCAAGGCCATTATGCTGCATTGCTTAGTTTTGCTAGGTTCTTTTTTGCAGAGTATGTGGTATTGGATTCTTTTGTTTGTTTTAAAACAGCTGAAGGACACTTATTTTTAACCTTATTTGTGCCCCTTTTATATTTCCACGGTGTTTCATGGCTGTAAATGAGAATAAAGATTGGCCCACAAACTGGAGTAACATAGAGTTTGTATTAATTAAAACTTAAGCCAGTAATTTGTCAATAACTTCTTAGTCCTTTATCTCCTGTTAACGTTGATCAGCATGCAAATGCCCATGTCCTTGCATTGATTCAAGATCATTGGCTGACTGAAGCTAGAAGATGAATTATTCAGTAGTAGAAAATTCACGTGCAGTTCACTGCAGATGTATGATGTTCTGGTTTTTTGTGAGTGGATACTCAGTGGTCACATGGTGCCTTCTAATCCCTGATTGGATGTGTGGGTGTCAGTGGGTCTTTGCAAGCATTCTGCAGTAGTATTTCACACGAAATACTCTAGTGCACAGGCTCACCAGGAGTAATGGTTCCTAAACTCTATTAGTGCATGTACCACCAAAAAAAAAATTGGTGAAGTAAATTGGGAGAACATGTAGCTCAAGTGCCACTACTAGTGCGGATGAAACAGCTTGGGAGCTGTGCGCTAGTGTAGTTATAGCATGGCCACGTAGTTGTGTTCCACAACCTGTTGACACTCACGCTGCTAGGGAATGCTTTATCTATATAGTCACTTAATGATGTTGGCCATGATGTATAGCTTCTGTTTCCCCTCTGATCTCAGTCTCTGTTTGGCATGTAATATTCGTTGCTGTCAGAAGTCTCCCCTGTGTTGCCTGTGCTGATGACACCATCAGGTCCACTGAAATAAACCAGTTGCAGGTATTCAGTGTGTTTCGTTACTTCGTCTTGTATGTGCAGTTCTCTAATTGTGAATCGTAGAAAATGAGGGTTGGAAGGGACCTCAGGAGGTCACATCTAGTAAAACCCCTTGCTTTACTAGGGGCCATCCCCAACTAGATCATCCCAGCCAAAGCTTTGTTTAGCCAGGTTTTGAAAACCTCCAAGGATGGAGATGCCACCACCTCTCTGGGTAACCTGTTCAGTGAATCACCACCCTCCTAGTGACAAAATTCTTCCTAATATCTAACCTAAAGTTCGCTTGCTGCATCTTGAGCCCGTTGCTTCTTGTTCTGTCATCTCCCATCACTGAGCACAGTCCAGCGTCATCCTCACCCTGCAACCTTGTTCTGTCCCCGTGTTTAAAACCATGGTTCCTAGAAGCATCCACTTCCCTACTGGGGTGAAACATTGACAGGAGGTGGGGGTCCTTCTGAGAAGTGGGCAAACGTCTGTACTTGTCTTTGAGGAGGCACTGACCTGTGGGAGGAAAAGAAAAGACAGATCAGTCACCAGTGGGATCCCAGACTCCCCCCAGAATGAAAAGGTGAGGGTTTGTCAGCCCAAGACACGTTGCTCTCTGCCACTAGATGAAGCTGGGGACCTTTGGTCCAAGCCTTAGTGCCCCCAGCTTCCTGGGTGGGAGTTGGCCACGCAATTGGTGTCTCTTGTGATTTACTTGAGTGGTTTCGTGATATAGCTTGTGCAGCTGGTGCCCATCACCTTGAAGTTGGTTGGAGGGACCATGACCAGCAAGGTCTATAAGGAGGGAGGCTCTTTGGCATGAAGTGGGCTCCTGGGCAGGGGTCAGCATGGGGGCTGTTTCTTTGTGATGACCTAGATGAGGACACAGTACAAGGAAGTGTCAATTGTGGCTGGTTCCTGGGTACATGCTCCTGACTGCAGAGGAGATGCCGGATGGCATAAATCTAGGCAGTGCCTGTGCCCTTCAGGCTCAAAGGATCAAAAGGGTAGAGCCCAGACCCAGAGAGCCAGGAGGACTCACCATGGGGGTCCTCTCGGGGCTGCTGGGAAGAGTCTTCTTTGGAGGCAGCAGCTTGGACTGGGTGCTTTGGCAGGAATGAGGGGGGATTTGCTGATGGGTGGCAGTGGCCAGGAAGGCTTGAGGTCTTTGGGCTGCATGCGTGGGCTGGGAGCCGGGTGAAGAGGGTGGACAGCGTTGACAGGCTGGGTGCCATTCTGCAGAGCACTGGTTTTCTGTGGGGGAGGGCGCCTCAGGATGTCTGCAAGGAAGGCACAACAAGCACAGGCAGTAAAATGCTGAGCGCGGCTCCACATCTTCTGGGATGGGGATGCCCTTAAGGCCTGTGGTAGTAATATAGGAACAGCACGGCAGCCCCTAAATATCAGTCTAAGCTCCCGGAAACGCAGTGCCATAATCCTCCTACTTCCCCTAAACAAGCCATGAAGTTGTTATACATTACATGATATGTGGAATAAAATGGTGGCTTGTTTACTTCATTATCATGCCTTAAATTGAGTTGTGCATATGGGCAGTTACTATTTAAGGAGCGATTTAACCTGTTAATTGAGTCTTAAATGTAACATGTCGGGGCCTTTGAGTCCATTTCAGCTGTTCAGTATCCCAGTGATGAGAGATGAACATGAACCTTTGCCAGTGAAGGGACAGCTACAGGGAAAATATATCTTCCCCTAATTGACCTGGTATATTCTTCTATTGGTGAAAGCAATAATGAAAGCTACGGTGCTGGATAAGATCTGGGCATTTGTCCCTCCTAGTTGTATAGTTGAGAGGTTGGACATTCAGCACAGGTTGGGGGGCGGGGGGGTGGAGAACCACTGGACAACACAGTTTTAGTAATGTGATTCCTTTGGAACAAAGGAAGGCTCCCTTGATCTGTGCCCTTGCTGCTCAGAGCAAGACGGTCATGCTGATGGCTTGCTTTTGTCTTCAGGGAACATGGAAGCTGTCTTTCGAGGAGACATGTTTACATTTCCCTGCTGTCACTTCCACTGTCAGAGGATCTGAAAATAAACCACAATTCTGCTCTAGGCCCTCATACGAGCAAGAAGAGGCAGTGACTTCCAGAGCTGTAGGAATAATTAGGCCAGCACCCACAGTTTGTGAAGTAAAGAGGAATAATTAAATTAGGTTTGTCTTGGAATACTGTATTTACTCGAATATAAGACAAGGTTTTCCTCCCAATCAACACGGGGCGGGGGAGCCCTTCAGCCCCTTGCCCTACATTTGCATACAAGGAAACTTCATTAAATACATGGTTTATCATTAAACTGCTGCCAAAAGCAGCATGTGCTCAGTAATGAAACCAATTATGAGTTGATTAAATACAGCCAACACGGAGCATGACTATAAAAAAACGTGGCCCATGTCAGGCAAACGTCCTAATGGCAACTTTTTTTTAAGGGCCAAAAAAATAAAATGAGCATGGGTTGCCTCCACAGGGAACTACCAGTGGGCCTGGAGGTACTTCAGTAGCAGGCCAGTGTGTGTGTATTGCAAAAATATTTCTATATATATTAAAACCTATATGAATCTGTATCTATACATAGAAACTGTACCTCCTATCAACCTGTCAAAATGCTGTATTTGATCTTATTCAAAAGTGCAGCCCATCTGAATAGGGTGTGGTTGTATCCATTGCACTCAGTCCCCATCAGCACTTACTGTTTTTGTGGTCATGGTGAGCCACTATATTGAATACACTTAGGTTTCCGCCTCACTCCCACAGCTGAGCTGCACCTTTCTTTCCCATTTCCAGTGAGTCCTGTTTCTTTACCAGCCAGACTGGCAAGCATCACCAAATGGGGCCCCAAACAAGTTCACCTAGAATCCCTTGTGGGATTAGTGTGGCCCTACCCTCCATGAGATGGAGATGGAGTAGGCTGCACTACACCTCATCTGTATATAAATTTTTGGAGGATCCCCAGACTCTTGACAAGAACACTTGTTTCCAGCAATGAGTGGGGGCTAATTAGCACATGGATACTTTGTGGGGGTACCTGGCATATACACATATTGAGCATTGCTGGGCTGTGGGGTCACCATGGCTTGATGTGCTGCTATCTCTGCTGGGGTCCGGCCCAATGAATTATATGGTAAATTATGAGCTTTTTGGCTTTGAACTAGTATTATGCATAGTTTATGCTATGTATAAGTACGTAGCAAAGTGCTGTTTAGAAGTGTGTTTTTTGGAATACCTGTGCTAAAACTTGCAGTAGTTTCAGAAGAGGTAAACTGCATCAATTCTGGATGGACTAAGTCTAGGGTACCTGTAGTAATTTCCCTCTATGCAAGTTCCTACAGGTATGTTTATTTTTAGGTCCACATTTTCAAATTTGCTTCCCGTTTCTGTGTGCTCAGGGAGAACAGGGTCTGATATTAGGGGAGGGTTTGCAGGGGAAAGAAGTTTGGGGGGGCAGAGGGCAAGGAAGCCATCTGATCTTCCAGATTTATTTTCCTTGCTGTAGCAGGGAAGGAAGGGGGCAAATTCAAGATAAACCTCCAAAAATCAGATTCTGTACCTGGAAAGCTATAACAAATTTATAAATTTTCATGTATAGAATCTAATTATTGGCGGGGGGGAGGTCATCTTATTCAAGTAAATATGGTAGGTTTATAAGACAGCTGCAACTATCCTTCTCTTTTCTATGGGCGTTTTGTTTTTGAACTTTTTTTAACAAATGACAAGCATACACACCCATGTCTGACAGCGAGAATACCAATGTGTTTGACACATAGCAAGTAATCATTTCCAATGATACTCATTCCTTTTGAAGTACTCAGTCAGGCTAAAGGCTTTTTGTGCATAGCTTCATTGACCTCACTGGGACTTGGGTTTTGAAGCACAGGTCTGCATTTACTGAACCCTTCACAAGGTTGGGAGTGAGAGCAGTGTATTCTGTTCTTCCTCCATGCCCTAATGTGTCCACAGCAGTTAGTTAAGTTGCTTGAAAAAAAACCCATCCCAGGCTAACCCCTGTGCAGCTACACATTCAGCACTTGACAGACAGAGATGATGCTTGTTAGACATTCAATTAGAGAGAGACATGAAGGGAAGGGGGAAACATTTATAACGGGTTTTTGGTTTTTTTTCAGTAAGACTTGCATGGTTTGGCAGGTGGGAGTAGCTGATGGGAGTAAAAGGCCTGGTTTTAAATTGAGCATTGTCAATAATTTTACATCTTTTATTTCCCTCCTAAATCTCTCTGGCATACTGCGTTTGGTTTTGCTGACGTACCGTGACAGTAAGGACTAGGCATGCTGTCCATTCCCTAGAGATGCTGTGAATGACTGACATACAGCTTCAACAAGCAGATGAGTTAGTAGGAGAACTCTACCTACAAGACGATGAACATAATTTCTCAATGACAAGTGATCCTTCCATGGACCCGCGCAGCGAGGACACAACCCTGTTGGTGGTCTGAGCCCCCGGTCTAGTTGACCAAGGCCTGGCAATGATCAAGAAATACATGTCCTTTGGGGATGGCATGGTCACGTGCTACTTGTGGCCCGTAAGCTAAGGGCCCCAGCATGGTCTGGGAAATCTGTAACCTCAAAGCCAGCTGTTTCAGGTGGACTGCTTATGCTCCTGCATATAGTTTGCTTCCTCTTGAACCTTGGCTGCCTCGTGCTGGCAGTTGGCTTGCTAGTTTGCAAGCAGTTCGGTGCATTGTGGCGTAGTCTAGTTTTCAGATGGCAAAAGCAACCTGCTTTTGGACAGCCCTGGGAACCCTCCTGGCACTGGACCATCGGGCAGCTCCATGAAAGTCTGTTTCCTTGTGCAGGCGGCTGGTGGTTAGCCCATGTCTGTGGTGACATGCTCCCAACACTTGGTGCTAGCTGTGTCAGAGCTGATGTGGGACAACGACCTGGCAGCAATTGCTGAATGCAGCTGGTGGCCCTGCTCTACCCCGTCAGCATCCAACAAGCTGAGTATCCCTTGGAGTCCTGCCACCACCTTTCCTAGGCTAGAAACTGCATTGAAAGGTCCTCCTGTCCCATACTTGCTCTCTCGGCATCCTGCTGGAGTAGCTCGGTGACCTGTGATGGATCCATAATTTTGGCGCTGGCTATCTGAGAAAGCAGCTGAGGTACTGCGGGCTCCTCACTTAATGCACGGGGGCCAGGGAAAGGCAGATAACTTCTCCCATAATACATTGCAAACCAGTTTCTAGAGAGGCTCAAGATAGTGATATGCTTGGAACCCTGGGATATGCCTCCAGGTAGCCTCAGGCCAAACCCAGGTAATAGCAACATCTTCCTGGAGGCTGATACACGGGTACCAGGTTATGACCGTACAGTGTCACCCATCTCCTGCTTTACCCAAAGAACCTCATCTGTTTTACAGTGTGGACACTCAGAGGTGGGGTTAACGAGCCAGATGCCATTGCTCATCTGTCTTCTCATGGGTATGCTTGGAAGTAAAGACCTACCTTAATGTCTGGCAAGTACTTTTGATGTCCTGGAAGGGAAGATTGCTAAGCAGCGATGAGTGCTGCTTGGTCTATACTTAACGGGGTTAAAGCTTTCAGTTCAAGACCTTGTGAGCCTTAGGTAGGTGTGGGAGATGAGAGAACCCCAACAGGTTCTCAGGGCAGGACACAAGTTTGAGTCCTAGCACCCTTATGCTTCCCTGTAAGGGTTCATATGAGAGAGGGAGCTGACTTTCTCATTGCATCACTCCATCATGCTGGTGAGCTTCCAAACTCCATTCATCTGCCACTTAGCTAGTAGTCATCCAGTAAGTTTTATCCAAGCTGCGCTTTCTTTATGGCTTCCACGTGCACCTCGTTTGTTCCTTTGTACCTGACTTTCTCCCTTGTGCCTTATTTTCTCTAATAGCACAGTGGAAGGACTGGGAGCCAATCTAAAAACAGTGGGTTATTAAGTACCATGGTGATGAGTGCTGAATTAAAACATAGATTAGCAGAGATCAGTCCCGAGATTGATTTGCGTAGCGAGCGTTCCATTTGCTTCATTATGGATTGGAAAGCAGCTAAGGTCTCATTTATAAAACAGCTGTATACTTCAAGTGCTCTTTCCCCTGAAGCAATTTAAATTTTAGAGCACCAAACTGGGTGAAAATGCATATTGTTTTTCCAAAAGGGCTGTCTTCTGGCAGTTCTTGTTAAACCCAGTGGGAGCAGCAAGCACTTGACATATCTGAAAATCCAGTATAGGTACCTGCGTATGAATTTAGCTGCCAAATTTAAGGAGTAAAGTTTGGCTGGGTGATTCTTTTTAAATGCATGCGTTGGGATATTTGGTGTCATTAAAGAGTATCTGATCTTTGTGCATTGGACCAAGAGTGAATAGGCTACTGAAATCAAATGCTGATCTCAGAGTTAATAGAAGTGAGAGTGGTCTTTGGCGCCAGAACATGCAATGAAATGTTTAGGCTCCAGGTACACTCCCTGTAATCCACTATACTCGGTGGTCATGAGCCATAGGGTCACTTTTTCACTTTCATGTGAGATATCACAGCCTGGCAAAATTTTTACTCCTTATAGCAAAGCCTTTCTAAAGCCAGAACTTGTATTTTCTTTTGTATGCTGTTTACTGTAGATAAATACTTTTTACTTTCAGCATCAGTAAAAGTGATTTAACAATAAAATAGATTCTTTTCAAATTTGGCAAAACCCTTATTCTTTTCTTGTATGTAACCACCTTAATAGGATGAGAACCATTAATGGAAATGATGAGTGTGTAGGTGAGGGTGGCTTTTGAAAAGCAGTCAGTCCTTCATTAATGCTGCTGTACTGCATCTATGCTGGTTTCTCCCTGGAGCTACTGAGCTCACACTTCCTCAGGCACCAGTGCAAAAGCAAAAAAAAGGGCCATCTCGAGCCCCTGGTCACTTTGTAGGACAGCGGTCACCAACCAGTGGATCTCGATCCACCAGTAGTTCTCGGAGCCTCTTGCAGTAGATCTTGGAGTTGATCTGAGGCCAGGGTGGGGGGCTGAGTGCCCATGTGCATGCAAGTGCATGCCCCACCAAAGCAGATCAGTCCATGGGGGAGGGAAGGTGCGAGGGCTAGCTCGAGGCCCCCGCAGTGAGGGACAGGGCCACAGAGGCAGGAGCAGAGTTAAGTTGAGGAGGGCCCCAGCCATGTGGGACTTACCTGCCGGAGAGGCGTGCCCCCACATAATTTTTTCTCCCTCTGCTTCGATTGCCCCCCTCTTCCCTCCCTTTACTTACGTGCTGGGTGGGGGGCAATGGTGCACAGTAGATTTTGGGTTGCTTTTAAATGCCAAAGGCAATCTCCTACTTAAAAAGGCTGGAGACTGCTGACGTAGGAAGAGGACACGTGTCTTGCGGTTTCAATGCAAACGGGATGTGCTTTTCATTGGACTGTTGGCTCGCTGAACTTCCTCATCACATTATGGTTGTCCACAGTATAAATAGGGGTACCAGCCACCTGCCACCCAAGAGACGCATTACAGAGCCTTGTGGTTTGTTTGGGGGGTTTTGGTCCCATCTCGGCATGTTGGTAGATTGGTGAAGGTATCTTTGTAGGGATCCAGGAGGAAGAGTTTATGTCCCGCTCCGGGATCAGACTGAAAGCTGCTCGGGTTGACCCAGCTATAAACAAGGTAGCTTGTCACAGGCCTGCCTTGTGTGCCTCTTGCTGTAGAAACTGGTGCACGGTGTGGGTGCGGGCGCACGTGTCAGTCCATCCGTCTTTCCATGCTGGAAAGGGCTGGGATAACACGGTGCTGAAAGTTCACGTCTGTTTTTTGTTGATATGGGAGCTTCGGTTTGTAGCAGTCATTAATCTTATCCAGCCATTTCCTGCTTCCTCGAGGCAGCATCCCTTTCACGAGTGAAGCATACAAAAACATCACCTCTGGAGAGACTGCATTTGTCAAGACGTCTGTCTGCGCTCGTCTCCCTTTTTAACCAGTAATGAGTGAGCTGCCCCTGCTAATGGCATTGTGTGTTATGGCTACAGGCACCTCCCAGAGAACTGAGGAAATGCAGGATATCTCCACGTCTGACCTTTCTCTGTCTTCCCCTCTGTAGCATGAATGTAACCAGATCACGACATGGAGAGCTTGTTGAGGCTCGAGCACAGTCAGAGGCTGTTCTTATTGATAGTCGCCATAGCGATGCACATATCCGGACAAGGGTGATCTGCCAGGCTGATCAGTGAAAACAAAGCAATGAGTTGCAGGCTATGCTAGGTTGCACGCTTCCAGTGCAAAGCACAGCCATGCCCTGCAGCTGCTTATGCGATCTGCTGCTTCAGATGCCATTGAAGGAATGTCGAGGATACTTTATGTCCATCAGCGTCCTGGGGAGGCTCTCCCAGTAGAGTGCCGGACCGGTGTCATCCAAACCAGATCATTTAGAAAATCACTGACAAATATCTGATAAACAGCGGTTCTAAAAACCAGGATCAAAAGAACAAAGGAGCAGTTTGAAGAAACACCAGCGTTCGGGTGGTGAATGGTTGCATTAAAATCATTTTGAGGTCTGGGTATCTTTCCCGTCAGCCTGCAGGATTTCAGCCCAGACCGCCCCGAGGGGATGAGATTCTGCTCCCCCTTGCATGTTTTTCAGCCTGGCTTACTCGACAGGTGTAGTCCTGACGGATTTGAGTAGGAGCCGTCGGCGCACGGCACTCACGGCTGGAGTCTAGCCGTGAGTCGGGAACGGACCGCTGAGGTCAGATGCAAAGCACCGAGCTTGGGGAGCGCCGTACGTGTTGTGTATTCTTGCTCTCGCAGTTGCTCATGTTTTGTGTGGGTTTTGCAAGTGAGGAAACTGCTTGACAGGTAGGGGCTGGTGAAGTTCTCACCTCGGGCTGTTTTTTTGGCCGTGTAGAGCATTTAGAAAGGCGTGACTCAGTCATGTGCACTGGTACAAAGACTCCCTAGCATGAGCCGTGGGTAAGCCAACCACCTCCGCAGCAATGGGAGAAATGCTGTGGGTTTTGTAGCTTATCTGGCGACTTGACGCTGCAGGTCTCCTCCGACGTAAAACTTCCGGCATGTTGCAATTGCTCCTTCCCATCACCAGCATGTTGGTGACGCGGGACCTTTCTTCCTGCCTTGTCTTTTTGAGGGAGACCTCTCAGCACTCCCCCCCCCCCCTTTTTTTTATTTGCAGTATCTTTCTGATGTCCTTGACACTGTTCTGCTTGGCGTGGATGCTGGCTTGCACAGCAGCGATGCAAATGAAGCTGCGATTTCTGCTGAATGTAGATGTGCACATGCCTGCTGGCATTAGTTATGGAAGCTTTTCCTGTTGGAGCAAGCACAGTGGTTCTCCTGCCTGTTTCACGATAAAGGGTTGAGCCCAAATACAAATCCCCAGTGACAATCTGGGCTGGCTATTGATTTTAAAGGAGGCTGTGACTTCATTCAGTCGCATCTGTACTTGTTTGGACACCCAGTGTTCAAGAATGGAGTCCCCCCCATTCTCTGAGATTTAATTTGTATGTGTGCGTGTATGTTATATGTGTGTGTATTGAAGTTACATGGGGGACCTAATTTTTGAACACTGGGTGTCCAGGCAAGTATAGGTACAACTATGAATGAAGTCACAGCCTCCTATATTTCTATATCACCTATATCTATATCCTTGATATTTAAAATATCATTTACTGGTTATTTGCTTGCCTTTTAGGGTGCACTTGGGTCACTTTTAAGCTCTTCTCTTTGAAAAATGAAGGGCTTGAAAGTTGTTGTTTTAAATGAAATCTGGGACTTGTATTAATTGCCTCCAGGAACTGGAACTTGAAGTAAAGCATCCCAAATAGCTTGAGGGGTGTGACCGTCTGGTGGATTTGGGCCACAAAATCACCCTCCACGTGTGGTAAGTGGCTGCTTGGAGAGTTGGAGCAACACATTTGTATAAGGAGAGGTTTGGTTCTTGGAAACACCCGACTGTTGAAAGGAAACGCTCCAAACCTGCAGCCAGTTTGGAGCAGCGGCTGTACGGATGGAGGTGGATACCATGCCTAAAGCATTAACTGTATGAAAGTTACTCTGCTGTAACTAACTTGGTTTCAAAACAGATGTGGCCAAACCAGTGTTAAAAGTGTGTGTGTGGTGGGGGAGAGAGGTGGGGGAGGCGCACTCTGCTGAAAAATCCATTTAAATGTGGTTTCTTTCAAATTAAACCAAATTCATTTTAAAGGGGCTTCTGACAGTTAAGTGCATCCACCCAGGGAGTCCCAGCGGTCCATCCCGATGTGCAGAATTAATTTAAACTGCTGCCAGTCTGAATATAGACCAGGCTTAACATGGTGAGCTGCCACGCCTGATTATTAGGCCTGTCTGGTTGCTACAATAATGTACAAGGCAGTCTTCAGGCAAAATGGGACGAAGCCTTCATTTTTCCATTTAAATAGGCTAATGATCCTCAGGCAACATGTAAAGCCTCCATTAGTCTACAGGGCAGGTAATTAAGATAATTATATAAGTTTCGCTTTTAAATTATGTAAGCGGGGTGGGGGGTTCTTAGTTTCCCTCCTGGGAGTTATCCTGTAGTGTGGGGACTCTTTCAATAGCTCTGTTAAATAAAACATGCAGCCTAAAAGTAGTTGATTCTTATAAATTGCATAAAGTTGCATTGCTTTCATTGGTACTGTTGGGGGGGGGGTTGTTTTTCTTTTCTTTTTTTTACAATTTGGTGGTTTAGTGGGTTGTCCTCTATTAAATGGGAGCAGAAGTTGTTTTTGTTTTTTTTTTAAGCTTAATGTGATAAAATATGTTTGTATAGCCTACTGCTAGCAGAACTGGGCTGAAGAAATGAAAGTGCTTACAAAGCTACCACTATGGTACTGCAAAAAATCAAATCTTCAGTCAAACAAGCAAGTGCATTTTGTATCGTTTTACTGCATGCGAGCAATAAAGCAGTTGGCAGCGTTTCTGTATTGTTGTGAGAGTTGTTTATATCGAAGGATCATTTGCCAGGCGTTTGTGTACTGTTGTAAAGGGAGTGTTTGATTTGAGGAATCTTCCTGTGGCTAAAAATTGAAATGGAAAGGGAGAGGCAGAAGCAAACGAAATCGGTTTTGATTGTAGCTTGCATTCGGTGCTTACACCGACGGGCGCATTTCCATCAAAGCGGGAGCGTTCTGGAGTATTAGTTCTTGAATTACAAGAGCTGCAGGGGATGCTTAATTACATCTTTTGAAATATATTCTTGCTTTTTAAAGAAACCCAACATTTTCTCTCTTTCACCAGCTAAAATATGGGTCCATGCTGCTTGGCTGTCTTTTTTTTTTTTTTAAAGTCTCACTAGGTGCCACACTCTTCTGGAGCCTGAAATGGCGACCTCGGATGTGACTATGATGAACTGCATGCTTATGCTTACTATAGTTTACCTTTGATTAATTAGCTGTCACTCCCCGACCAGTAGCCTAGATGTTAAATATGTACATTTCTAAATCTCAAAACATTTTCCAAAATTAGCCAGCTGGGAGTAACCTGGGAGGCTATGCAGTTTGTTGCTATGGTGATGGCACTCGACGTTAAATTGATGTACAACAAACGGTTTGGTACTGAATGACTTGAATTCTGTTTCTGATGCCAAATTAATTAGAGGCTTAACAGGGAGGGGGGGGGAACCCCAAACCTGAATTACTTATACTGGTGACTTACAGTTGAACAGACTGTCTCACCCGGGGGATTAACAATGGAACGGAGAGCAGTGAAATGGAAAGCTGAGCCACTGAGACTTTGCATTCAATAAATCAAGGTCAGAGCCCAAATATTCATTCCTTTTGGGGCCTCTGCCCCCTCCAAAGAAAAGGCAAATTAAAAATAAAGCCCAAGCCCCTTGATGAACTATTTTTATTGTTCTGGGGGGGAGAGGCTAATTGGCAAACAATATTGTCAAGTGACTCCTGTCCAACTTGGGGAGAGAGTCCATCGACTCGCTATTTATCGAGCTTTTTCTCATCAGAGCAATCACTCAGAGTACTGAGTACGCGTCTCCAAGATGATTTGCTTCCTAAAATGAACAGCACAAGACCGATGGGAGCTTTTCATCTTGCAGCCATGTGCGTTTCTCCCTCTTCCAGGAGGTGGTCGCTACATCTGCAGCGTCGCTTGCTTCCTAATTAGCCCATGAAGTGATTTGCCATACGTGACTAATTGTATGCATAGAAGGAAGGATGCGCTGGGCTGGGTTTTAATCGCCTGATAGCATCAGCTTCCTTCAGGCTTCTGCGCAGAGGTTTTGTGGGAGGGCGTTTGCCACCGTCTGCGTTTAAAGAGTATTTAAAACCCAGCCAGAATTTGGAGCCTGATCCCCAGCTTGTGAAAATTGAAACGGCTGGAGCTGGAGTCGGCATCCCAGCAAGGGCCGCAGCCCTGGTTTTCTCTCCCGTTGTGTTGGCCAGGATAGCATGTGCCTGCAGTCGGACAGGCATTTGCATCCCCAGTTCGCTTAGAGCCCCCTCTCAACCTGACACACTAACAGTCTTGCTGCCGTCCCCCTGGGACTTAGCTTCAGATGAACCTGCTGTGGATTGTGCGGTTTCCGGGAGATGGGGGTTGGTATGCCTTTCTCCCCCCGCCGTCCATCTACCACCAGGACTCTTCGCTCTATGCACGTATTGTTTGTTAAATTAACAGCTGTTCGGTGGGATAATCAATACTGCCCTAGATATTTTTGACAGGCCTTTCAGTAGCATCCTATTGATCAGCTCTGCCACACTGCCTCGGTTGCACAGTGTTCGCGTCTTGTTGGTTTATTAGCTGTTCCCTGTCCTCCTGCCCCCTGGAGCTGCCCTGACAAAATCTGCCAGGCTTTAGATGTGCACCTGCTTCCTAGTTGTGTCTTTCTATTCTTGACTTACGAACCGTGGCTTCTCCTGTTGTCCACACCCTTATTTCTGCACGACCGCTTCGGGAAACGTTGAACATAGATCCCCTCCCAGGCATCGGGGTTTTCACTGCTGCGCCACTAAGGAAAATTTTCAGGAGCATCTTGTCTTCATATTTTTAGGTGAGGGAGACTTGTCAGGCTCGAGGCTTTGAGTTCGGCTCTTAATCCCTCCCTGAATGCTGACTTGGTTCTGAAAAGGCTGTCTTATCCTTTGAGATGTGCGACAATGCATGTCCGTGCTCACAATAGTTTCTTCAACAGCTGCTTCCACAAAAAAACCCAAAAAAACACAGAGGGGGAAGAAGAGGGAATGACCCATCAATGGGGTTTTCATTGCAGAAGAGTTTTGAGGGCAGAAAATTTCTCTGGCTGCTTTTGAAGCTGCTTTTTTTTTTGCAGGGCTTTGGGAGAGATTGCCAGAACACCTGCATGTGATCCCCCTTCCTAAAGAGCAGCCCGCTTGTTTAAAGATCCCGTCGTGACCTTCCTTCCAGAGTCTTGCAAAGAATCTCTCAGCCTAAAAAAAGCTGTCTCCACATGTGTGATGCTGCCCATAAATGTGCAGTGATTGTATTTCAGGGAGCAAATTATTTATGATTTGTGGGAGAATGTGATTCCAAGTGTGCGTGTTGGGATTATTTTTTGGGAGGGCGGGGGGAAGAGCAGGGAAGATAGTGTCTTTTTGTTACAAAGAGAGAAGTACGAGTTTGCTAGAACTGGGTTGTGAAGGCCATAATGAATGCAATTAATCAGGACTTGATAAATATAATTGCAGTCCACCTCCCAGCTCTGAAAGTCCATGTCAGATGTCGGCACGGACATGACAGGGTTCAAGTAAGAAAAGATCTGCAGTGATTTTGCACCCGACCTGTTTTCTGTTGCAAATAAGATGGAAAAATCACAGCTGGCCAGATGGTTTTAACACTGTAGATTCCTATTTGAAATCTCTGGGTTTACCTTGTGAATCATTTTGGATGAAGAGGAGGTTGGATAGATATCTGGGTAGGGTATTATGATTCCAGCACTCATTCCTGCCCAGGGCGTGGGTCAGACTTGATGATCTGTTTGGGTCCCTTCCCACCCTAGAAACTATGATTTAACAGATGCTGGCACCTACATGGAGCTCATAGGAAATTTGATTTACCTTTAAACAAGGATTTTTGATCCCTAGAATTGGATGTGTCTTTTTCCATCTCCCTGATCAGAAAATTTTCAGCATAATAATACTCAAATCCTCAATTATACTTAACAGTCTTGATATACCAATGGCATAAGCAGCACTAAAGGCTACTATAGATTTGACATAGTGACCAATAAGGTCATCTGACCCCGGTGCTCTTTCCTGCCAAGGCAGGGGGTCGGACTAGATGATCTACCTAGGTCCCTTCCGACTCTAGCTACTATGAAACTATGAAACTATGACATAAAGGACCATAATAATTTGCTTCTATGACCTCCTCCATAACGTAGACCAAGAAGTCATCCTGTAATTCCTGCATCAAGCCTAGCACTTCATTTTCAGCCCCAAGCACACTGCTACAGCGGATGCTGAGGCCTTGCAGGTTCTACTGGAGGGGATGTAAATTATAGATGTATTGTAAATGTAACCCGTTTCATTTCCACTTGTATTTGTCCTGAAACAGGGGTGGTCAAACCACATGCAGGTGATTTCCTTCTTGCAGGCATTTTATTTCCCCACCAATGCCAGGTTCCCAGCAATCGATTCCTGCTTCAAGAGCACTCTCAAATATGAAAGATTTAAGACCAGAAAACAACTTCTCCTGCTGCTTGGCAGCAGCACTCCTAGAAAACCAGCAATACCTCTGTCTTCCAAGATTGGAAACTTGTTCATGCATGCCGAAAAAGTTGTTATGATGCTTTTATGCGGTTATGAAACCATAGAGCCTCAAAACTTCTGGTGTACTGAAGTCTGAAATGATTTAACTGTTTTGTCTCTAATTATAGCTGATTCCTGGCTATAGCAAAAGATTTATCTTAACTCTGAGGTGCTTGGAATAAGCTTAAATTTCCTGTAATGGGAAAAAACCCACAAATTTTCTAGTGTTTGTCATATGCCCGTGAACCAGGTTTAAACTTTTGTCCCCTTGAATATAAGCTCATAATAACTGTTTACCCGACTAGTGTATAGGCCAATCTGATTTTTGGCAGTTTGTGTGTTTCTTTTAATGGTGAAGTTCATTTACTGTGCTCTAAACTCATTAAGCCTGAAGCTGAGTGAAATACATTCTTGCAAGGCATCAGGCCCAGATGCACATTTCAATTTTTGATGAACACTGTAGTAGTACATAATAAAGCAAGAGAATACAAATGGTAGTAAACACATTTTATGTAAGCCTTTTTTTTCCTCTTATAGTGCGAGCAGATGGGGCTCACAGAAAAGTAGCTGACAGACGTGGCAGCGTTAGCATGCAGATTTTGCATGGCTTCCACGTTTGTTTCACTCTGTAGCAAAGGAGTGTGAAGGTGCAGTTGTGATTCATTTATATTTAATCAAGAAGTGCAGGGTGCTGAAATGGTTGTAGCTCACGAGGTGCAGACATATTCATAATATTAAAGGAAATTGTTGAGGGGGTGGTTGTTCTACAAGCTGCTAAATTGTAGGAACAGCCGTCTGCCAGGTTCAGACCAGATCGCTCAAAAAAATAACTTGCAGGGATGAGAGGATGGGTCTGATAAAGCAGCCTGAAAGTAGCCACTACTTGGTGGGGTTTTGCGGGGAGGTATAGGTAACATGCCCACAAAATGTACAGCTTTGTGTAGCTGTAAACTTTTGTAGCACAGTAAAATTGCAACCGGTGTTCCAGCACCTTCTTCCATCCGTGGGGATGGCGCTCCTCCGGTGTGGTCCACGTGGCTGTGGGCTGCCCTGACGTGTGGTTCATGCGCTGCCTCCTCTTGGCTTGTGATGGTATAACAATACCACCAGCACTCCAGAGTAAGGACCCACTGTGTCACGGGGGGTTCTGGGATGTGAGGAGCATACCCTTGCACAGTTCTTCAGACCTACCAATTATGGACCCATCCCCATGTCCCTGAGCTGCACGGGTGACTGTGTCTCCAGCGCAGAATATAGGAGACCACCTTGGGCGGGTAGGGGGAACAAGTGATGAGTTGGATGTCTTGGTTTTCTCAGGTTTTGGTAATATAGCATTTGGGCTGATTGGAGGGGAGAGGAATCTGGGGGGGAAGAGTGGGTTGCTTGAAATACAAGGTGTCGGCTCTACACATCTGCCTGTCACCACTCAGGGGCACGCAGCCCTGCCGGGGACAAGGGGCCAACAGATGTTCAGACCATGAGGCCCTGGCAGATAGGATGTGTGGAAGTCCTCGTGCTTGTGGTTCCCTGCCTTGCTTGAGGATGGAGCACAGGAACATATTGCACATCTGGATGTGTCCTGCACACCTGTCTGACGTGCTGTGGAGAAGACCCTGGCAGGATGAGATGGGCAAGAGCAGAAGGATGCAGAAGCAACTCTGGGGGCTGATGGGGATTGCTCCATTTCTCTTGGCAGTGGGGTTGCTGAGGGGAAAAATAGCTAAAGCCAAGTTCAGAAAGAACTTGGGAAGGAAACAGCACATGGGTGAGGAGTTCTCCACAGGAGTCTGGGTCTCTTCTCTGTCATTGTGTTATTGGGCTGGACCCGAACCAGTCTGCTGCTGGGAGTATATAGGACATCTCCAGGATCTCCTCTGTGACTGAAGTACAGATGGTTTGATCTGGAGGAAAAAAGTAGGCCAGGGCACAAGTCTTCCCTGTGGTGTTTATCCATTAACTCTAATCGTTTCAATGTCATTTTGTGATGGAATCAAGAACAGAACACTTTTTTTTCACACAGTAAAAACTGCCTGTTTCTTTCCGAGACTCGGATCAAAAGCAAGTCTTGCAGATGGGCCCTTATGTCAGACCAGTCAGTCCTTCCTCTGCAGTGTGTGCCCAAAGACACTGAAGAGCTTTGGGAATTGTGTCGTGGATGGTAAAACTGTTTGGCTTTTTTAATGAATATTGTCTCAAGTCTGAGCTCATGAGAGTGGCTAATATTGACACAAGCTACTGGCTGTGGATGTGGTCTGGATTTGAAATCCTCCCAGGCTTCTGTGCTTAAAGCCCAGTTGCCTACTAGATTTGCTGTCACGTAAGTGTGCCCACTCCTTTGTTAGTACTTCATCTAACCAGGCATTAGACTTTTGTATTGACATAGTATTCGTGAGTCCTCATTAGTAGACCAGGACCTCATTGTGCTAGGCTCTTTAAAAAGACAGAACAAAAGGACAGTCCCTCCCCAGAGAGCTTTCTAAGGTCCTTGTTTGTGGAGCCTCTTCATGAAAGAGCTGGCTGGCAACCAGGCAGCCTTGTTTTGCTAGGTGCGATCCAGAAACAAGGAGAACATCCCAAACCAAATTTGGAGGTATGAATAGAGAAGTAGTAGATATAGCAGACCAACATGGAGAGCATATTTTAAGTGAAATCGTAATGGTGGAGGGACACAGTATGCCCTCAGATGTCTTGAGATTTTTTTTTCTCCTTTTCAGACTCAAAGCTCATGGATATACTTGAAAAAGACAGGAGAGGACTTCTGGCACTACAGGGTTAGTGCTGGAGAAGAAAATTGAGAATTCATTTTCCTTTTACAAAAGCAAAATGAGCTATTTAGCGGTTTCTTCTTTGAATTCTAGTAGCATCCATGAAGCTCTAGGTGCAGAACAATCATGAGAAACTGTCTTTGTCTCCGTAAAGAAGTTTGCCTATAAGGTATCAATCAAAGGAAGACGAAAGCCAGGGGCTAAGGGGCAGGACAGAGTCTGTTCCTTTCTTTTTAGTTCATTGGCGTTCAGAGATGATGGACAGCTGAGATTCTTATTTGAGTACCATGATATATATCCTATTGAATACCATATAGATATGTATGAACACTAGAAATTGATGCATGTGTGATACTGTGGAAACAGCTTCTGCTGTGGGTTGTGAATGTTTCTAGGATGGCAATTTGAGATGAGACTGTGAGGAGAGTGTGTTTCCAGATGCTCTCGGCTTCCGCGGCTGTCTAGTGTGTTGGCTTTAGTGACAATCTCAGCAACTGTCCGTGTAGGCAGAATGCCTCCCAGCTATCACGAGCGAACGAGGTCACCATTCAACAACTGGGAGAAATGTCAACGACTTTCATGTCAGCCTCTCCAGCTTGCACTCTGCAGGCTGCAGTGGAACGGAGTGAGCTGGGGTTGAATTGAACTAGGGCACCGAATACTTCACTTCTGGGAGATCAGAGCAGAGGATCACACTGGGTATTATTGCATCTCAGTTGCTGTTTGTCTTTGAAAGAGCAGGTTAGATAAATGCTTGGATGAGATGGTTTAGATGGGAGTGATCCTGCTTTGAGCTGGGGTTTGGACTAGGGGACCTCCCGGGAGCCCTCCCAATGATATGACTTGCATATGTAGACAAATTGGAGAGCGTCCAGCAGAGGGCAACAAAAATGGTTAGTGGGCTGGGGCACATGACTTACGAAGAGAGGCTGAGGGAACTGGAATTGTTTAGTCTGGAGAAAAGAAGACTGAGGGGGGGATTTTATAGCAGCCTTCAACTCCCTGAAAGGTGGTTAGAAAGAAGACGGAGCTGGACCGTTCTCAGCGGTGGCAGATGACAGAACAAGGAGCAATGAATGGGCTCAAGTTGCAGCAAGGGAAGTTTTTAGGTTAGATATTGAGGAAAACTCTCTCACTAGAAGGGTAGTAAAGCACTGGAGCAGTTGCCCAGAGAGGTTGTGGACTCTCCATCTTTGGAGGCTTTTAGACCTGGTTAGACAAAACCTTGTCTGGGATGATCTAGTTGGGCTGGTCCTGCTTTGAGTAGGGGATTGGACTAGATGATCTCCAGAACTCGCTTCCAATCCTAAATTTCTATGCTTCTAAGATATGCTTACCTAAAACTAGCTTTTAAGAGAGGCTCAATCTGGGTGCCCTGTTTTCTATGCTGTTGCAGAGTATGGGCATTAGGAAACCATTATCAGTTGGGAACTGGATGGTAAGACCAGCATCTGCCCTCTAAGGTTTGGGCTGGTGGTGAAGCGCACTAAGATGTCCTTGTGAAGGAATTCAGTGCAGGTGCCCTGGTGGCGTAGTGGCAATAATTAATTGGGGAGTCTTGCTATGTCTCCAGAGATGTAATTTTGCACCTTGGCCTGGATCTGTTCCAAGGACTGTCTGCTTGTTGACTACCTGCACATGGCTCCCTTGCTGTACAGACGGCGGAGACAGAGATAGCCGGATGCGAAGCCAGACCTATCACTCCCTCGCATGTCAGAGGCTGCAGAAACTGGTGTGTGCTACCCATGCAAGCCTGATGATAGGCCATCTGGGCTCGGTGGGTCTGGCCTTCCACTCTCCCATGCCCATTGCAATGTAGTTGAGAGAGATTAGGATAAGTTTCAAACTTGCTTACCCCACATCTGTGTAGCAGTCTGGTCTCAACAGCACAGAGCTTGGTGTGGACTAAATTACTGTGCTTCTTGGAGTGACTTATTTGATTTTATCCATTTCAGCAGGGCAAGCTAGCCCACCTCCAGCTCTGTGGTGCTGCAGCTGACCTGCTATTGGCATTGGCGATACTGCAGTGTAGCATGTTGTAGTGTGAACAGGCCCAGGGGTGGTATTTGTTACAGGTGCCATCTGCCGCAACAAGCACCGTCTCTAGACCCCCTTCGCGATTTGTGCTTCCTTTTCCCTCCCCACATACACGCCGCATCCCCGCAGAAGCTGAGCAGTGACGGGTATGATGCTCTAGTTTGGGAAGAAGTCTGCCTGTAGTAACGGGGAGCTTTGCACTCTCATTTCACCCTGCTGAGAAACCGCTGAGGTTAGCTCTCTGTTGCTTCTGCTGGTCCTAAGGATGCCCAGTTTTCCAGGGCCTGCTCCACATGCACCAGTTTCCAAAATGAAGTGACGATACCCAGACCATGCATGGGCGAACCAGGCAGCCACCCAGGGCCTGGACAGAAAGAGGGGCAGAAAATGGAAAAAAAAAATTACGGTTGCAAAAACCAGTTTTAATATTGCACATATATGGGACTGGCAATCAATTGAGACTGAACTATTTAAAGACATTGATACCACAGATGTGATAGACTTTTGCAACAAAAAAATATCATCATCTCTGGCGAAGGGGGGCCTGACGCTACAAGTTTGCGGGCAGCCGCTGGGAGCCAAGGATTGAGACAGAGGCCTCCACGGTCCGTGGTCTCTCCTCAGCATCCGTCCTAGAGGCGGTACGCCGCGTGTACTCACCACGTCTAAGGGGAAGCGTCTGCGTTCTCATTCTAAAAAGTGCACCACTGATGTTACCTCTCAAATATCATTTTAGGAGTGTCGTTCTCCTCTTCCCCGCCCCTTTCTTTTTTAATGCTGCTGTCTTTGAAAAAGCTTTGCCAACATGTCCTAGGAAAGGGCTGCAGTGATGGGAACTTAACTCCTAACCTGCCTGTTTATGACTTTGTGGAAGCAGGGAGTGGCTGGAAAGAGAGGTCTGATTAACTTCTAACTAAGGCTTTCCATCACCTTTGTGGCTTAATTAAAAGAAGCAGTGCAGTAAAGGCCAAACTGCAGGAAAGGGAGGGGAACGGCGCTTGATTAAAATGACTGCCTGCTGTTTTGGGTTTCCAGAGCAGTGATACACCCCCCACGCGCCGGTGCCCTGAGAGGATTTAGGAGGCATCACTTCGGTGCCGTACAGAACAGTGTGCAAGGTCAGAGCAAAAAAAAAGAAGAAAAAAATAAGAGCAAATGAGATTCTGTTGAACGAGGGTAGAGAAAACATGGAACCTGTGTGTCCCTGTAGTCTCTAATTTCTTCCTTTTCCCTCCCCTCTTATTAATCTTTTTTAATTAGTGCTTTCCTGTGACACGTGTGAGATTTTTCTGGGCAGTAGAAGCCAACCCCCTCTCACTGCCTTTCGGGGGAACCAAAATTGAATTCACCTGCCTCCTTTGCCCTGGAGATGCTTTGCTGCATGCACATGCAAATGCACATTCATTTTCTGTGTCCCTTTTATGTTCAATACATGAGGACAAGGGGTTGGTCCCAAACACTGTAACACCACTTCTTACAGAAGGGTTAGAGCAGGGGGCAGATCTCTAACTACCGTTCCTGAAATCTTTCAAGAAAACCATGGTTTCTAGAAATTTGTTACAACTCTGTGTATTTGCCTCCTTTTCCTTTTTATTTTTTTTTAAGTGGTCGTTCTGGCAGGAGATTTGGTATGAAACTAAGGAGAAGGTATTTCAATGTGAATTTGTTACCATGAATTTATATTACAGTGGGAGCTCTTGTCAAGGGTCTGCTTCCTGTTGTGCTCGGTGCTGTAC
>NW_017728947.1:109455341-109513613 GCF_001723895.1 Crocodylus porosus
AACTGTTTCTATAATGCTCTTTTCCAGGGGTGTTGCTTGGTCACGGTGTAACTTCCCTGATTTGTCCAATGTGATGACTTCTGAATTCCAGTTCAGACACTTGCCTATACCAACATCTTCCCTGCCATGTCGTGAAGATTGCATGGGAGCATTGGGGCTGAAATTTTTCTTTTGCTTGCTATTTTTGTGCTAAGTTTATTTGACCCCCAAACCTATAATAAGCCTCCTGGATCCCCACTTTCCCACCTGGAACTCTTAGTATTGCTCTCTCGTTCCCCGGACCCAGTCCCTAATTCTGTTAGCTTTTCCAGTCTTTTTGTGTGTCTCATATCTGTGGGTATTTCTTAGATTCATAAATGCTATGAATATCTGCTAGGATCAGAAAAGACCTCAACAGATCATCGAATCCGACCCCCTGCTTGGGCAGAAAAGAGCGCTGGGGTCAGCTGATCCCAACCAGATGCCTGTCCAGGCATTTCATATCCATATGCAGTGATTCCAGTTGTCACAAGTGCTGGTGCCTTCATTCCCTTCCACTTTATTAAGCACCCCTTCCCCACCACCGCCACACCTGGAATAACTGAAGCTAATCCAGAGGATCTCTGGATTTTGTCCTGTTCTCATTCTTGCAGCAATTTTTGACAAGTTTAATGGCTGTGCATCTCTGCCCTTCTTGACGGGATCTTGTGGATTTCATCACTGACCTCCGGCAGCTCTCTGACAAAGAGAGGAATGGAAGTAGGCTGTAGCTAATGAAAGTTTATGCCTTTCTGATGAGCGAGTTAATCTTTAAAGGTTCCTCCCTGACTTCAGACTAGCGTGATTAATGACCTCTCTTTTCTGCAATCTCACTTGGATGATAGTGTTCACTATCTATAGTCTAATCACAGAGCTGGTACCCAATGCCTAATCCCAAGTCTCACACTTATTGTAAGACCTTGGTTAAGTCACTGGGCCAACAATTTCAGAAGCACCCCTTCTTTTCAGTGTCTTGAATGTTAGGTATTCAGCTTGACCTTTGGGGTCTGATCTCCAGAAGGGGTGAGCTCCTACCGAGTCCAGCTGGACTTGAGTGCTCAGGATTTAAAGTCTGGCCCAGAGAGTCCTGTATGAGGCAGCCCCCAAAATTAGTTGGCAACTTCTTCTTTAGTAGCTCTGCCTGTGTTCCCCAGTGTGTACTATAGGGGTAAAACATCACCATGGGATATTGAGAGTTAATGCTCGTCACGCTGTTTTGGAAAAGAAGAGTGCTTTGCAAAGCCTGAGGGCTAAAGGGAGTGTCACCCGAGTATCCTGAAATGAAAAACAGTCTCTCCCTATGGCTGGGTGCATAGTGAATGAGAAGCCTCCTGCTGAACTGTTTCAATGACTGGTTATCTAAGCAGAGGGAAAACAAATTCCCCTTATCTTCCCCAGCTCCCTGAAAGCAAATCTCTGTAATTAATTATATTCCATTGTTATAATTCCCAAACCTAAGCTGGCTTCCCCAGGGGTATAAAACCAGACCTGAATACAGGCAAGAGAAGGGAGATAGCCAAAAAAAATAAGCCATTTCTTTAGACTTGAATATTAGAGCCTGGTAGAAAACCTGGTCATGACCATTGCAGCCTGACGCAAACTTTCTTGGCAGAAGGCAATATTTTTATCCACGTGATAGATAGGGTGATTCTCTTGCGATGGAGATCTCTGCATGTTCCCTGGCTCAGGTATAATAGTGTAAGTTGTCAGTATTTCAATGTACAGCTATCCTTATTCACCCTGATTCAGCCTGTTGGAGGGTAGGGGGCAGGGGGACCAGCATCGCTTTCATTGCAAGTAAAGTAATGCTTAAGGCTTGGAGCTTGTAAACTCGTAAGCATAACGTTCTGGTGCTTCTCTTCTCTTCCTCCCCACCACCCTTATTCCTTTGTGGCTAAATGTTCCCCAGGAAATGCTAGCTACCTTTTACGCCATGTAAGAATTTATTTGTACTGCAGCGGCACCTTGGAATCCAAGGATTTCATTGTGGTTATTGCTGCATAAACACATGTTTCATACAAATAAATTTCCTGACTTAGAGTTTGTAATCCAACCTGATACTTAGATGGTATCTTCTTACTGTAGCAGTGATGACAGTTAACCATTGGAAGAAAGTACCAAGAGGAAGGGCGACTTTGCCATCTCTGGCTGTGTCCTCTCCAAATCCAGGATTAGATGCTTTTGGGATGACAGTTCGATTCAACAGAAGTTATTAGGCTCCATTCAGGAATACTCATATGACATTTTCTGACCTCTGTTTATACAGGAGGTCAGACTAGATGATCTAACAGTCCTTTCTGACCTTAAAAATCTGTTTAGTCTTATGAGAGAGTTGCAACATCTAAACTTCCTGCCTGCAATTGTGTTTAAAGCATAGCACTGGAGATTGGGCTTAGGGCAATCAACTGGATCTCAGGTTAACACTGAACCTTTGTCATGTGTGACAGATTCTGGGTAAATGTGCAAATGCAATGATGAGACTGTGCTGTAGACGCAGCGGGCCCATTCTGAAACCCTCTAGTTTAAGAAGATGTTGGGAAGTGGCCTGTTGATGATGATGTTTCCCATTCGGTAAGGATTCAGCAGCGTTCCAGAGGCGGCTTGTGCAGTTTGCCTCTCCCAGCTAACCTTCCCTTCCTGAGTCTGTGTTTCTTACAAGTCACTGGGCTTGCCTTTCTAGCATGCAAATGATCCAACTGCAGTGTTTTATGTTTCATGCGTAGTAATTATGAATCCCAGTAGCTCTGGAGCTGGAGCCAATCAAAAAATACCTTGCCTTGTTTGCCATATGTCTGGGTTAAATACTGAAGCAGAAATAAATCTTTGCCCTTGGTCTGCCATTCAGATTTGCCTCAACTGATGTTTTATGTAAACTGTACCTTTTGAATGCCAGGCATTCTTTTTAGAAATGGTCTCCTTTGATTTTTTTTTTTTAATTATTATTATTATTTTAGGTCCAAATCATAGCTTGCATATATTTATAGTTTTCAGAAATAAAACAGAGTATTAAACGTTGAAAAGAGTTTGAAAATCTGAAACAAAAGAAGAGATCTTGAGTTCTGATATAGGGGCACAGCTGCGGGGCTCTGGAGCATGGCAGTACATGGCTTTGCTGCTCATTCACTGCACGGCGTTGTACAAAATGGCTTAACGTCCCAGTGCCCGCAGTTTTCCCTTCTGTAAAAAGGGTGGAGCATGGCACTAATATCCTTCTTTAAAAAAAAAACAAAAACCCTATACATTTGCCTTTCTTCCCTATTGACACATTTTCTTTTGGGAGACTTCCAATTGGAAGAGAAGCATTGTGCCTGGTGTCGGATATTTTTCTAAAAAAAACCCCAAAAAAACTATCGATTCCGACATCCTGCAGATGGTTAACCATATAGCTGTCAGATAGGAGGGGATGATGAGAGTGATTTCACAGCTACCAAATCTCATCCAGTGGCATTTCTTAAACCTGAAATGCCCAAGCTCTGGCTTTAGGTTGGGATACCAGTGTAATTGCACGGCCCCAGGATGATGTTCTCCATATATTTAAAAAAGAAAAAAAAAATAGATTTTTAAAAACATCTTCCTACTGTGTGTAAGGTCAAGCTCTTATTCTGAGGGCAGGTCACGAGTCTTGGCTAAAGCCAACTGTAAGGGAGCGTTGGTGACTCTTGCTACTCTGGATTTGGCCTTGGAAATGTAAAGGCCTTCAGGAACAGGTTCCTCTGAACTATTTCTACTGATCACGTGGCGCAAGTAGGACTTTTTAGAGTGCCAGTGTGTTGAGTCTTAATTGCACTTCTGTCATAGAGCTGAAGGTGCTTTTGCCCTTCTAGTTAAGAGGTAACAGGAGCAGCATAGAGTAGAGTAACTGGCATAAAAGCAACTGTGTGCATCTTGGGGCATCTCCGAAAGAGTGGGATAGACGAGGACTCTGAGGGATTGGTTCAGTTTTTTTAGCTCTGTGAATTGTAGGAATAGCAGCATCCCATGCCCTTGCTTGACAGCCATTGCCCATGGATAACTTCTTGCTTCAGCTAGAGCTGAACAGAGATTATGACCCCCAGAGAACAAATGCATCTTTTTAATTAGCACAGCAGTCAAGATTGCTAGAATTGTAAATGTCAGATTGAAACAAATATTTGGCACGGAAACGTGAATATTTTTTTGCAAGTTGTATATGTGGGTGGCTTCGCGTCTGTCTCTTCTCGGTAGAGCTGCACCCAGTTTGACAGAGTCCTTTTTTTAGCGTTTTACTGTTCTCTCTTTCCGTAGGATTTAGTAGTTAGGAAGGGACACGGAGGAGCTTGGCGATGGCCCCAAGAAAAAGAAGCGGGCGAGGCATTTCCTTCATCTTCTGCTGCTTCCGAAGTAGCGACCATCCGGAGATCACCTACCGGCTTCGCAATGACAGCAACTTTGCCCTGCAGACCATGGAGCCCGCCTTGCCAATGCCCCCAGGGGAGGAGCTGGATGTCATGTTCAGCGAGCTTGTGGTGAGTGTGACTTGGGAAAACGGTAGCGTGCGGCTGTCATTGGGAGGTGGTCGGCCAGCATGGCCAAACCTGTTGGGGCTGATCCTGCTCTGGTGCAGTCCATAACAGATATTCCCCTGGCTTTTTAACAAAGAGTGGGTTGGGCCCCAGGGTTTTCAAACAGGCTCATAATGAGAAAGAATTACATGGATAGCTGCTCTGAGATGACCAGTAGAAGCTCCCGAGTCTCAAAATGCCCTACCTGCCCTGCTGATGCCCTCCGTCCTTGCACCCCCTAAGATCGGCACCCCCTGGAAACACCAGTTGCGAAACCAGAAGGGTACTTCCGGTTTTGCTGCTGGCTTGGTGACTGGCTCCTGGGGGACTACCCCACGGTTGGCGATCTGGTGCCCCCCCCACCAGACTCGGGAGGTACCAATCACCCATGAGTGTAGGCTCATCTTCTGTTTCATCAGAGTAATGGGTACCTTTGGGTCCTGTTCCTGCATGCTCCTCCTTTTTCCTTGCAGCCTTTGGGGGTGTGGCATGGTCCTAGGAGGCACGTGGCTTCTTTTAAACTGCAATTTTTGGCAGTAGGATTGAATACAATAGGCATAATTGTGGTTCTTGTGGTGATATAAAAGACTGTGTCCTGGCAGGACCCCTGTATATACCCCCAAATCGTTGCTGACTCTTGTGTTCTGATTGGAAGGAGAGAGAAATAAAAGGGGCACTGGTTTTTTTTTAGAGCTGAATAATCCTTGGGATTCCCACGCCACGTGGAAGCCTGTCCTTTCAGTAGTCTCTTTGGATGGAAAAAGTTGGGAGCCTGAAAAGTTTTTTGTAGCACAGAAATTTTGAAAATATGTTAATGTCCGAATGGACTGTTTTCAGAATTCCTGAAATGGGATTGTTGCACTGTGGTATGTTGGAAAACGGGCCCCTTTGCCTGTGGGAGAACTTCCCCAGAGGCTCAGGGACTGGATGATTTGCTGAACCTTTGGCTGCCAGGCCTGTGTGTTGCATTATCCTCCTCTTACACAAGAGCGTGGGTGCTCATGACGTCTTAAGGGGTTTCTTCTTGTAGGGAAGGACCTGCTATCTTCTCCCTCTTCCTCATGTCTTATTCTATGGACTGCTGTCAGCACTCTGCCTAGGGAAGCGTTTAGGTTCCTGGGTGGCCTCTGCTAACTGGGCAGCATGATGATAAATGGCTCTTTACTTCCTTCCACCTACATGTTGTACTATGAGCAAACACTCCTCAGTGCCAAGATTTTTCTTTTTCCACCGGCCGGCTAAGAGTGAAGCTCCTCTCGAGGAAACAGATCCTTGTAGTCCTCTTGGAGCCTGCCCGATGGCGTGGGAGTCAGCTCAGGTGTGCTCTACACTACAGAGTTTTTTGCTGATGTAACTGTCACCTACTGACATGGAAAAATGGCTCTCCCTAGCCAATGTAGCTCTGTGAGCAAAACATCTGGTCCAGATACGGTTACACTTTTGAGAGAGGGCTTCTGTCATCCCAGGAGGTTGTCATTAATCCCAACACAAAAATCTCTTCTGCCAATACACGCTTCATCTCTACAAGGCGGCTCTACTGACATAGTTGCACTGGCCTAGTATCATCCCTATCTTGTAGACAAGGCCTTAGTCAGCCACAGGAAATGAAATCCATGCTGTATGATTGGGCAGCAAATTTTAACCTACCGCCTTTGCCTGAAAGGCAAGGCAGCAATGCAGAAGCTTATAATTGAACTTTTACTTTTTTGCCCTATATAAAAAATATATCTGCAAGCAACTCTGGTTATTTTCCTCACTGGTTGAAGGTTTGCAGAATATTAAAGGTGTCAGGAGAAGTTCAAAAAGTAAACACACCTTACCAGGGCAAGGAGGGGAGTTCATGTACACGGTGGTTTTTTTGCCCGGGGGGGGGGCGGTTACCCCCTTTTTTTTACTGATTGCTCTGGTTCACCAGCTCCTTATTGCACTCTCTAACCTGTTGGAATCAAAGATTAGTTTTCAGCATTTGTTAAACGAGTTGGAAAACGTCCCGTGGTTTTTGTACGATCCCACTGTGTATAATATTTGGAACACAGACAGAAAAAACACGTGGAAGCGCTGGGCTGACTTTTTACGCTGCTGACGCCTGATTTAGAGTTTGAAATGTCTCTCTTTAAAAGCCGGGAAATCCTGGCGCTGCCGTACAGCTTGCAGCCAGGAACCACTCAGAAAAGGGCTTGTTCCGTGACGTTCACGCAGACTGTTAGAATCCACCGTGGCATCTGAGCAATGGGTTGAAATGACTCGACATACATTGAGGGAATCTGAGACTTCTCCAGCAGAAGCTGATGGAATTGATATTAGGACAAGTTTCTAACCCTTAGAGGAGTGACATTCAAGAATAGGGATACCGGGGCAAAAACCGATAACTAGTTTTAGGATAGACCTCAATACATTTATGAGTGGGATCACACGATGTGGTTGTCTGCATCAGATGGAGGCTGATGCGACTCAGGAGGTCGCTTCCAGCTCTCTGTTGCTTTTGTTGCTAGAGAGAGATGTGATGCTATCCGTTTGTGTTAGGGTAGCACTGGGAGCCCATTGTATTGAGCTGTGTACATAGGCTCCCATACAACTCAGTAGCTATTATCGGGAGAGACTCACTTCAGGACCATGTTGAAATAGAAAGCATTAGCTACCTAGGAAGCCAGCTCCGTGGGAATTGGAGGAATTCCCTCCTCCTCCTCCCAGTTTGACTCGTGCAGCCCTATGGTGATCCCTAAAGACCCCAGTGGACATCAAGGCTTCATTGGGTCTATATAGGCACATGATGAGAGAGGTCCTGCTTCCAGGGAGCTTGCAGTCTAAATGGAAGAATTGGATGAAGGGTGGGAATATTATACTGATTTTTACAGCTGAGGAGCTGAGGCACAGGGTGATCTAAGTGGCTGGTCCAAAATCACACAGGAAGGCTTTGTACAGCTAAATCCAGATCTCCTGGGTCCTAATCTAATGCCTTAATCATTAGGCCCTCTGTCCTCCTTGCTTCTTGTTATATTTCTGTGATTTTTTTATTTTTTTAGGCTGTGAACTATCACAATGAACTCTTACAAAAGTGGGATTTAAGCAGCGCACGTCTCAAATACTTAAGGCTTGAGATTAGCCTTATGAGCTGGGAGCGATGATGGTGAGGTCATGCCAGCATTTTTGTTTGAATCGTACAGCAAATACTAGCAGTTGCCAGTTCAGCCAGCTCTGCCAACTCCATTTCAGATCCTTGCTAGAGAGACAAGCTGCTTTCTTTGGGTCAGTGCTGGAATACCTTGTCTTGCCTTAAATGTGGCTGTCGTCCTGAGTGTGGAACCTGGTTGCATTCTTAACGCACAAGGGGTCAGTGACCGATTCATGAACGGTTGCACAGCGGCATTTGTCTGCTCCAAGCCTGGGTTACCCATGAGCTTGGCTTCTACATATCTTACCTGCAGGGTTTAGCTACCGTGGCTGGAAACCAGCTGACTTCAGCTGGTGCAGCTAGACTTGTCCAGCCAAACTTGCTTTATCTTTTGTGACACCAAGAACAACCTGTGCATCCTCAAACGTTCCCTTGGAAGAATGGCAGCGTAATGGTATTCTGGTCCCTTTAAACAGATGAAGATATTCTGGTCAGTGCCTGAACTTCTTGTGGATAATGCACGTCCAGCTACAAAAGAGTATCCACCAGACTCTGACCTTCCCTGGCTTAGAGAACATGAAAATGTTGTCAGGTTTCTGGGCAAGCGTTCGCTTTTTTTTAAATTTCTTCTCCCTTCCTTCCCTTTCTTTCACAGTTTGAATGACCTGGAGTCGGAGCCTTGAAGGAACATCTCTTTGGTGGGCACCAGGCCCCATCTGTGTCTCTTGTTCAGTCAGGGCTACTGCCAGCTTTAGCCATCCAAGCGTGCCAGTGTGGACATAGGCCTCTACAAAGCGAACTGTTTCGTTGGGTTTTAGCTGATGCATGCTTCACAGTTCCTTGGGAACTGTTCAAGTTGCTGAATCCATGCACATCTGGAGGATGCAGTTAGCTTTTGACTTCACTTCCAAATGTCATTCAGTCCTTTTGTACTCCAGCAAAACCACCTATGCAGCCTACCTGTCATAGAGCGGAAGTACTTGCTTTTGCTTGGTCCTGCTGCTCATTCACATGCCTAGTTGGCAATATTGGTTTCATGGATACTGCTGCTCCTCTTCCACAATTCTTACATGCTGGCTTCACACTGGAGGGGGATTGCCACATTGACGCTGGGTAAATGTAACCCTCTATTTCAACCTTCACACCAGTCCTGGAACAGAAGCAGTCATAAGCAGATTCCAGGCACTGGCCCATACGCCAGTGCCTGTTTTCCAGGAAGCATATTTTTGTCCAAATATACTGAATAAAGTGGTGATCCATGCATCTGCCATAGTCTTTTGAGAGAAGCTATTACACCTGTTCTGTAACGATCCAGCACTACTTCAAAGGTTAAACTCCATCTAGGTTACATGTAACAGCATTGTTAGGTTACACCTGTGCTAACGATACTTTCCATGTTGTGCCAACATCTAGTCTCTTCATCAGATGAGTAAAAGATTCCCTTGCAGCCGCCAGTCCCAGCTGCTGCTCTGAGGTTTCCTACAGAATACTGTGTGGTTGCTATGGCATGGCACCCTGTCCCTTTAAGGAGTGTTACACACACCCCTTGACTAAATTGATGACCGCAAAGAAGCTTTAAATGCCTTTAAACTCAAATTGAGACATGGACATCATCTGGAACAGAGTACAGGAGGCCTAGTGACTCCTAGCTCACTCAAATAACTAGATCAGGTTCTCCAGAGTATTCCCTATTCCCTGTTGTAAAAGGCAGTGAAGAAGCCAGGGAGATTAACTTAACTGTAACTTTATGATAATAGTGACTTAGTTCATTTATGGATAGATGAAGATTTCATAGACATTAGGGCTAGAAGGGACCTTGCAAGATCATTGGGTCCAGTCCCCCTGCCCCAGGGGCAGGAAGTCAGCTGGGGTCAAATGATCCCAGCAAGGTAAACATCCCAGCATTTCTTAAAAGTGTCCAAAGTAGGTGCTTGCTAAGGCTGTGCAAAATTGCACCCAGCGTTTCATTTCAAAGCTGTTTCGATGCATTTTGAGCTCAAAACAGTGAAATTGAAATGAAACAAAAGCCTTCCAAACAAAACAAGGGAACTCTAAATATTTCAAAATGTTTCAAGTTTTGAAGCCAGGTTTACTGGCTTCGGCACCAGTCCCAGCTGGCAGTACCCAACTCCTCTTATTTGGCAGGCAGATCGGGGGCTGCTGGGGCTGTGCCAGAGTCCTCCCAGGGGTACGTGCCCCTGATCTGCCTGCCAGATGCACAGCCCGCACCCAGCACCGGGAAACCAGTCGTCTTAGCGCCAGTCCCAGCGAGCAGCACCTGGCTCCTCTCATCCGGCAGGCAGATCAGGGGCTCGCCTGCAACCCCAGGAGGGCTGCAGGGGCTGTGCCAGAGTCCTCCTGGGGGCACGTACTCCTGATGACAGGAGCCACGTGCCACCACCTGGGACCAGTGGCAGCAGCGATCTTCCCGTTGCTGGGTGCGGGCTGCACCCAGTGCCGGTTTGTCATCCGGCAGGCAAATTCATAGTTTCATGGTTTCTAGGGTCGGAAGGGACCTGAGTAGATCATCTAGTTTGACCCCCTGCCATGGTAGGAAAGAGTACCAGGGTAAAATGACCCCAGCAAGGTGTACATCTAGTCAAATTGGGGGCACGCACTCCTGGAAGGACTCTGGCACAGCCCCCCCGGGGGGTGCAGGTGAACCCCCAATTTGCCTGCCTGCCATTTTATGATTCCCCATTATACCTTATGCGTGAAATGGTGAAACAGCGTTAAAACAGCGAAACGGTTGCAGTGAAACAAAACGGAGCAGGGATTTCGCAATGATGCACTGTTCCATCGGAGCAGAAGTCGAAGCGGAGTGATGCTGTTTCGCTCGGCCCTAGAGCTTGCACCACCTCTGGGGGGAGCCTAGTCCAGGTTCTAGGGACTCGGACAGTAAAGAAGTTGTTCCTTGTGTCCAGTCTAAAACGATCTTCCAGGAGTTTGTGACCATTAGACCTTGTCTTCCCTTGGGGTGTCGTGGCAAGCAGACACTCTCCCAAGATTAAACCGATGCTTTCTCCCACAGCAAAATAAACTACAGCTGTTCAGTGTGTGGCTACTACAACATATGCGTATACAGTTTTATTAATAATAATGCCAGGTGAATTTGGATATAGAGACCCTATCTGCCTTGCTAGTAACATGGGCCATTTGATGGCCCGAAGAACAACTTGTTGGCTGTAATCGTTCAATGGGGGATGCACCCCCAGGCCTTAGTGAAGGCAGGACGTGATGGTGTGAGCCGCTGTGGCTGTACCGAGCAAAAGGCAATCCCTGCACAGGGGCCCGCATGCTGGAGATGAGCAAGGCTTGTTCCTGTTGATGGCATTTTGGCTTCCCATTCACAAGGGGCCAAGAGGCAGCTGGTGTGAAGGGTTTGGGTGAGAGAACAATAAGGTGGTGATCAGTCTGGATCTCATCACACAGGTTACCAGATATCCAAGCTATCTCCTGATACAGGTCCAACCCTCTTGGTTCTCTTAGACTTGTTTGAGGCAGTGGAACTGGCCCTCCCTCCCAACCAGGGTGCTGGTCCCTTTTAACCTGTTCTCCGCTATCTGTCTGCTCCCCACTCCTGCGTATAAAAGCGGGGTCAGATACTTTCTCCACAGAATCGGGTTACAGCAACCCTATCGTGCCATAAATAAAAGAGCAAGATGAGTCTTGTCTAACTGCCAGGCTCTTTATATGAGCCGGATGACCTAGGACTGCTTTGTTTCCCATTGGGTTACCTTGGGCATGAATGAAACCACGTTCTGCGTAGCGTCGAATCTCTTCCATTGTGTTTAGTTTAGAAGTGCTTGTCCGGGCACCGCATCCTTCTCTGTGCCTTGTGTTCCTGAAGGCGTGGAGAGGTTCCTAACACGGATAACAGTGCCTATGGTGTAAAGCAGGCAGGCTACAGCACACATGCCCCGGGGAGCTTGTGGCATGTGGCAGGTACAGGAAGGAGTGGGGAACACAGTGCCAGATAGGGCAGGGAACAGAAAGCAGAGCAGGAGATCAGTGGCACTGTGGGAGGGAATGGGGTATACCTTATGGCATGCCTGCCGTAAAGGTTGGCCCCCAGTAGTGTAAGGCATCTTACTAACAAAAGTGAGGCACTGGAATAACAACTGACTTGCCTCCACAAAATGCTCTGTCCCTTCCTTCTCTCAAAACCAAGCCCTGCATCAAGTAGACCAGAGGGGGCCAATCTTTTTTTGGCAGGTGTGCCACAAATTAGCATGGCACCCTGCCTGAATGCCGCTCCGATCCCTTTCCCTGACCTGATCTGCTGCTCAGCTTTCTGCTCCCTGCCATTGCTGCTGTGCTGCCTGTCCTCTCTGTGCTCTGCTGCGTGCCGCAGACAGATAGCCCATGCCATTTGTGACACCTGTGCCATAGGTTGGCCACCCTTGAAGTAGACTTCTTTGTAGGAGGTGAGATGAGTGCTACATGGGGCTCTTCCAAAATGCTGGAGTGATAACGAAGAGTTGCATTTGAAAACCAGTGAGTCTCATGTTCTTAAGCCACTTAGGATTTGATGAAAATTGCCCCCATCATTCCCTGCAAGACCAGCCAACATCACTGTGAGGTCAGCCAGGAGTTGTCATCCTTTCTCCCTCACTTTTCATATCCATGAAGACTGAAATGCCCTGGGCAGGGATCCTCGGGTAGACCAGAGCCCTTCATACACCGAGAGCAGTGAATGGGTAGTGCTCCAAATTATTTGTGACTGATCTAAGTGGGGATCTGGCAGAGGGAAGATGTTCCCATGTGTGCACTCAAACACTGTGATTTATGTCCCCCCCCGCCCCGTGACGCTGAAGTTCAAACATTTCTCTATTCACGTTTATGAAGCAATTGGAATTTGAGATTCTGTTTAGCAATAAAAAAAAACTTCTTGTAGTTTATAGTGCTCATGGCTCTGTGTGAATTTACTTCACATCTGATGCACATTGGTGGAACATTTTTTTTCTTTGGGTCTCCTGTGATTTGTGTGAGAGAGCATCCAAAATCCATTGAGATTAGCTGTTTAAAAGAGAGAATGCCGAGTTAATCTCATTTATGTAGGGCTCTGGCTAGTGCACAGGATGTGTGGATAAGATGCTATAGAAATCACTTTATTGCTCTTCCTATGGAACAAATGTATAATCTCTGTATTTAATCCTGGTATTTCACCCAGCTTTATATACACTGTATGGATAAGCCTGTGAATGCTCATTCAGTGGGGGCCACCACTGAAGTGAATGTTCTCTGCACTTTAACGAGCCTGCCACGTGATGACTTCCGCTCTTCGCAGCCCAGGTTTTATTACAGCGGTTTTATTTGCATCAGCAGCTCTGCGTCCATCATACGGATTTCCATTATCTGTCTACAAAAGTATTGTGCAAGGGGGTGTCTGCTTGGCTTTGGACTTCCTGTTCTAACCTATACAGATGACTTCCATGAAGCGGATGAGAGAGCGAACAAATCTTATGTGACAGATCTTAACCACGTCATTTTCTGCACCGGTGGAAAGTACTTGGATGCCATAGTGATGAGGGAAGCCCAGGAACCTATAGAGAATAGACTGGAGTCTTTTCCCATCCAAACCTAATCATAGACTTGTTGAAAACATCATGTAAATGTTGACCCTGGAGCCAGGAGCCTCTAACTAAGCATGGAAAAACAGTTGAAGCTTTGCTTTTGAAATAATATGCTAGCTGCAGCTTCACTGGGAACCTAGAGATTTACCAAATCAATAATTCATGGGGTTTTTTTCTCTGTGGAATCTGAGAATGGCAGCCTTCCCTCCCAGCTGCTAGCCTGTAAGCACTTAGTTATTTGGTGTTTAGCTTTTTAGCTCTCAGGAGTGATACAGCAACATGCATAGTGATGCTTGTAAATTAATAGTTTGGGAAAGTGTACACGAGCAATCCATTAACTTCACAAAGCATTTAGGGCGCTGTTTAGAACTCAAGCTTGGTGGTGGAAATAACGTGGCAATTAGGAGGAGGTGGTACACTGTAAACGCTGTGGGCGTTCATAGCAGTGTCAAGTGAGGAATTAATTTATTACTAGAGATCATGAGTGAAATTTGTTGGGTTTTCTTCCTCCCCCCTCCCCAAACACACACATTAAATGGCTTCGCTCTTTGGTTTCTGCTGCAAAGCAGAAGAGCATGTGGATTTTTGTCCCTACAAATAACATGCTGCCCAGAGGCATGGCAAAGCTTCTGCATTGCAAGTTCATGTGCAAATTGAGGCTAAGGGTGGAATTGCTACTCTTTTTTTTTTTTTGCATCTGGTCACTGCGCCATGGAGACCTGTTACATGGGCTTCAGGATCCCTTGGAGTTTAAAGGAGCTCTAAAAGAGCTAATTTGATTCTAAAATGCCCAATATTTTCCCAAAGCAGAACATGAATGTACTTCTTATAAGCGTGCTTGTGTGGTAAGTTGAGTTTGGAGGCTGCGGACTCTGGCTAGGGACAGATGTTACACGAGAGGTGGGCAATTATTTTGGGTGGAGGGCCGCTTACTGAGTTTTGGCAAGCCATCGAGGGTCACATGACAGGCAGCCCAGGGCAGATAAATATTAATTTTCTAAATTTTTTAGAGGCCCCATGGGCCAGATAGAATGGCTTGGTGGTCCGCATTTAGCCCACGGGCCACATTTTGCCCACCCCACATTACACACAAAGTGGTATAAGTGACAAGAAATTGGTTCAAATCTCTAACGCAACAGAAGTTCAGTGCACATGAACTGCTTTCAAAATGGCTGAAACCAGTTTAAGATCAACCTGTTTGGATATAGTATCAGACTTAACTGATTCAGATTAAATCGGTTTATGGAATTTCTGTCCCATATCCCCTCCAGATTCAAGTTAACTTGCAGTCGGCCAACATCCCAGGATGCTTTGCACCTCCCCTGCAAATCCTGCCTTGTAGGGTAAGCTGTTTGTTTCAGCTGAGCAGGGAAGCATGCTCTAGCACCACCCCCCCCACCACCCCAGCTTCTGCCCTGCATCACTGCAGGCATGTGGCTGCATTTCTGGAATCAAAAGTGAATGCCTGTTCACTTGCTTATCAGTTCAATCTACGCAGTTTAGACTAACCAGAGAAGACTGAATTGATTCAGCCTCAGGCTTTTTGACTGTCTGTACTTAGCCTTTTTTAACCCAACTCCTGTTTGTGGAACTAGCAACCTAGAGGCTAGCCCTGCTGCATCAGTACTAGTGCATATGTGGGCACCTTGTCGGAAAGCACAACTTAAGTCACCAGCAAGCCAACTACTGTTTGCAGAACTAGGGCTGTGACTGGTGTCCTGGCAACACTGATCAATGGCAACAAAAATAACTTTGAGCGGGAAACTCTTTCCACTTTGATTGGCCTATCCTTTGCTGCAATCTTTATCACCTTCTCAAGGTAGAGGAAGAAAAAAAGTAAGATCCATCAGGGTCTTGATGCCTGTTGGGCTGGTGTGTTCCAGGCATGCCAGTGTCTGTAGTCAGTGCTGGACTTGGCAGATGCCTTAGACTCCCCCCTCCTGGACCAGGTACCCATTTATAGCTGGGTCAGCTGGGAGCAGCCTTTTGGCTTGTTGAATTTGCAAGAAACCTTAACTGCTCTGCCAGTCCATACTTTCTCAAGGGAGAAGGATCAAGACTGTTTTTGTTGAATTATGGGAGTGTCAAAAGTCCCCAGGCATTAGACACAGCACATACCTATGGTAAGAGATGGGAGTGAGATAAAGTGAATTGACCAAGTCAGTCTTGGTTCGTTACAGCTGGGGCAGATCAGGGCTCAACCCCAGTTAGTGGTAATTGGGCCATCCCTCAGAGATAAGCCCTGTCCACACTGGCTGTATAAGCTTAAATTAGACAGCAGAGAGCTGGCCCAGCAACAGACCTCCTTGCTGTGTCTTGGACCTTCTTGGGACTCCCAAACCTGACTCTGTGCTCTAGACCCCTGGCTTGTGACTCTTGCCTGTGTTTGCTTGTTCTTATTCTTGTATTTGGATCTCCCAGTCTGGATCAGCTGCTTGGCGTGACTGGGACCTCACCCTTGACCATGGCCATGGCCATCAGCTTGCTATCCTGGGCTAGGACTGATATTAGACTTGACCTTGGCTTACACTCTAGTAAACCCCAACCTAGCATAATCTGCTCAGATTGACCATTTACAGCCTAATCAACCCTTCCACCGAGGTCATACAGGAAGTCTGTAGCAGAGGCCAAATTAAACCTGCATCTCCAGAGTCCCATTCCAGCACCATAGTCACAAGACCATCCTTTCTCTTAAAGGTAAAATTGCTTCTTATATTGGAGGAAGGAATATTATGGTCTCAAGTTGCAGCAAGGGAAGTTTAGATTGGATGCTAAAAGAAAAGTTACTGCTAAAAGAGAGTAGTAAATCACTGGGACAGGTTACCCAGAGAAGTGATGGAATCTCTATCCTTGGAGGTTTTTAAGACCAAAGGGAACCAAGCTTTGGCTGGGATGATCTAGTTGCCCCTGCTTTGAGCAGGGGGTTGGACTAGATGAGCTCCTGAGGTCCTTCTACCCTTAATTTTTCTATGATTCTACAATTCTGAGGAATAATCTATTAACATGGTGTGTTAGGTTGACTATGTGACTCACACAGGTCACTTTAATACAGTTGTCTAATTTCAACTCATTCAAAGGAGCTGGGTGTCTTGCACTGGTTCTTTCTAGCTTGCCGAGTCAGTGATAGGGATCCGTGATTACTGCATTTGTTTGCCTGTGATTACTGCATTTGTTTGCCTGTATTTCAGTCTGTTAATTGTTGCATGATAACCCAGTACTTGTTTTCATCACCTTCTGTTTAATGCCACCTCTGATAATCCCTTAAACATATGTTTTGACAGGTAGCTGTCTGATATCAGAGTCACACACCTACTCATCTAAGAAATAAGAATTTGTTGCCCCCACACATTCTGCAGCCTGGAATAAAATAATACACGGAGGAACAGTATCACAGCAGAATCATTTGGGTAATTGCAATATCTGTTCCTGCTATTAAAACAGCACAAAGCATCCCATTGTTATAATGCTTGCCCAGTTCTAAACTGTAATTTTGTGAAGGATTGCATTATAACATGGTGTGGAACTGAGCTATAGGTACAGGGAAGATGACAAAATGCTGCTAAGATGGGAAAATAGCAAAAATGTTCTGCCTTTATTATGTGCCTTCCACCCTGAACCTCATAAAAGAAGATGATACATAGACAGGGGATGTCTGGATAGTCTCTAAATAATGATTCAGACTCCTGAGGGGAGAGTCCAGGCTTAAATCCTTCTCCAACCACAAGCACTTCGGTACTGGCCAAGGGTGGAGATAGAATACTGGTCTGGATGTACCATGCGTCACATCTAGCGTGGCTATTCCTGTCCCTAACTTGGTTAGTGTTGCACTAAATTCTTCGTGAGCTAGTGTAAGGGGTTCAGGGAAGAACAAGTGAAATTTGGGGGTTTGCTTTTCTGGTAGGAGGAGGTAACCTGAGCAGGAAGCAATTTTACTAGAGAAATCCCTGTTTAATTTCCTCAAGGCAGCTTGCAGGTTTGCAGGAAATAGCATGAAGGGGGAGGCTTTGATTTTTAACTTTGCCTCCATTACATTCCCTTCGGCTCAGTCTCACTGGACAGTACAGAAAACACTAGATAATCTCTCCGTGTCATGAGAGGGACAGTCTTGTAATACCCTGGACCTTAAGGCTAAGTACAGACAGTCAAAAAGCTCGAGGCTGAATTGATTCAGTCTTTGCAGGTTAGTCCAAGCTGCACAGATGAAATTGAAACAGAAGTAAATGTACGCTTACCTTTGATACAGGAAACACAGCCACATGTCTGCAGTGGCTCAGGCCAGAAGCCAGGCAGTGCTAGAGTTTGGCTCTCTGGCTATGTTTATTTCTTCTTCCTGCTGCCCCCAAGGTCTCTGGGAGTCCAAAATCACAACAGCAGGACTCTGCAGGGTTGCTCATCACTTCCTTTTTCTGCTTCCAGGTGTCTGTGGGATTTGTAGCCCAGATTTTTAGCCAGCAGTAAGTTTGAGCAGGGGAAGGGAAGGGGGGGGGTTTAACCCCTCCCCCAACCCCAGATTGCAGCTGGGGTTTACCTTATTGGGGGCAGTCTCCTCCTTCCTCCCCTGCAGACTGGGCTGCATCCCCAGTTGGCCTTGCCCTCTCCACCCTCCCCCACCCCCTTGTCAGCCAGCCCTCATTGCTCCAGCTAGGCAGCAGAGGGACGGGGCCAGCCCTGCTCTCGGGAGCTGACAGCACAGCCTAGCCCAGGGTTGGAAAGCATGCTGGGGTGGGGGGGGACTCTGATTTAACATGAACCGGGAAGGGGTCTGGGGCAGAAGGTTCATAAACTGGTTTGACCCAAACCAGTTAAGTCTGATACTACATTCAACCCAGGTTTTTATTAAACCAGTTTCAAAATGGCTTAAACTTGTTTATATGCACAGGGCTTCCGTTCTGTTACAGGTTTAAGCCAGTTTCTGATCACTTAAGGTGGTTTATATGTAACTTCTCTCCCTAGCCGGAGAGAGCCTTGCTCAGTGCCTGCCTTCAGCTCAGGGGGGCTGAAGCTTGGAGATCTTAATTTTCCTTTGTTAATGGTACTCGGAGCTGAACAATAGGACTGTGCATAATGGCAGCGTTCCATTTCAACCAGTGTTTCAGCATTTTGACAGAACAGCATTTTGTTTTGAATTTTGTTTTCATTTGAAATAGCTGTTCCGTTTTGTTCCGTTGAAATGGTCAAAACGGCAAAACTGTTTCAACATTTCACCCATAGGCTATAATAAGGAAGGACAAAACAGCCTATAACCTTGTCATTTTTGGCTTGATTTGGATGAAACGTGCAGGGATGGTAGCCCCTTCTAAGGGCATAAAGCCTGCCAAGTTTCAAGGAGATAGGTGTAGGGGATTTGGGGAAAAATTCTTGAAAGCAAAACTCATGTCGTGTATGTGTTAAGCCACAGTGGGTTCAAAACTGCAGGCCTGCTGGCCCCTGCTGAGGCCACAAAGCCTGCCAGCTGTCAAGGAGATAGGTGCAGGGGCTTCTCAGTTCTGGGGCCCTGCACCTCTAGCTACTGACAGGCAAAACTCATGACAAGGGTGCTTGTACTAGCTAGCTACTGTGTTACGCAATCTATCATGATTCACTCGGGGACCAGCCCAATACACAGTAGCTAGCTAGTATAACAAGTTAATGAGCAAGGATTAACACCTACAAAACCACAGACTAAGGAAAGGAAAGAATCAGTACAGAGCCGGGAACTGCCTCTGGCCCAAGACAGGCAGTCAAATGCACAAGTACCCATGTAACAAGTTTTGCCTATCAGCAGCTAGAGGTGCAGAGCCCCAGAACCCCTGCACCGATCTGCTCGACAGTTGGCAGGCTTCATGGCTGCAGCAGGGGCTACCATCCCTGCAGCTTTCACCCTGCTGCGCTTTTAACACGCATGGTGTCGTCCATGTCACGAGTTTTGCTTGTCTGCAGCTTGAGGTACAGTTTCCCCCAAACCCCTGCACCAATCTCCTTGAAACTTGGCAGGCTTTGTGGCCTCTGCAGGGGATAGCATGCCCTCAGTTTTGACCCCACTGTGGCTTATACATACACATGACACAAGTTTTGCTTTAGGGTGCAGTTTCCCTGAGCCCCCTGCACCCATCTCCTTGAAACATGGCAGGCTTCATGCCCTTAGAAGTGGCTACCATTTCTGCAAGTTTCATTCAAATCAGGCCAGAAATGACAACGTTATAGGCTGTTTTGTCCTTCCCCATTATAGCCTATGGGCAAAACATCGAAACAGCATCTAAACGGTGAAATGTTTCGACTTGCCTCGTTTTGTTTTGACTGGATGTTTCGACCACATCTGTTCCATTTCGATTTTGCAGTTTCGACGTCAAAACAGGTCGAAACAAAACTGGTGGCGAAATTTCACACAGCCCAATTGAACAACCAAACTTCTATCAGCAATCTTTGGGAGTGCCATGAAAGGCAAAGTTTAGCCAGAGAAAAATAAGTAGATCATTTCCAGTATTAAGCAGCACGTGAGCACATTATGAAAAGCAAAGCCAGGTCAAGCTGAAGCTTTGCTTCAAGAAGTATTGGTTAGGGGAGAGGGAAAAGGCTACATTTAACAGTGCTGGCTGCTGCCAGCTTGCGCTGGATGTCTCACTGGGAGCAGTGTTTCAAGATTGAGAAGCTCCATTTTCCTGAGAGGCCTCTTTACTTTGTACAGTTGTATTAAAATGATGCTCCACTGCCAGAGTAGGAGTATCAAAACCAGTCGGAGCCAGAAAGGGGTGTTTTTCAGTGGAAATAACTCTGACAGAGTGGAAGTTTTGGAGCTTCAGGGCTAAAATAGTCTGACTTTCTGCTTCTCTTCAAATGTCATCTCTGCATGCAAGGAAACTAGTTTTATACTGTATCACTCGTTTAGGACCAACATGGAGCATTCCCCCCCCCACCCCCCAACAGAGAGACACAAAGTAGTGCTATCCTCCCTTATGCTTTTCCAGTCCTGCAAACATGGTTGTTAGTTGGGTTTTGTTTCCAGTTCTACCAGCCAGCACATCTCTGGTGACCAACGTCTGGGGAAGTTTTGCTGGGTCAATCCTTTTGAACACCCTGCCATAAAACAGCTGTGGCATGTTAGCGATACAAGAAAGACCTCTCAAATACAGGTGTCTGTCATGGGGCACATCATATTTATATACCTAATAAATTGGGCTGATTCTATTTCTTTTTTTTATTCTTTTTATTTATTTTTAAGGAGCTGAGTTCTTTCAGGTTCTTCTGTTGCAGTGGGGGGGATCTCAGCACTACTTAATGTGAACACTTGTTTAATATAGAGAAATAGTCTCACTTTAAGGCTGACTCTTTGCTTACTACCATAGGTAAAACCAGGATTTATTGACATTGACGGGGCATGCTGCCCTTGACCATGGCAGGGATGAAGCCTCTGGGTCAGTGGGGGACACTGCAGGCCTGGGCAGGGAGCAGGAGCAGAAAGGTGACCTGGTGTTGTCCTGGAGGTGGGGAGCAGGCGAGCTGCTCCTGCCCTGCTGCAGCCAGGGGCTGTGGGGAGCAGCTGCGTGGGGAGGTGGGCTCAGCCAGGGACAGCAGTGATGGTACACACATTCCTTCTTCCAGCCCATGCTTCATTTTTAATCCATTTGGTTGATCACAGTAATAAAGAATCAGTACACCAGGAAGTCCTATTTATCTGGTTTACAAAGTTTGCTTATTTCAGTAAAAGAAGAGGGAAGTTGAGTGAGTGTGCTATCTTGTAAATCATCTGTAGTCTGGCTAAGGTCAGAGGGTATACTTTAAACATGAAACAACTCAAATCAGCAGTCCTGTTGTCAGAGCAGTTCACCTAGGAATCCGGGCTCTCTGGATAGTGTGTGTTCAATGAAAGAGAACGGTCCCTTTGCCATCAGTAAAGAGACCACAAGATGGTAGGGTAGATTAAAATAAATGACTTTTTGGAAAGCAAAACCACAAAAAAGGATTTCTTTTTTCTTTAAATAACTTTTTTTTTTAAATGTAATGTGAAATTATGACCACCTCTGTTATTGGCTTAAACTTACTATAGCCAGTTCAGTTGTATGAAATCTAGTGGCTGCCAACCTTTTAAACTGGTTGAAGTACCAAACAACCAGAACCAGTGTTTGAGCCTAAAACTAGCTTTTGACAGCTGTGGCCCTGTCTGCAGCTGGGGAGAGAATGCTTTCCTCATTTCAGCTAATTAAATGAACTAGTCCATAACTGAGAAGTGGATGTGGAAATGAAAATCAGGAGAGATGTTCTTTTCCTTTGAATAAAATCTATGAATAAAAATGAGGTGTGAGGATGCAATCTATGGTTGCTTGCAGACATGGAAAAAAAACAACCCCAAAAAACCTGTGCTTTACTTTAAGCTGAGCACGGTCCTGCAGCAAGCCCAGCACATGCCCAAAAGAGGCAGCATGTTAGTTCGACCTGGCTCTGCAGCATCAATAAAGATTAGACACTTTAGTGGGGCTTTTCTGGCGCTTTTATCTAATAGTTGATTGAATTGGCTTTGGATAAAAGTGCCCAAAAGCCCTGCTGAAGCACCCAATTTATGCAGAGCTGGATTGAGCTAACGCACTACTTCTGGTAAAGTGCAGGGTTATTTTTGTTTGTTTTTCACATCTGCAAGCATCCAAAATGCTCTAAAAACTAAAGAGCTGGTGCCCAGATGCAATCATTTCAGTTAGAGGTGATGCTTCCTTTTTTTCAGTAAATTTAAATAAATCTCATTATGCAACATATTTAAGGCCACCACATTTGACTAATCAAGCTATTTAAAACTACTTTTATGCATTAATTGAATTCTAATTTCCTTCCAAACATAGCTTGATGCATGTAAAAAGTATATTTAAAAAACTCCAGCTAAGTATTTTGATCTGTGGATGAAAATGCTAAATAAAAATGGGTATATTTTTTTTCTTATGAGTAGGAAACAAGAAAATGTATCGCTTAGCAATCTATCCCAATTTTTACACAAAATTGTTTAATCTGTTTGAGTGAGCTTTAACTTCCTAATTGAAATATGTATAGATATAATGTTTCCTGCTATTTAGCAATAAGTAAGTACTGGGCTTAATTTACGGACTGGATTTAGTTGCATGTAAACATGCTTTAATGATTACCAATTTATGCAAATCCATCTTTTGTTAGGAAAATAAACAGTGTAAATGAACATCAAGATTATAAACTAGATGATTTAAATGACATCTTGCTTGCAGATTGGTATCATAATTAAAATTGGTGCTGTAAGTCGCTCCGATTGGGGGTGGAAAAAGGCATCTTGCATTCAGCAGCATTAAAGAAGACAGTTAGATAAGGCACGGAGGAAATCGTGCTGATTGCAACTTCCCTTGCTACTACGGCGTTCTTGGATAAATCACATGGGTGAATGGTAGGAAGAATGCGTGGAAAGGGACCAAAACATTGCTACAAGCATTGAGAAAGGAAGTTGAAGCCAACTTCTGTAGGAGGCTTTTTAATGTTTGCTTTGTGCCATGTCTTGCCAAACATCGCCCTTTGCATGAATTTCTCAGCTCTGCAACCCTGTCCTTAAGCATGTGTATAGCAGTGCAGGGTGCTGCACCTGGCACCTGCTCTTCATCAAGTTGCTCGTTCATTAATCCAGTGTTTCCATCTTATGGTGAGATGCAGAGGAAAGGATGCAAAATGAGCACTTTATTTTAATGTGGGTTTTAAAGCAGAATAGCAGAGCCCTCTTACATTTGGCATAAATTCAGTCTCTTGCCCCTTCTTGTATCACGCTGTTCTCAGTAGGCGCTATTTCAAATTCCATGGTTACCTAAGTATCTGCCTAGGAGAGCCGACTAGACTAGCATATGACAAAGTGCAGCGCACCCAGCGTCTCGGACTGCGGTTTTTCCTCATCTTGCCAGTTAATGGGGCTTTGTTCTCCCCTAGACTCCTGAGGATTAAAAAACATTTGATGTCCATTTCTGAGTGTTTGCCCAGCAGTACAAAGAAAGTGGTGGCGTTGCTTGCACTCCACAATGATGATGGGCAGCTGCCCATCCAGTCTTAAGTCTTAGCCAGACAAAGGACCTTGATTAGCAGCGGGGACTCGCTAATCGTTTAATGAGAGTCCGCTGTGGTTTCCATCTTGAGAAAGATGTTCTGTAATGTAAATAGGCCTCTTGTACCCCTTGAAGTCTGAAGCACTGACTGGCAGCTTCAGTGTTTGCTGGTATTTGAAGATACGGGTGTTAGCCCTAGCAATGGATGAGGGCCCGATTGTGCTAGGCAACACGCAAAAGGAAAACTGGATGGTGGTGTTTTCCAGGGGATGCATATGAAAATATATTGATCGTTTGTTTTGGGTTTTTTTGTAATGGAAAATATATTGATGGATTTTATTTAGTTTTTATTTGTTGCAAGTAGACTGTACTTGAGGTTTTCAAGATGGTACCAGGATAGTTTGGGATTCAGCCTCTCCCCTTGTTGTCTTTCATGATTTCAACCATCCATTAAAGCCCCCATTTTGTAGCAGGGGTCTGATGCTGAGCAAAGGGACCATGCCTGTGGCAGCAATCGAAGATAATTGTCGCCAAATGGCTCTCCCCTAGCTGAATAGCAGGATTGCCGCTGCGTGCAATTTATAAAATTTGAATGGCTGAGGTGGGACCAAAATGGGTGCGGGAGCCTGGGGAATCTCTTCCAGGAGCAAGAGAGCATGAAAGGTGATCAATTAGTTAGACATGAAGCTTTGTTTTAAAACAACAGCAGTACTACCTTCCAGGTGACATCTGCTACTGAGGTGGTTCATCAGAAAGCCTGGGTGGGTGGGCTCTGTGCAAATAGACTTGTGGGGTAGAAGGTTTTTCCAGCATGCCCAGGTGCTTTCTTCTGAGTCTCATCTCTTTCTCCTTGGAATATAACATAGTTTTGATATATTAACAAAAATAGTAGAAAGACTATATTTTACATGCTTTGGCCATTTTGGCTCCTATTTCAGCTCAAATGTCTACCACGTCTTCCACCTCCTATTTCTCATCCCCACCAGATCTTATGATCGTCATCATTTGCCATTTCTCATATCAGGTCTCCTCTTTTTCAGCCCCCCTCCACTGCCTTATATTCCTGCTGAGATGCAAATGAAACTTGCTGGTCTCTGTTCCAAAGCTTCACCCAACCCTACCCTTGGATAGGTCTTGGTCTTTCCAGCTTCAGTTTTCCTTCTTTCTTCCAGGTTTCTCTCAATGGAGTTTTGTTCTCTTGCTTGTGAACTCCGGATCTGGTGCCTGTTTCGAGGTCCTCGCTTGTGGGAACAGGCTGTCACACATCATTTTTTGGCCAGCGGCCTTCAGAAAAATGTCCGAGTAACCACCTGCTCTGTAAAACGTTCCAGCTCAAGCTTTTTTTTTTTTGCAGTTGTGTGGGGTATTTTTTGGTTGGTTTGTTGTTTTTAACTCTAAGGCAGGGATTTTAGTTTCTGACATCATTTTCCCAACAAATATTATTTCTAGCCCTCGTTGCTTTCTCACCGTGCTTCTGTACCCCTCCGTGCTATTACTCCATCCATCATTAGCCTGAAGTTCTTTTTTAAAGTGTGCTCTTTCTTGGGATGGCAGAACTCATGATATTGCTTCCATGCTTATCCCTACACAGTTTGCCAATTTAATTTTTATGACATAAACCACGTGCTTTAAAAATAATTTTGAAAGACATGTTTATAATCATTCTTAACGGGGCCTGTGTCTCTCATCCCTAAGTGTAAGGACCCTTTAGAGCAGTCACAGGTTTGGGGGTTTTATTTTTAAGTGGGAATGTGCTGAGCCAGGAGCAAAGCAAATCCTGTAGCTATATTGTACCAGCCTGAAATCCCATATCAAGCTTTTGGAATTAAATCTGCAATGTGAGTGTTTAAAGCATATATCCAAATCAAGGTGCATGTGGAAATGTGTTTCCTCATCTGAAAGGTTAATAGTTTAACTCTATGGGATAAATATTTAAAAGAAGCGTGTCTAATTCCAGTAAAAACACTCTTGATGGAGACTTCCTTTTAGTAGCAGAATCATCTGTTATTTCATGTGCCTTTGACCTAATTCAAATGAAATTCTTGAAATGGCAATGCTGGCAATATTTTCTGTGGGAGCTGGCTAGAAGGGCAAGATTCAAGGGCAATGAATGCAGGGGCTGGGGGACTGCAGAGATGTTAGACTGCAGCCTGCACTCAGGCCTTCACTTACATGGCACCAATTTCAGCCAATTTAAGGGTGTTAGCACAGCATGCAAATGGGTGATAAAGTTGATAAATTGGCCAAATCTTCCAGTTCATTACTAACGTTTGGAAAGGAGCAAAATATGTTTGTATGCGCCTGCCCTGCAGCGCTCTACATTTTACAACAAAATCCCTGGTGAATGTGCGGCTCTTCGTTATATGCTGTTGTCTCCAAAAAACTGGGAAAAGAGTGTGTCTTCCCAGCTGGCATTCAGAAGAGGTCGTGGGTCTGAAGGATAATCCATGGCAGAATAACTGAGGCTGCCGAGTCCTTTTCCAGGAACCCTTGTAGTCCTCCTAGGTGTATACAGTCTGGAAGTGCTCCTGCTGTATAAATCGGAGCATGACATCTTCCAAGCACCAAACTACTGTTAAGGATCAAGCCTTTGCTCTTGAGTTGCTGATTTTCCTGATAACATTCATTAGTCACTGCGTTGATTATAGGGTGTTTCATATTCATTGGCTGCCACCTGTTATTTACTCAAGCATGCCCCCTTCTTGTATCCTGTGAGATCACTTTGTAGGTGCTTCTGAGTAATACCGTGCTGTGTTCTCTGATGACCGAACCTGTTAGAAATTGGACAGAGGGAAACTTTATTTGACTGCATGGGGTTGAGAGAGAGATTCAGTACTGCTAAGTGTAACCCAAACGGCAGAACGCTCACTGCATAGTGTAATGGATAGCAATTGGGTTTGGTCCTCACCCCTGTGAGCCTTCGCCATTGAGCTCTGTTCCCTTGCGTGTCCATAAATTTTGATAACTTTTTTTTTTTTTTTTTTTAAGGAGAGTTATTTTTCCCTATTCAGTAAGTTTTAGTTGGTAAGAGTCCAGCTTTAAATATACATGAAAATATTAAGCAGTCGCAATCGCAGAAGATAATCCATGGGAACCGAGTGAAAACTCCCTCCCGTTTTGAGTTCTCACTTGCATTTATACAGACCTGTTGATTAGCGAGGCTTAATTAACCTTATTAATAAACGTTTGCTATGGCCAACACGCATGCATGCAGATGTGCACACGGTGGGAGTATTTCCATTTTACAGATGGGAGCAGGAGAGAGGAAGACCCAAAGTGACTTTCCCCAGATCATAAGGGACAGACCCTAAGGCAGTGCCAGATTTAGGCTTAAGCTACAGTTTAGGGCTTCACAGTAAAAGGGGCCAATAAATAAGAAAAGAAAAAAACCTGGACATTTTCGTTCTAATATGACAAAAATATACATATATATGGCTCCACAGTTATTATTCGTATTGAGTTCATAAATGTTTGCAGAAGTAAAAATAATTCATCTTAAAATTTCACAAAAATCCGATTTTGTGGATTTTGTGGATTATTTTTATTATATGGGGCCTTTTAAGCTGGACATAGCTTAGGGCCTCAGCATGTCATAACTCAGCAGTACCCTAAGGGTATTGAACCCAGATCCCCCAATGCCAGTCCGATGCTTTGATCAAGATAGCTTTGATTTTGGTGAATGTTTGATCAGACCCTAGCACAGTTGTATGACCCAGGCTGAATAACGATGGAAGTTTTGACTGCTTGTCTGAGCTTGAATATTTTTATTCCTTTCTCATGCAAGGGAACATCAACTGCTGTGACACGGACCGTTCTTTACTGAAATAATTGTTATAGAAATCCAGGGGCTTACTGTAAATTTCTTTTGCACACTGGAAGACTGTCTGTGCATTTGATTTGAGCAAATGATCAATACAGTAAGAAATAAAGCTTAGCAGTGCACATGTAATTGAAAAGGGTCCATAGCATCTTCCCTGTGCTTGAGTTGTTTCCTTGGGAAATGAAATCAATGCGTGCAATAGATTTTTTAAATGAACTTGTAAGCAGCACACTTCTGACTTGATTTTCCCCTTCCATCTGCTGGAGCTCTGCTCCAAGCAAATAGATTTGCGGCGCCCAAATCTGAAGACTGGCAGCAGCAGCCCACCATAGTTTTAAATCCTTTTCACTTCTTTTCTAAGCTTGGGGAGTTTGCTGTACCAGGCTTCCTGCAATATCAGCCAATTTTTTTCTACCCCAGCCTGTACCAAAGGGAACATGCTTCTGCTTTTATACCAGCTGTTCTTATACCAGCTCTTTGAACAAGCGGACCATTTTGCTTTTTGTGCATCTATCCAGCATTCAGCTTAGTGGGACCCTGATGGAAGCCCTTAAAGACTGCTACAAAACCAAATAAAAACTTTGCTAATAAGTGTTTAAGTTCAACCAGTCAGTCTCTCTCTGCCTCTCACTCTCTCTCCTTTCTCTTAAAAAGTCACTTAATTATTCCAGATACAGCAGCCTCTGGCCAGCCTCCATGCGAGCGGTTCTTGAGGTGATTTGGGCTGTAGATGGTTAATAATGGTGTGCTCACTCTTGCAGCACCCGCTGCTGCGCCAGCACACCAAGTAGATTAAAAGACTTTAGCCAGCATCAGCTATTTTAGTGGAAATCCATGTCTATTGGATCAAAGTCTGTTTTGGAAATGCACATCTTGACTCTGCCTGAATCTTAATGTATTTAATTTCCTAATAAAAGCCTTGATCTGTATCTAGGAGATTGCAGTATGGTTCTCATCTTGGGTTGGCTTGCGCGTTTCTTGATGAGATTTGGAAGTTGAGAATAGACGGGATTTGCCTATAAGTGCAAAAGGTGACGGTACTAGTGACCGCCTTTCAAAACAATGCAGCACAACCAGGACCTTAGTGTGGTGGAGTCTCTCTGAACCTGTATGAAAAGCACAGTTTATATTTCCAACTCTTTTCATGTAGACGCTGTAGAGGTAGACTAGTTGAGTTTAAAAAAAACAACCATCCTTTTGCAAAGCAGAGATAGCAAAGTGGAGAGAGAGATTGAGGGGACATTACTTCTAGTCTGCAGTGAATCTACCAGACTACTGAGGTGGGTTCTCACATGCTTCATTTGGCCACAAAACATGGAGCACTGGATTAAAACTCAGGAGATTTGGGTTCGTGCCTTGGACATCCTGCGTGACAGTGAGCCAGTTGTTTAATTTCTCTGTTCCTCCAGCCTCTTTGTAAAACAAGGATAATGGTACATCTTTAGTGCCACTGTTTTGTCCTCATCATCTCTTTGCCTCTATGAGAGAGACTTTCTCTTACTGTGTCTGCTACAGTGCCCACAATGGCAAGCCACGTTCTTGGTTGAAGCCTTTAAGCCCAAATTAAAATATAATTAAAATATTAAGAATAAAGATGAGTGGTGGGATTTGGTGAGGATCTATTCAAAACGTCAGTATGAGTTGTGATTGGTCAAGAATGGCCTAGTGATTCGTTCTTCATTTACACGCACCTTGGATACCTTACTTCATATGGAGCCATAACTCTGTACTCCATACAGTTGTTTTCAGCCAGATGTACTGTAGTGGAAATTTCCCTGCAGCTCTTGGTTAGGTGGGTTTTTGTGGTAAAAAGCACAGTTTGCTGAATGCAATAAAGCTGCTCTATGAAAATAACTGTGCAAAAAACCCCAACAATTATGGTCCCATCAACTGGTTTTAGAGCTGGTTTCCAAAAGCAGAGCGAGGTCATGGATAATTGTCATTATTGACCTGGACAAATGTAATGAATTTGGGGCAATTGTGGTGTTTGGCAGTGGTTGTTGTGCTGGGCTTTAGTTCTGTACAAATTTGCCTCCTTTTATCTGTGTTTTTTGGAAGCTAAAATTGTGTGTTTCTGTTTTTCCCCACAGGATGAACTTGACCTCACAGACAAACACCGAGAAGCCATGTTTGCACTTCCGGCAGAAAAGAAATGGCAGATCTACTGCAGTAAGAAAAAAGTAAGAAACTCCCCTCTATGTATGCAATGGATGCATCTATCAGTGTGTGCAGGGATTGGTTCTTGTGACACATTCCTTACTTTCTGTTTAAAAAAAATAGATTTTTTTCTGAAGGGTTTGTTGAACTGTCCTGGAGACTTCAAGAGAAATGTTTTGTTACTGTGAATCGCTACAGCATGTTTAAGGGAAATCGGGTTAAACAGATCCCCCTTGACTAAAACGGAGGCGATGAGGACACTGCAGGGGCTCTGGCACTCTCCATGTTGAGATGTCAAGATGGCAGGGGTGGGCGCTCCCAAAAGTCCTTGCTGCCATAATTCCAGGTTTGGAATATGCTCAGCAAGAGTAGATGGGGAGATTTTAATTTTTGTCAGCTCTATCAAGAGCAGTGCGGAGCCAATATAGAGGCAACCTGAAGGGTGTAAAGGCTGAGGTTGTACGGCCTAGACCAGTGGAAGCCAACTTTTTGGTAGGCATGCCGCAAACTGGTCCCATACACTCCCAAGTGCCACTCTGATCTTCTACCCCTGCCAGGTCTCCAGCTCTGCTTTCTGCCCTGTCCACTGCTGGGGTGCTTGACCCTCCCCAGTCTGTTGTGTCCCACATAGAGGCATGTGTGTGCCACAGGATGGCCCCCATTTGACCTAGACTATGAAGACTAAGGAAGACTGAAGTTTGCACCATCTTAAGGGTGAGAGATGGCACCTAAGCTTGGACGCTCTGCGTAATTAAAATGCAGTAACACTGATAAAAGACCAAGACTGCTTTAAGTCACCAGTTCATTAATAAAACAATTAGCTTTAATCAGTGTTATTTGAAATCTATGCACCATAAAACCACACGTGATACTGAGAGCACTGGCTGCGTTTCTTTGCCTGTTAAACTAACATGCATAATGCCAGTAACCCCCAATACGTGTGTGTATGCAAAGTCCTAGTGAACATGCAAGTAGCATGCAGCACACCTGTGAGAGGACTGCCCTGTTTCCTTTTGGAAAATGGAATGGAACCAAGATGGATTTAATGGCAAATAGTGCAGGTAATTAGCATTTCCTATAAGTGCTGCTCTCTCAGGATGTTTTTTCCTTCAGTGATGGTCTTGTGTCTGAGATAACTGAATAGCTTGTCAAATTGAGGGGAGAGAGGCTGGCTTTAAGGCTAAGCAGACAGTCAAAATGCCCAAGGCTGAATTGATTCAGTCTTTGCAGGATAACATAAACTGCAGAGATTAAATAACGGGACACATTCACTTTTGATTCAGGAACTGCAGCCACATGCCTGCAGTGGCTCAGATCAGAAGCTCGGGGGTGCTGGAGCATGGCTCGCTGGCACACAACCAGCCTGGGCTGTGTATTCAGTTTTTCCTGCTGCAGCTGAGGTCTCTGGGACTTGCAGTCCAGAATTACCGCAGCAGGACTCTGCAGGCTTGCTCATCACTTCTTCTTCCTGCTTCCAGGTGCCTCTGGGATTTGTAGTCCACAGTTGCAGCCAGCAGTAACTTTCAGTAAGTTTGGCAGGGCGGCTCTGTACTTGAGGAAAGTGGGTTTAAACCCCCGTCCCTGGACTCAGACGCCAGACGGGATTTGCCTGGGAAGGAGCAGTCCCTGCTTCTCTCCCCATCTCTCTCTTCCCCTCCTCCTCCTCCCAACCCTTCTCTGGCATAGCCCAGCCCAGGGTTGGGAAGCATGCTGGGGGGGGCTCTAAATTAACTTTAAACCAGGAAGGGGTCTGGGACAGAAGTTTCATAACCCAGTTTGACCCAAATCTGTTAAGTCTGATACTACATTCAACCCAGTTTATCTGAAACCAGTTTCAGCCATTTTGAAACTGGTTTATGTGCACTGAACTTCTTCTGTTACAGGCTTAAACCAGTTTCTGATGACTTAAACTAGTTTATGTGCAACTTCTGTCCCTACTCTAAGTGATGTTGATGTAAGAGGCAACACGGTGCTGAAGGCAGGGGCTGGAGCAGTTTTTGTGGAGCAGCTGCAGTCAGCTGGCATTAAGGGCTCTGTGTCCTGGGAGCTTCAGTGGTGCTGATGAACCCACTGCACTGAGCCCCTTGTCACATGGTCTCGCAGGGTGGGTGGACTTACTCAGCTTCTGCCTTGGTGGTGCGTTATCACAGCTGCAAAACTGCTATCATTTGCACAGTCTTTCTGTTGGACAGATCATAGCTGCCATCGAACATAGTTCAGGGAGGGAAAAGACACCTTTATGTGGTTATTGAAATGATGCCATTATAACAACTATTAATGTCGACTATGGGCATTTTAAAAGCCAGTACTCTTGTTCCCAGCACTCCTCCTCTTACTCGTTTGGCCCTGTTGGCCTGTTCTGGTGGTATGTGATTTATGAACGCAGGCTGAATGCTGACCTAATAGTTGGCCTGATAGGCAATTTATTCCCCAGCTATCCTTCTTGCACTTGGTTTGAAGTGCCAATACAGTAATGTGCAGGGCAGGTCAAATCTCAGCCCTTGGAGCTTTGGATTCAGTGCAGAGGTCACAAACCTTATCCCCCTGCAGTTTAAACAGGCGAGACCAAGGTTCAGACATACTGCCAGAGTGACAAGCAGAGGTCTGATAAGAGCATCCTCTTACTATGTCTGTACGTGCAGCTGCTGTGGGGTGTGCATTTCTGAGCTGTCTGGGAGGAATTCTGCGACAGTCCTCTAAGCTGAGGGCAAACTTGCTGATACGGAAATCCAAGTTTCGAGCCCTTGATGTTAGTGGGTTCAAAGTATAATCTTTGTGCAAACTTGTTTTGTTTTTTTTCTTTTTAGACTGAAGTGAACACTTTTAACCTCTTTGTTCCAATGGTGGTTTGTAGAACCCTAATCCACTCCTGACTGCATTGTCGTCCCCGGAGAGGGCTGTATCATCTGGGTGGGGAGTGAGTGCAAGGAATTGTGCAATTCCAGGAATCTGGTGGCAGCAGAAATATTAACAGTCCCATCACTTCACCCCCTTGTGCCCATTACTTCTCTTAGCCAACTGAGGCAGCAAGGTTATGAAATGCCAGACTGCTGGGGTCATAAACTGCATCCGTTTAAAGCCACAGCATATGCACTGTTCCTGCACATCTCAACGGCAACAACGCTTCCCTCCATCTCAGGCTGACATCAGGCTTAGTTTGCTCTTGCAGGAATACGCTGTATTGCTGCCAGTAAATAGCACTGAAATATGTATATCTGTTGTCACAGAATAATCCCAGGCTGCCACAGACTTGAATCTGAGGGGAGAAAAGATGCGAGCAAATTGCAGGCGTAGTTCTTAATCAACAAGACAATAAGCAGCAAATGCTTCATCGCTGCTTCCCGGTTCAGTGCCGTCATGTGCTAGTGGGTCTGGATAAGCACAGAGATGACAGAGCTTTAAATCAAGCTCAGCCTTATAATTATGTGGTGTGTGGAGCCCACACGTTATCTAATCTGTTGGGATATGGCTTTGTTGGCTCTAGCATCTCTTCTTCTCTCCTTGTTCTGCCACACAGGCGCACACCCCATCAACTCTTTGGAAACCCGCACTCCACTTCCTGCTTTACCAGGACTTTTAAAGAAGCCGATTACAGAATTTTATTGCTGCTTAAAAATGTAATCCTGTGAAGCAGTCAGCTTACTCCTCTGTCCTAAAAGCAAATCCTGCGTTATGTTTAGTTACCCTATTCTCCCTGTTGATCCCGTTGGTTTTAGCTGCTTCCATTGTGCCCATCAGGGTTAGCCACCAGCGGGCATGCAGGCAGTCTGGCTTCGAAGGACATAGCAGCCGTAAGACAGAGGAGCAGGGAAATGGAGGCTGCTGTTCTGTGCCTTCCTTTCTTTTTAACATGACAGAAATTGTTAGTGCAGATGGTTTTTAAAAAGCAGAGATTCTAAGAAATGGAAAATGATGCACATGACCAAATGCTCCATTGCTCTGATTTAGAAGTCTACCTTTTTTCCTACAAAGAACTACAAAAACCTGTTAGCAGTCAACCACCGACTAAGAGAGCAGGGAGGAGACAGAGAGACACAAATCAGCCTTTGCAAAAATACGAGGGCATCAGTAACTCCTCCTCTCTTCAGGGTTATAGAGGAGTTTAAGGGACCTTCCAGGGCACTAAATCCAGTCTCCTGCATTCACAGGCAACCAGTCATCCACAACGGTCCCTAAGAGCACCTGCTCCAGGCAGGCTGTTGGCAGCCATCCTGTCTCCTCTGCTCTTTTGAATGCCTACACTGAACCACACGTGCCACCCCTGTGTACAATGCCCTGTGGCTATAGGTTGAGAAAGGGGTCCAAGTAAACTATCTGGTGAATTGTTTGGATAAATGACTGCCTGGGAAAGCATGGGACTGTTAATCCCATGGCCTAGGAGGCCCCTTCTAGCCCTAAACTCTCTTTCTCTTGTATCATAGTCCTGGCCTACCTACTTTTTACAATAAAAGCAAAAATCCCCAAACCACAAAAACTCCATTGTGTGCCACAAGAAGGGGCAGGAGAGACTAAGTCACCACCAATGAGTAGGGCACTGCTATGGCAGGGAACCTGTTCTTTTGAACATGCTGGGACAATCCTAGAAAAAAGGATCACACCCACATCATGCAGGAGGGCAGCAAATCTCTACTGGGCCTTGGCAGTCTGCCCTCAAGGAAAATCCCTTCCTGACCCCACACATAATTATGAATCTGCTTTTTTCAGGATCCAAAGCAATTAGCACTGGTGCCATAGCACAGGCAGCTTATGGTCATGCACCTGAAGGAGAGGTTTTGTCACCATCATGGGTGAGCTGTTCTCATGGGTTTATGCTCAGTGTGTGTGATAGGTGTGTGTGTGTGTGTGTACACTGAGCATTATATAGATATAGATAGATATATCTATATATCTCTCTCTCTCTCTCTTTATATATATATATATAACCCTGTTGTCTTAGCCGTAAAGATTTTGCCAGTTATCATCCCTAAGTAACAGGGCTGCTGCTTTACTCCATAGCCCTGTTCCACCCTCCTCCTTGCTTCTAAGCCAGAGGTTGACAACATCTGGCCTGCGAGGTTTTGGCAGCAGGGGCCTCCAGCACCAGTTGCTCCCCTGCAAGGCTGCCATGGGGAGATGTGGTGATGGTGGCTGTGTCCACCTACCCGCCCACCTCCGACCCAAGCCAGCAGCCTAAAAAGGTTGCCGACATCTTTTCTAAGTTTTAGCGGGCATCTGTTTCCTGCTGAGCCCCAGGGACTAGTGAGGGGCCCCTAAGGGCCCTTTATACTGCCTTGGGCAGCTTCTGCAGAGGATTCAAGGTCACACCACTGTCTCATGGACACCCCATTCTTCCTTCAAAGTTATGTGCTTTTATAACAATGAAGCACTAATAAATATAGCAGTTATTTTGAAAAAAGATGCTCTGATAGCTGACTAAAGAAACTGGAGTATTTTGGAGCCCTTAGAGCAGGTTTCAATGGCAGGATGGGAAATAGGCTTCAGAGGTGTATGCCTGATACATCCACACAATGCCTGGGGCAGCGCCAGTTGCTGTGGTGCCAGTTGTTCGTGGCTATTTTTACATCCACGTGGGCCCTCCCCCAAAGGGAAAAGAAACTAACTGCTTTCAAAGTGGAGCTTGATCAGTCTATGAAAAAGATTATCTGCCATGATTTCCTGCAGTACCAGAGGGTTGTGTGTGATGACCCGGGCAGGCCTTTCCTACCCCGTGTTTGCAGGAGGTATAGGCTGGCATTGGCAGCCTTATTTTGGGAGCAACTCTCCAGCAGATCCTGCAGATTTCCACCTTCGGGTGTCATGGACCTGCTCATCTGAACATTGCCAGACAGGGCGGCACAGTGCCCTCACTTGAAAACAGAAGTACGACCCTTGGAGGTGGGAGCCGAGCTTTGCCAGGTCCTGTGAAGACCCTCCGAGCCTTGCTGCCTGACCAACTCATGGTGGCTGTTGGTCTTGCCCCATAGAGCTAAAGCTGCCAGCCTAGATTAGCAGGGCTTTCTACCTCCTTTGTAGCAAGCCGGTCTGCCAGATCTTTATACTGATTGCAGGAGGGCAAGTGATGAGAAACAAAGCACCTTGCCTTAGTGGGGTTCAGATTTATTACAGAAAGTGGAGCTGCGTGGATCAATTAAAAAGAAAAAACCCTGTAATGGAGAATTGTAAGTCTGTGGGCAGTGACCCAACCGGGGAATGCAGGAGGCGTTAAACAGAGCAGTCCTGCAGCACTCCATCAGGAAAAGAGTTGAAGGAGTATAGTTGAAAGGTCCTTTTGAAGGGGTCAGGCCAGTGCATGGCTGTAATAAAATAGGGAAACGAGGACATGGAGGTGCATAGACAGAAGGATCAAATAAAAATTGAAAAGTAACTATAATTGTATGACAACCTGTTTTTATAGCTCTTCTAAAACACTTTCTCACCACTGGGCTCGTTCTGCTAGGGAGGATGTTGTTAGAAAGTGTGGAGAGGAAGGACAGGGGTCCCAGGTTTTAGGTGGTTGTTAGGATAGAGGGAACGAGCTTCCTCCAGAGGAAAAGGGTATCCTTGGAGATGTCCTTTAAGACGGAGGGTCCCCACTCAAAAGTAAGTTAACATACAATACTGATGCTAATTATGTTGTACCTTGTACTTGCAAAGGATCTTGGCTCATTTCTGCTGATGTAACTTTCCGCGGTGGAAGCCAGACTTTATGAACTCACAAATGTAGTGGGGTGAAAAGAAATGCAGAATACATTTTAGAAGCTGGTCATCAATAATAACATGGAATGGGCTGCTGGCCAAATATCAGCTGAAGGAAAGACACTAGTCCTCACATTTTACGTTCAGCTCCCTGGTTATTGAAACATCTGTACAATCAGGTGGAAGCTGGGGAGGAATGTGAAATAACCTGTTTGGACAAGGGGATTCAGAAGAGTACTACGAAGGGTTTTAAATGCATAGGATGCTTCAATACAGTGAATATTAGGTGCAGTATTGTTGTATTATTAGGCTAACTCCATGCGCAGTGAAAGCTTACATTTAAATCTACAGTCTCTTCAGTGCTCAATGTAAAATGGAGATTCCCTGGAGGTATAAACTGAGAGCAATTCAGTATTACATGCTGGGAGACCATTAAAGAGGAAGGAGGTGAACAGAGAAGTGAGTGGTGAGCCCAAATTTTTTTTTTCTCTCCCAGCCAGATGAGATGGTTTCTTTCCTGTCTAAGTGTTTTCCACCCTTATCTCTGGAGATTTTCATATCCCAGCAAACGGGTGCATGCATATCTTCAGCATGTGACTCATTCACAAAGCTTGGAAAGATAGGATGTCTGTATCTCAATTACTTTAAAACCGCTTTCGGTGTAATACCAAGATTTGTAGTAGAAAGTGACCCAGTCTTTCTCTCTCCCTTGCACCAAGTCTCCCACTTGGAGTTTTGCCCTGTTTCCTCATCTGGGTTGAATGAAAAAATATTTCATGGCCTGTTTGTGTCCAGAGTATACCTGCGATTGTTGTTGCAACGGCAGGTTGAACTATTGTGCCAGATGTAGCAGTCCATAGATGACATTTCAGCTCTTCTCACTGCCAGGCACTGAAAATGAGCTGTGTGCATGGCTGGGGGTATTTTTCAATAGGAAATGTTTGTGGTTCTTATCTTTAAAGGTAATTCCCTCTTTACTTCCAATCACAACACACTCTTTTGTTTAAGTGAGGCTTTTTCCCCCCGGTTTCCAGCCAAAACCTGCATCTGTTAGCAATCTTTTCGGATTTAAAACTGAAGCTTTTTTAAACAACGAACCATCTGACCATGAAAGGCATCTGGTCATGCTGTATTTGCTTATTGTTAGCATAATTTTTAACTCTGGGAAAAGCAAGGAGCTGGTTGGGTGCTAAAAAATAGACTGTGTATTGTTATGTGCCAGTCTCGATACTGAAGTTACCTGCTCAGAGAGAAATCCTATTCTGTCTCAGCACTTAGCCAGTGATGCCGGCAGGATCATTTCACTTCACAAGTGTTTAGCAATATGCTAGAGAGCATTGCTCATTGCCTTTTAGGTGGAATCGTTACAATATTGAATGGCTGGGATGATTCGGGGTATTTGAAGAGCCACTGCAAGCCAAAGGCACTGCTGGTATAAATGCGGCAAATTTCCACAGAGCCGGGCTAGTTGCTAGACCGCTGGAGAATGTGGTCTGATCTGTTCAAAAATTGCACTCACTGCTGTCCGACTGTTTTTGAAGTCTTTCTTTCTAAGTAACATCTGAGATGAGCCCTAGGGAAAGGCTTGGGAATAAGTCTGTATTTTAGTTTGCCCTGTGGATTTCTTGGCATGATAAATAATGTTTTGCTGGGAATGCTCTGGCGGTGTTTGGGCCTTTCTGAAGCTGAAAGGGACAGGGGAACATCTTACCAAAGGAGAAGGTGATGACAGGCATAGCACTTGGGGCTACTTCTGGCTTTTTTTTTTTTTTTTTATAAACTAGCTTCCGAGCCTTTAAACTCCAGGTCAGCCTTCCAAGGCTGCTGTGGCTGGGTTTGCTCCTCAGCAGTCCAGTACCAAAGCCAGGATCCATATAAACACCAGCTATTAAAAAGTGCCTATGTGTGCAATGATGTCATCCTCATGGTTACAAGGCTGAACTCATCTCTTCCTCCTTGTGATTGCTCTGGGTACATCCTATCAGGTAAAAACCTAATGCTTCTCATCTTCAGGTGGTTTTTCGTAGGTCTTCCACTCCTAGACAGGGCCCTCAATGGCAGTGCCCCGGTTCCTGACTCTTCTCATTCAGCCAGTCAAGCTAAGCGTGGGTGTTCGTGATTCTTCCTTTCAAGAGTTTGGTTGCAGCAAGGACAAGCAGCCTTCTTGCAGCCACGTTCTTTGTTTTAGTGGTAGGCAGGAACCTTTTTTGAGAAGGGGGGTGGGGAAAGAAATGAAGAGTAGATCTGCATGTCTGTCTTACCTTCCCTGATGAGTTAGTCTGAAAAGTGCCTCCCTGCCCTGCCTTCTGCCTGACTTGAGACTATCATGGCAAACTACCTCTCTCATTCCTGAAAAGTAACCTTGATGGGTCTGTTTTCTCCAGTCCTCCTTGCTTGTGCCTGTCTAGTTCTCCTCAATCATGTCCTTCCTCTGAGTTGGCAAGGGTCCCTGTTGAAATCCTGCTCTATTTCTCTTGTTCTTCTGTATTCCTAGACTTGGGCCTTTCCTGTTCCAGATGCGTTCTGCAGGCTGGCTCAAGATGGGAAGTGAAATCATCACAGCTAATAGCCCTGGCAGAGTCCCTTAATGACTCCCAAGTGTTTGCTCAGAGTTGGCTATCTTGAGCCATTCTTTTCCTTCCTGCCTGTTGCTGTTTTCCCCAGGTAGTCCTCGGTGGAAGTTACCCAGTGTTTTCATACAGTAAACATCCCAGTAACCAGGCCAACAAACCCTATTCTTCAATTACTGCAGAGCAGCTTGAAATCAGTCACAAGCACCTCGGGCCGCACATGCTGATCTTGTCAGGAGACGGAGACAGAGGCAGACGCAACAGTTAGCTCAAAGCAGCCTTGATTCCCTTCCCTTCATCAGCCCTTTCTTCTGTTCGTTTTGGAGAGGTTAAGTTGCAGAGTTAACCCCCGAACAGCCCCCAGCGTTATGGGTTCGGCGAATGGGAGTTGTCAATCAGAACAGCAGCGAAGCGCTATTCAGCCGTGTTGGGTCTGGCGGCCTGAAGGGAGTTGGCCATGAAGTGTCCATTTGGTGACTGGCGTGGTAATCCCCCAACATAAAGGGGACTCGGTTGTAGCCTTAATGCCTGCTAGGGTGGAGGCCTGGTTTTCAGGCGAGGATGAGACGCTTGTCTCAGGGTAAGGTTACACTCCAGTCAAAGGCATAATTGTAGTTCATTCAGAATAGTTACCTTTGTGTCATTCAAGGTGTCAAACTCGGCTCCTGCCCTGGGCCACATCTGGACTGCAGGCTACCTGAGCTAACTCGACACTGGCCAGCGTGCGTCTTGATAACAGCGCAGCGTTCAGCCCAGCCCGGCTATGCTAAATTGTTATGTTGTGTTCCAGTATTGCAACCTCCATTTAACTCCATGCTGCTGCTGCACTGTTACCTGTGCCCAAGTTATTTTAGCTCCTTCGGGGGTGTCTCAAGTGGCAGTTCCACCTCTGACTGCAGCATAGCTATGTACGTTTAGCTACCATCAGCTTCAGACCAGAAGAGCAGTTGGGTGGGAGTCTTCAGCATGACATTGAGACAGATCCCTGAACGAGAACGGATCTGGAAGTGTGACACAAACTCCTAAATGAGGGGTGCTGAATGGGACTCGAAGTTCTGGATGTGGCCACAGATGTATTGTGTTACCTCAATGTTAAGGTCACTGCTGAGGTGCCCTGGGGATGATGAATTAGGAACGCCCAAAGGGAGCAAAAGAAGCAAGCTGCTGCTGGGAAGAGGCAATGCAGAAGCCTGCACTGTACAGCGAGTGGCAGGGAGAGGTTCGGGAAAGTGTCATCTTCGTGCGGTAGGAAAGAAGAGAAGTGGAGGAGGAAAGCAGGGGAGGGATGTGAACGAGCAATCAAACAAGCAAGCTGGATGGGTGCATGCAGCTTTACATTCAAATTGCACCCCTACCCAAATGCCACCTTGGTTTTAGTCACTTGTCATACAGTGAGGACAGACCTGCTACCCACCTCCCTACCAAAGCGCATGCACCAGGGCCTCTGCATCTCTGACCTTTTCCTTGAGAAGACTGACATTAATGAGGCGCTTTGTCCCAGCGCTACTTTCCCCACGGCACCAGGCGCTGATGAAATGCACTAGGTTTGTTCATCAGGCTTAGCCGTAGCATTTGCCCACGACCTCGGCGGTGGTGTGAATGGACAGATCGTAGGATCGGTCTTTTTCCCACGGACGGAGGTCAGGAAGGAGTGCACATCTGGGCTCCTGCGTAGGAACGCCTTTGGTTCCTAGCATGTTTTTCTATAAATTTTGCCAAAACATTGGAACCACAAAATGGGAAGACAAGGAGAGAAGGAGATGCATGTTGTAGAGACTGGTTGTTTTTATTTTATTTTTTTTGGGAGGGGGGGGGGGGAGTATTGGTGCCCTACAGTTTTTGCAACAACCCTTGTGGGAGGTACCTGAGGGGGACAGGTGCCTGAGTAATTTGTTGTAAATAGTCCAAATTGAGGAGGAAAATAATGTATGGTAATTTGGTAACTGCTGAAATAGCAGCTCCTACTAAAAAATGACTTGAGATTGTGAGTATTAGATTGGGATATGGTCTAAATATTTAAAAATGAGATGTTTTACCTAGGAAGCTGGGACTTGCATGGCAACTTCACTCTCAACTACTGAAGTGCAAGGTTCACATACAAATACCCTAACTCCATCCTTCGGAGGCAGGAATAGTGAAGTCATTGCCTTGAGAAACTGGTAGTGAAAAGGCCCAAGTTGTGAGAACCTGAAGGAATGTAGGAGTTGGCCAGCTGGGGGTGTTTATACAGTAGACTCACAATAAACCCTCTACATCCTCAAATGAATACGTATGCCCCATCTATTGAGACCACACAATGAAGAGCGTTGCTGGCAATGCGGCTTTCTAGACTTCAAGTTTCCTCTGTCCCTCCATCTGTTCAGTGCTATTAACACCAGCGTGATTCATGTTGGCCATTCTTTCCTTACGTTAATCAGCAACCACCCAGCAGATACTATTGTGGGCTTGGGAGAAAGAATGAGCTGTCAGTGCTGGCTCTGTCAGCACTTGCTACCTCAGCCACAGGCAGGAAATACTTGTACATAGAGGTATTGCAGTGTATTTCTGACGACAGGTCCAGTGGCCTGTCCAGCATATTTTTTTTTTTTTTTTTGAGCAAGATGGTATAGAGGTTGGTAAAGCTGGACCAGCTGTAGCTTTTTGAAGGAGAATTAAAATAATTTATTCCAGCTGACTGTTTTTTCATCCTGTTGTGCATAGGACCAACCTGATGACTCTATAAAGCAGGTTGTGCCTCCCAATATCACTGTCTTAGGGGGTGCATGCATTTGTCGGGAGAGACGTGGGCAGCCCCGTGCTGCCTGCCGCAGGTGTGGCACCCCTTCTCCCTGTTCCTCTCCGCAGTGATGCACACCTCCTCCAATGGCTTCCCATTGCCCAAGTGGCTTCCCTCCATGTCTGAAGAACTCGCTTCCCAGCGAAAAGCTGGGGCACAACTTCGCACCTCCGTTTCTTCCAAGCATGGCTGGAAGGCCCATAGGCTGCCCACAGGCCTGCCGAGGTCAAGTTGATGAGTCCATGCTCTGCCTTCACCCAAGGAGCTGTGTTGGTGTTGCATGCGTCTTGAGGACGGGTAGTGCACTGATGACCTACAACTTTTTTTGCATGCGTCTTGCAAGGAGGTAGTGCATTGCAATCCAGCCTCACTTCCCCTCCCCGTTAATGAACACACAGCACTTTCAGCCTCCTCCTGATCCTGAGCAAAGACTTGCAAGCTACCTCTTGACAGGCTCTACCGTATGAGCCTTCACCATCAGTACAAGTGACACAAAGCTTTTTTCAGCAGAACATTACCCACAGCGTCAGCACCTACCGAACTCCCCCAAGACATGAAGCAGCAGCACGTTATCCTCTTCCACACACACTTCTCCTTTTACTTGCTAAGGTGCAGCCCTTGGTGCTCAGTGGTGAGTTCACCTGGTTGTTGGCATTGATTAACAAGGTTTTTATCGCACTGCACCGTGAGCTCTTCGTTACATCGGGATTGGAAGAAGGAAGTGAGGGAGCCCTGGGGGAGATGAGAAAAGGGAAATATTTATAATCTGGCCAGTTACTGCTAAATGAGCAGCTCTGCCTATTTTGCTGTTTGGCTTTCCTCCCTTTGGGGACCCCTGTGCTCCACCACTTCCTCTTTGAGCCTAAACAAACAGCGCTTCCCTCTTTCTCAGCCACTCCTGACCCTGGCCTGGGATGCCGACATGCGTCCTGTCTTGTCCGCACACCAGCCCAACACAGGAAGGTGCTCTGAGGCATGCAGACGCTTCCCACATCTGCGGCCAGGCCACAGGTGCAGAGTGGAAGCTGTAACATCTGTACAAACAGCCCCTGGCCATTGGAGCACAGGCTGCAGTAAGGATTACCAGCCCCCTCCCTCTTTCCCTTTCCACCCCATTTATCATCAGCCTGCTGTTATTGCTCTTGATCTAATTCCCTTCCTATCCTGTGAAGAGCAGTGGCACTGAGGTGGGAGGGATGGGAGGAGGAATCCATTGCTTTTCCTTCAGGCTATCCCAAGCTGGGCCTGTGCATAAGAGATGCTAATCCACCCTGGCACCTTTCTTGTCTCTTCCTCTTGAGCTGCTGCTGGGGACCAAATGGTGTGTCTGCATAGGAATATTAAGAGGTAATTGCGAGGAGGCGAGGCCAGGTCTCCGTAACCCCTGCGGGGCTGTGTGATGGTTGCATGCCGCGCTACCCCTCAGGGCTAGATAAGATGGCTCCTGCCATGTTTCTTTCTGGATGCCATTGCATTACAGCAGGATGAACTTTAGGGCTCTGCTTCAGGCCCTGGAGCCTTTAGAGCCTCCCAGGAAAAGGATCTCATTTAACCTTTCCTTGTTTTCCCTCTAGGCTTAGCATGGCAGATGGGAGCTGGGGTCAAGTGAAGGGTAATTGCTCATTGCCATTCAGCAGTACAGGGGCCCCATTAAAATAGAATGAGTCCAGATAGCAAGTGAAATGAGCCAAGGACAATGGGGAATGCTGATAATGTCTGCGTAGCCCGTCCTACCGGGAAGGATCCCCAGAGGACATACCCAGGCCTGATGGGGGAGGGCAGGTATGCCTTGTAGATGTGAAATGCGGCAGCTTAAAGCGGGTGGAGGGTGACAGCTGGTCTGCAAGTGGATAAGCATCCCTGCAGAGCTGTATTGGGTGGGCGGTGATGGAGGGCACCCTGCCTGATTGCAACTACAGGACAAGGCTTAGGAACTGGATTTAGTTACAGGGCGTCCAACTCCGACCCCAAAATAATACGTCTGCTCTTGGGGCACAGGGACGAAGCCTGGGTACCTTTCAGAATCAGCACCCTGGCTTTAGGCCTGATCACCTTTCTCTATGTGTCCCAATACCTTAATTGTGTGCCCCCAATGGTCATGGTGGAGCACCCATATTTTGAGGGTACCAAGTTGGAAGAAAGATCACCCATTGAATGGCACTATGTCTTGAAGATGAGTGTCCTTTATTTTGTCTTGAATGCATCCCTCTGAGCGTGGCTTGCGCCTGCCTGCCTTGCATCCCGCAGCCTGCATGACCGCGGCTCACGATAAGGCTCCTCACGCCCATGCCTGTTGTCAGGCTCATTTTTAAACCAGAGTTACTGTGAAAGCCTAAGAGCTTCCGTCTTGGTGGCAGGCATCCATAGGAACGTGTTACAGACTAGATCCTAAGAGATCTACAGCAGTGACCTTCAGTATGTTCAACATCGTGAATTTTGGTTGCCTTAAAAAGCTTCTAGCCCTCTTGAAAGGGGTGAATTTGGGACTATTGTCTTGAAACCTGCACTGTACAGAGTTTCTGTGCTTAACCACCCCGACTGCTGTAGTAGGATGTGGCCAACATCACACCTAGCTGCCTTTGATTCACAAGGCCCAAATAAGCAACTCCCATTTACAACTGGGTCAAATGAGGGTAGCCTTTTTGGGAGAAGTCCAGAAGGGGGTGGGGGGGGGTTCAGCCTTGTGAATCTGGAGCCAGAGTGAGGGACCTTCACTTGATTTCCACCTCCCTCAGGACTGGGCATCCTGCACTGTTTTGCTTTTCTTGTCAAAGAGGAAGTTCAGAAGGTAACGCGACCATATCTTTTAGTAAAAGAGTAAGTGTGAACTAAAGAAACCCAACCCTGGAAGTACCCTTGATTTATTTATTTATGTATTTGTGGATGTCCTTGTTGCATCGCACTTCATGTGCATACCCAAATGCAGGAATTTACTGGCCAGCAGCACTGAATTGTGACTGGTGGCCGAATACTTGTCACCAGTGAGAAGGACAAAGACTTTGTTTGTAGACGCACTTGTTTCAGGAGGGGACTAGGATGGAAGGAGCTGTTAGTTGCTTTTGAACAGAGGCTTAGAAACCTAGGGTTGGAAAGGACCTCAAAACAGCCCCTGCATGAGGTGGGATCATCCCTGTCTCTAACCTGCACTGGAAAACTTCCAGTGACAGCGATTTCACAGCCTCTCCAGGTAATCTGTTCCAGAGTTTAACCGCCCTCGTAGTGACAAATGTCCATCTTAAATTCCAACTTAAATCTTTCCTGTTGCAATTTAAGCCCATTATCTCTTTTCTTGTCCTCGCGGTAGACGTACAGAACAATGATCACCATCCCTTTATAATAGCCCTGGTTGTCGAAATCGGGAGTGGGCAATTATTTTGACTGGCTGGCCACTTAACGGGTTTTGATGAGCTGTCGAGGACCACGCATACACAATTTTTCAGAAGATACTATTTTAACATATATATATATAACCAATCGTATACTAAAAATCAAATACCTACTGTAACGTAGTTTAATTTTATTTCAAAAATATTTTTGGTCTTTATTTTTTGAGTAAAAAAAAAAATAATTTTTATTTTGGTTTTTGAGTACTGTAGATAGAGGCTATTTGCTTAACAGCTCAAGATGGTCTTACTTGTATATTGGGTGGGGAGCATGCATGGATTTGCATGGGGGGCTGCCTGCGTGCTAAGTCCTGGGGGTGCATGCAAGTGGAGCTGGCCTGGGCGGGGCAATGCAAGTGCACGTGTGGTCTGCCTGTCTTCCCACTCCCCATCCAACCCTTACTGGGCTCCAGCTCCGCGCCTCCTTTCACTCACTTGATTTCTCAACATGACCGGTAACTTGCAGGCAGCTGAATGGGTGGAAGGCAGTCCCAACAGAAAGCAGTGCAGGTGGCCCTGGGCAGGAGCAGGTGGGGCTTGGTTCCACAAAGAGCCCTGCAGATGCAATCAATTGGTGAGCTGGATCTGGCCCCTGGGCTGTATTTTGCCCACCCCTGGCCAAAATGTAGCACAAGTCAGCATGGCGAATCTGCCTTTTGCTTGAAGCAGTAATGAAAGCGGCTGCTCTTATAGCAGAACACCAGGCCCTGCTTGAATGTGCTGGCACAGGTGTCAGAGTTGGTCTCTAAGGTACAAGTCTACCTTGCCTCTGCCAGACTAACATCACTAATGACCTCTCTTTGGCTTTTGTCAACCATGTGTATCTGGATTCTGCTCCTGAGCTCCTCTTTATGCAGGATTTTGGTTCCTGCCCAGAGGAGTTTTCACACTTACCTTTTGCCACCTCTACACAATAGTATCTTGTGTTCCCTTGGGTAGCAGTCTGCTTGCAATTAATTTCTGCTTATGAGAGTTAATAACATTCTCTGAACGAGCAAGGAAGTATACATTCTCCTTCCTGAGCAGGGACCATATGTTTTCTTCCTCTCAATTGGGTTCATAAATACATATTATACCCTTTATTTTAGCGAAGTGATTGTTCTTCCTGATTAGAGCCCAGCCACTTTCTCGTGAACCGACACAGCTGCACAGCATGAGACAGAATTACAGTTTTGTGCCGACAAGCTGCATTTCTTTCCCAAGGCTGCACGTGAGGATGGATGTGCTCATTACGGGGATTATTGCTGGTTTAGGAGGAGTTTGTCTTTGCAAGGTTCAGAAGTAAATGGCAGGAATAACAATGGGATCAGATACCAAGACATGCTGCATAGCCTGAGTAGTGAGTTGGTTTTTCTTTAATATTTAATCAAAACAATTTTGCTTTTCAGCAAGCCATACCTGTTAGTTCAGTTGGTTCCTGCACGCCCTTGAAATGCTAATATGACTTAGCTTTTGCCAACAAAAGGAAGCAGCTTTAGTGACTCACGAAGCTCCTTTTTTTTTTCTTGATCTCTGGTAAGCAGATTGTGAAGGCAACCATAGACACGCTGTGTTTGATGTTAACACTTATTGTTCAGTGAGTCAATAAGTTAGGTTCTTATTTTGCCTTTTGAGCAAATGTATTTTAATGGCATTGAGACTGAAGAGCATCTTGGCAGGACATTGTGGGTGACATTGAAAACAAATGTCCTGGAGCAAGAATGTGTCCGTAGGGCTGTTGTATAATAATGCCCTGGAAAGGCAGAAAGTCTTTGGTTGGAAACTGCTCAGGACTTAGCCCAGTGTCACTACTCCAGGCATTGCTGCAAAGTGAAGGCTTTGAACTCTCCACACGTCTGTGCACACATGAGCTCGCTGCAGCTAACATGGCTGTGAGTGTGTGTGTGTAGGTAAATGTGTGCTAGTGACCATCACAAACTGCAGTGTCCAGGCATCGTACTAAATGGTATGAATTTAGCCTTGCAACACCACTGGAGGCAGGGGGATATTGGCAAGTGACCCTGGGAGGGCTGGGAAAGAGAAGAGACAACAGAAGCTGAAGCAACTTGCCCAAGGTCCCACTGAATGTCTGTAGCAGAGACTGGAACTCAGAGCCCTGGATTTCCAGTGGGGTACAGCTTGGTGCCCTGCTGACCGCAGCCACATCAGTATGCCACGGGGAAAAATCAGCCCCTTGGGTTGACTGGCTATTTAGGGCTTTCTAAGGGTATGGGTTTCTAATGAATGTCTTCGAGTTTGAAGGAAGTCCATGACTGTCATAATGCAGCTTGGCCTTCAGTCAGAAGGAGAGCTCAGAGGATCCTGCGAGTCGTGGTTTAACAGGGATCTTGGCCTCTAGGAAAAAGTTTAGAGGGCTAATGCCCACACTATAACTCCCATGGGGCACAGCTCCCCAGACGGGGAATGCACTCAGTAAAGTTGCTCTTGGGCTGTCGCAAGCATGCACGGACTTGGTAACTTCTCCATGACTTGCTCCTTTTCCTACATCTCTGCTTGTGGATCTGCTAACAGTTGCCGGGATGAAATTGCCACCTTAGCCATTGCCACCAGCTTTGACTGTCTGGAAGCTCTGTATTGGAGCATCCTCAGCTTACCAGTAAATGTCACTCCTATCCCTCCTTACCAACCCTGAGAATGGGCCCAAACTTCATGTTAAAAAGAAGGGATGACATCCTAGCAACTCTTTAAAGACCGGCGCTTGAACCTGTTGGAAGCAAGTGCTCACCACTAACTGACGAGATCTGCTGGAGAGAAAAGGAGGTGGCTGCCAGAAAGTGACCTGGTTTTGTCCAAGGAAAGGGCCTTGTCATCTCTCTCAGCTGAGGAGCCCTACCTCCTATGTGCGCAGGGGCAACCACAGTGATCCACTGGTCAAGGAAGGAGGAATTCTCCTTTCTCCTGCTTCCCTCTGCCTTGCATTCTCCTATATCTGTGTTTCCATTTGAATGAAATGGCTTGACCAAAATATGCCTTGTAAATAAGCTTGCGGGTTTGTATTAGCCCAGGTAATATCCAGTGGTGTATCACAGGGGTTTAATAGAGGCAGTGGTTTTCAAAGGTGACTAGTGAGTTTGAATGTATTGCAGTGGTTTTCTGGTGGGGCCTATGTTTTACCTTGAGATACTCAAAGGGGCCTGGCCTACAGAGGCTGAGAGGGCTCTGAAAGATTAGGCTCTTTTTAAAGCATCTCAGATTAGACCATAGAAAATTAATGATCTATATGCTAGTGACTCCTAGTTTTTTTTCATGGATAAGTTGCAGCTATTAAGCTGTTACCATCATGCTTTGCTAATGAAATAACTTCCAGGTATAGAAGAGCCACCTCCTTCCCCAGGTAGCCCTTGGATACCCAAGTGACATCTGAATCATTGAACAAATCTACCCAAGGAAGGTAAATCTCACACTCTCAAATGGGCAGCTGCTGTCTATTCTTGTGCCCTAAGACTGTGCAAACTCTGATTTCAGTGAATATTAAAATACTAAGCTGCCACGCTTTCAGCTCTCAATAAATGCTTGATGGATAGCCCACCGAACCACAACACAACAACCTCTCCTGGACCCTGCTGGGAAATGAATACTGTCCCTGTGTTAAACAGTAGGTGTTAGGTTTCCTGACAGTTGTGGAAGCCTCTTTTGCAAGCATCATTGCAGCCAACCAAACTGGAATTTGGCAGCTGATGATTTTAATGTGCAGTGCTGAATGTGACCAGAAATGTATCCTAGGTTGGCAGCGAGATGAAACCCCAGGGATACTTTGGAATGGGACAGCACTGAGTCTGTGTCCCAGAGGAGATGCTTCCCCTTCAATAGTGGGGGGGGAGGGGTCCGAACTTGCTGCCTTCACTCGAGATGCATGGTTTAATATAAGTTTACTCTCCTATAAAGGGAGAAATTTCAGGGACGCTTCATGCAACCAGTAAAACACTACAAGGCAGCATGGTCTGCTGTGTAAGTCATGAGGTTCAGGACACTCAACTCTATTCTCAGCTCTGCTGTTGCCTTGGTCTGTGACCTTGGTTAAATCCTTTTCCCTCCCTGGGTTTGTTTCCTTCCCTATCTTTGATATGCCTCAGCTGTTGAGACAGCAGGCCGGTGGCCATCTCTTCCTCTGCAGCTATATCTTCCATGTTTAGGGGTGCTGGTTGTAGCCATGTTGGTCTAAGAACATAGGCAAGAGAGGTTCTTTGGGTACATCCAATATCTTTTTTCTATTAGACCACCTAAAATAGTTGGAAAAATTCTTCTGTGCAGCTTTGCAAGAAAGGTGTTTGTACCTGAAAGCTTGCACAGAAGAATTTTTCCAGCTATTGTAGTTGGTTCTAATACAAGCTCTTGGATTTACCCAAAGAACCTAGTCTGCCTCTGTAGCTATACAGTTCTGGGCTAAATAGGGCTGCAATCTCCCCATGAGCCTCCACATGCTGCTGGAATATGAACAGTAAATGCTAAGTTGCATTTCAGAAAGACGTGGCGAAACCAGAGAGAACCTGTTGATGAGTGGCGTGGTGGATAATAGGGTTGGCATGTCAACCAGGTGAGGAAAGGTTGAGGGCAGTAGGCATGTTTGCTTCATAGAAAAGCAGATTAAGGTGGGGCACATGTCAGCACCTTTCAAACATTTGAAAAGCCGTCATAAGGCAGAGAGGGAGGACCGCTGTTCTCCTTCCCTGCAGAGGGGAGGGCATGAAGCAATGGATTTAAGTTGTGGCAAAGCAGATTGAGAGGAGTTTCGAAAGACTTCCAAACCACTAGGCTGGTGGAACAAGTTGTCCAGGGAACCTGGGGAATCTTCATCAGAGGCTTTCAAGAAGAGGCTGATGGCCATTGAACTGGGACTGTGCCCTGACCTGTTTTTTCCCCCTGGAGTCTAATTTTGCTCCCCTGCTGCAAATTTGCAGTGTGGGGAATGTTTTTTGTTCCCACAGGTGCCTCTTGCAGCGTCTCAAAGGGGTTTGAGACGCTGCAAGAGATGTGTGTGGACTCGTCTGGACGCACCCTATGGGCCTTTCTATCAGAGCTGCTTTGTAGATCTACAGCCTAGGTTGCTTGCTACAAACTGGCCGTATGTTTTTTTTTTCATTAAATGCTGCAGTGTAGATGCAGCCAGAAAATTAACACTTATTTTTAAAATCTTATTCGTCTAAGGCCAGCCCAGTCCTGCTTTGCATGAAGACTTGATAGGTTACTGTACACTGGTGGGAAATTGCTATTATTTGATTTTAGCTAAGCCGATTTGCTTTCTCTTCATGGAATTCAATATCCAGGACTTGCATTGATTAGTGACATGACGCACAATATTTCTGAGCTTTGGCATCCAGGGAAAGTCGATTATTATAGCATAAGTCTTGCTGGCTTTATAGCTGTCCATTCAGACACAGGATCTATACAGCAGGGAAACTTGCTTGAGGTTTATTAAGCTTTTGTCCTTGCCTCGGCATGATAACATTTTTCATTGTTTGAATAGCTTAAGAAATCCTTTCTCATTTGTTCCCTATCAGGGCAGGGAAAGGTGGTTTTTGTCATTCACAATGCTGGGTCTCAGTGCATGGGAGGGTGGGAAACAGTGCTAAGGAGGCAAAATAAGCCACAGAGGGGTGATGGAATTGGGTATAGTTTCTTCAAGGGGGCTGGTGGTACTTTTTTGTTGAACTCATTAGAAGTGCATCGATATATTGGTCCAATATTGGATTGGTACTGATATAAAGAAAATTGACTGTATTGGAAATTGGCCTGATGTGGCCTATAAATGCCGTGTGCATATGTGCAGCCGCACCGCAGCATGTAGGCGGCGAAGAGTGTGGCAGCATGAAGAGCTGTGTCCAACTGGGAAGTCTGTTGATGAGGAGGGAAGGGGCATGGGGTGGGGGAAGATCAAGGCCCTTGCGGTGAGGAAGAGTGGGGCAGGCGCTGCCCAGCTGAGGTGGGGTGGGGCATGGGATGGAGCCACGGCTTATGTGGGGGGCGAGGTGGCTACTGCCACTGTGCGCACCGTGGGCGGGCATGGGGAGGGCGTATGCCCCTCGATCTGCACAGGGTGGGATGGCGGGCTGCAGCTGTGGGCTGAGTCCGGGGCGGCACCAGGCTCTTCCCAGTGTGGGCTGGGCTGAGCTGAGCTGTGCTCGAGCCAGGGTGGGTGGCGGCACTGGAAGGTGGGGTTGGGGGGGCTGTGGTGAATTTTGGGGTGGCTGCAGCCCCCCCATTGTCCCCCTTTGCAGCACCGCCACCGCTCACCCTGAGCACAACCCAGCCCAACCCCCACCAGGAAGAGCCCGGCACCTCCCCAACCCCAGCCTGCAGCGGCAGCCTGCTCCACCCTGCACAGATCCCCACCATGCCCTCCAGGAGTGTGCGCAGCAGCAGGAACTGCCCCCCACCCACGCCACCGTGGATGATCTGTGGCTTTGTCCTGTACCTGCCCTGCCTCAACCCCAGCCCCACTCCCTCCCTCACCACAGGGTGTTGATCTGCTCCCTTACCTCCTCCCTGCCCTTCCACCACAACAGACTTACCAGCCGGATACTGCTCTTCAAGCTGCTGGGCTGCATTTTGGAAATCGGATCAGTATTGGCTGATATACCTCCTTAAGAATCGGCTATCGGTGTGGGCCCCAAGAATCTCTATTGGTGCACCCCTAGAACTCGTGAAATCAACAGAAAAGGGAAGCTGCAGTTTACACAGTTATATCAGTGGGAGACTTTTAAAGGGCAGAGCTGTCTTTATCACAGTCCTGTGTGACTGCTGAGAAGTGATGATTCAGGTGTACAGCAAGACCAGATCTTTAGGTCCCATAGGAAGGGGATCTGCAGGGTGAAATGTGTGAGCATCCCCAGGGAAGTATGAGAGCCTCTCCAGAGGCTGCTTATAAACGTGGCAGATACAAAGGCTCTTCTTTCCAATGGCTTTCCTCCTACCTTCCCACCCCAACACAGGCAGTCACCTTAATAAAGCTGGTTCCTGGGTGTTTTGTCCCTTGGTTGAAAATCAGTGCGTAAGGAAGTCCTGCCACTGCAGATGAATATTGAATTCCAAGTCCGGGAGCCTCTACCCCTCCCCTGGTAAGAGCTTTGAAGGGGGATGGGGAGCATGCTGAATGCATCAGGCTTGGGGCATGGACCTGAGCTCTTGGAGTGCATCTAGTTATGCATCTTAAAATGAAGCCATAGACGAGCGATGCCTGAGGCTCTTTCTAAGGGTTAACGATGGTGTTGATGGCCTGAGTTGATTTTTATGAGAACACCCTTTATAGTAGAGAGAAGATGCTGTAGCTGCAGTTCTGCAGAGGGAGGTATTTTTATTATGGTGGAAACATCAAGGCCATTAGCCGGAGGTGGTGCTGAGAGCCGAATTGCTCAGAAATCCAAGCAAGTTCTGGGACCCATTGAAAGCATTAGCCTGCAGGGGGATCCTATTGCTTCATGAATCAGAACTGCCTCTGCTAGCGTATTATTAACTTCTTTGAAATTGGTTTGTGCGCATCTGTGGAGGAAAATGAGATTTGCTCCTGTCATTAGGGCCATTTCCTCCTTGAGCCCCGTCTCTGGAAACCAGAGTTGGAATGAGACTGAATTTTCCATCTGTGCCCTTCTCCCTGCAAAGGAACAGGTTGAGTGTTTTCACTGCTGAAATAATCTGGGGAGATTTTGTTAAGGGTTTCTAGATATCAACAGAAGAACGTAAGGCGGGAATGGAGTTGTCAAGTCCAGACCGTTGCGTTCACATCAGATAATCTTGTTAGTAAATGTGACAAGTTTACAAGTAATTGGGTTTTTTGTCCCCACTACTCCTACTGGAGGCTGATCCAGGAGCTTATTTCTCTAATGGCTAAAAGTTACCTTCTACTTCTCACCCTAAACTATGGCGGGGAGTTGGGGAGGTTGGCTGCTGGGGGCAGAACCTCAGTAACAGACGGTCTTTGACTCTAGGCCTAAAACTTGGCCTTCCTGTAGGTCTACCCCTATTTGTTCTTCAGACATGGAGTGTGACGAGTGTCACCACCTCTTGCAATAATTAGTGGGTTATTTCTGGAAGCCCCAGCTTCTGTATTCAAGTGGCTATCTATGTAAGACTCTCCACTTCATTGTGTCATGAAATGGAAGGTTTTCACCTTCGCAGTTGCAGAGAAACTTGAAAATGTGACCCAGGTCAATCCTAAAGACTCAAACCAAAAGGCAGATTCAAAGCATCCCCCAGTGAGGGAGTAGGCTTCTAACCTTCAAAGCTTGGTGCTGCATCGAGCTTCTCTGTAGTTCAGCTTTTGCCCTAGGAGATCTGTGGTGTGTGGCATTTTGGGTGATGGATTGGGAGATGTTTAGCTGAGATACCACAGTTCAGAAGTGCCCTTTTCCAGCTCAGGTTGGCTGGATAAACCTAAAGCTCCCAATCCTCTTCGTCTCCTGGGAAGAGGAGGGTCTCTTTCTTCTCCTGTGTGTCATCAGTCCCAGAGGTCCTGTATGCTGTGCCAAGTGAAGATATATTGACTTGCCATGAATGGGATCTGGTCCTTTCCCTCCCAGACTCCACTTTGGGGCTGTCACCTTAAGTATAACTCCAGCACCCATGGGCAACTGGTGCCTCCTGAGTCTGGGGTGGGGCACCAGATTGCCAAGGGGTGGGGGGGGTCCATCCCCCCTGCCACTTCCTAACCAGGGGGGGCCAGCAGCTGATCACTGGCTTCGCCACTGGCACTTCCAGGGGGTGCACGTGCACCCTGTACACGTCACCAATGCCAGTGCCCTTTCTAGGATTATGACCGACAGCTTTCCCAACCTGCCGTAGAGTGAAACCACCCTGAACGTTTGTCAATTTAGCTGTTAACTACTGGCAGTAAAAGCTTTTACTCTTCCAATGGTTATCAAAGCCATGAATGGTAACCAAGGTGTGGGGCTGGCTCTGCAGATGAAAGAAGACAGCCTAGCACCTGGTTCTAGCCAGTCTTACTGCAAAAATAAAAAACTCTTCCCAAGACCATCTGTTTGGGACTTTGTTAGTGAATATTCGTTTTCTATAGAAGCAAATCTCTCTTGCTTGGGAAGTATTTCTCCTTGCCCTAGAGCAGTGGTCAGCAATGGTTACAGCAGACAAAAATAACCTAGCTTGGACCAGAGCCAGGCTAGAGCTTCTGACCTGCTCCACAGCCCCCTGCCACTGAAACATCTGGCCCACAGAGGTGGGGGAAGCTAAAATAGCTTTGCAAGGTTGGGGGCCCATGGTCCATAGGTTGCTAACTGCTGCCCTAGAGTGAGTGAAATTTTCAAGGCCTGAACTGAAAGAGGAAATTTGTAATTGTGCTGGTGAATTTGGAAATGCTGTGACTTCATTGCTTGTGTGCTTGCTCACTCATGCACTCTCTCTGTCTCTCTCTCTCTCTCAAAAAAAAGTGAATTACTATGTAAGGTAGGGTAGTGCTGGCTGGAAAATATCCCAGCCAAAAGCATATCTGATAGAAAATTTGGATTTTTTTTTGGCTAGATGACTGTCATTTGCACGTAATTTCATAGTTTCCTTGTTGGTAGGGTTGGAAGGGACCTAAGCAGATCATCAAGTCCGACCCCCTGCCATGGGCAGGAAAGGATGCTGGGGTCAAATGACCCCAGCTAGGTGGCTATCTAGCCTCCTTTTAAAGACCCCCAGCCTAGGGGCAAGTACCACTTCCCTTGGAAGTTAGTTCCAGCTCCTAGCTGCCCTGACTGTGAAGTAATGCCTCCTGATATCTAGCCTGAATCTACTCTCAGTCAACTTATGGCCATTATTCCTTGTTACTTCTGGTAGTGCTCAGGGTAACAGGGACTCTCCCATTGCCTGCTCCCTTGGCAAGTTTATAGGTGGCCACCATGTCCCCTCTCAGCCTTCTCTTGTGGAGGCTGAACAGGTTCAGGTCCTCATAGGGTCTGCCCTACTGACCCTGATCATGCGGGTGGCCCTCCTCTGGACCCTCTCCATGTTGTCCACATCCCTCCTGAAGTGCCGTGCCCAGAGCTGCGGCCTGACCAGTGCTGCATAGAGGGGTAGGATCACCTCCTTGGACCTGCTTGTGATGCATTTGCGGATACGTGACAAGGTGTGGTTGGCCTTCCTGACTACATCCCCACATTGGCGGCCCAGGTTCACCTTGGAATCAGTGATGACTCCAAGATCCTTTTCTGCCTCTTTGCTGACAAGAAGGGAGTTCCCCAGCCTGTAGGTATGGTGCTGGTTCTTCCTCTCCAGGTGTAACACCTTGCGCTTGTCCATATTGAAACCCATCCTGTTCTCATCCACCCACCCCTGTAACCTGTCCAAATCTAGTTGTAGCCTGTCCCTCTCTTCTAGTGTGTTCACTTCTCCCCACATTTTAGTGTCATCTGTGAATTTGAACAGGGTGCTTTTTACCCCCTCGTCCAAGTTGCTGATGAAGATGTTGAACAGTGCGGGCCCGAGGACCGAGCCCTGGGGAGCCCCACTGCCCACATCCCTTCAGGTCAAAAATGACCGTCCATCACCACTCTCTGGGTGCAGCCCTCCAGCCAATTTATGAGCCATCTGACTGTAAGCATCGACACCGCAGTCGCCTAATTTTTAATGAGAACGGGGTGAGAGACAGTGTCGAAGGCGTTCCTAAAGTCCAGAAAGACTATGTCCACTGCAACACTTGCATCCAAGGATTTTGTGACCTGGTCATAGAAGGCCACCAAGTTGGTCTGACAAGACCTGCCTCGAATGAACCCATGTTGATTGCCCCTAAGCATAATCTCCCCTGATGGCCAACACATTTCAGAGAGAACCAAAACCTGGGAACCCCAAAAATGTCCAACTTGAATGTTTTGGAAGGGGAAATGCTTTCATGCAGCCTCAGGGAAGTGGTAGGTTGGGGTCCTGCACTTCTGTTCTCTTCAGTGGGCTGGGTTCCCAGCTGAAGCAATGTGCCTCCAGCGGTGCCATCCCAACACCTGGACTTCCACGAGGACCCTCCTCCCCACCAATGGCATGACAGTGTTTTCTTTTATTGACATCCTGCCAAAAATTCAACCATTCCGGGAAGAGACAGGAATTGTCTGAGCAGCTGTATCCAGGACCCAACAGCCGACGAAGTGCCAAGCACTGTCTTGTTTTGAAACAACCCAAGGTGGCCTCATGCTTCTGTCCCATTAAAGGTTTGAGAGTTGATCTCAGAAGTGCTGAACAGCCTCACCTCCCACAGACTTCAGGGGAAGGTCGTCATGCTCAATACCTAAAGAAGATGATCCTCAATGCTTTGGGACAAAACAGGTGGTGGTTTCCTTGCAAGTCCGCTTGATGTATCATTAATGAAGTGAAGATGATGATTCTTCTGAGGAGGCTGCTGCTGCCACCTCTTAGCTTGCAGGGTCAAATGTGGAGAGCTTTCAGCAGACTATTAGCACACTGCAGTGTTGGCACTGGGGAATCCCAGTGTGCCAGCCAAGACGGGGAAATGTGTTGGACACAAAGGTGCTTATTAACACTTGGAGGAAGGCTGGTATGTTTGCTTGGTAAGTGCTGAGGTTGCAGAGCAAGAGGGTAGCCGCTAGATAGTTCTCCCTGTATAAAGTTCTTGAAAACCTTGTGTTTGCTCAGCAGAAGTTATGGGCTTGAGGTAGGAATCGCTGTGGGGTGGGAATTGTCTGGCCCCTTCTGATGGTAAAATGAGAATGACCCTATTAAAGGAAAGGCTTCTTTTCTGTGCCTTGCTTTTGAAAGCACAACATAAATCCAAGGATTTTTTTTTTAATGAACAATGTGACTTTTATTCTGTGTTTATTCCTAACCTTGTCCTTTTTCATACACGGCATAATTGTTTTTCGGTGCTTTCTAATGCTGGTTCTTGGCTGCAGGCCACTTAAGCAAACCGATGGTCGTCTGTGGGACTGACCTAATTCTCTCTCTTGGATCGTTCTGGTAATGCACATTGCTCGTGCGAAACAGCTGGTGCTCCCCACTCTCCCCTGGGAACAAGGGAGCTGACCGTGAATTCACCAGCCTTGTAAGTGAGGGGAATGGGTTCATTTGCAGACTTGGCTGCCTTACAAGGGGATCTGGTGTTTCTGATGCACTGGCTGCAGACTCGCTGCTAGGTGGATATTTTTAGAGAGATGCTTGCACTTGAAGCTCACGCCCACCTGCTTGCATTCAGGGTTATCTTACCCAACCATCAAAATGAATTTTTTTTTTTTTAACCTCAGTTTTCTAGGTGTGATCATTAACTTTTTGGACAAACAGTCTCTCTGTAAAACTGCACTCGGTGCAGATACGGCTGTCTTACATTCCTGTAACATCAGCCTGGTTCTCTAGGCCAGAAATAAGCCTGGGTTAGCAGTTCCATTATAAGACCTTATTTTAGGGGGTATAAATAGCTTGATGAGGCAGGGGGCAGAAGGTTTGATTCTGAAATTTAGCACAGATTGAAGGTTGGGAGGGAATGCTGTAACATTATCCTTTAAATTGGCGTGCCTGAATGGGGAAAAATCCTGTAGAATAAAATAATACATCTGCCTGCAGGAGGGAAAGATCAGCAATCTGGAAGTCAGCTGCCCAAGTGTGACTTGTGCAGTCCCACCTGACTGAGCAAAGTCCCTGGTATTTGCAAGGATAGATGAGTGGAAGGGGGAGAGGGGTACAGAGGGTTGACTGTACAGAGGGCAGTAGGGACCAAAGTAATGCATAGGCAAACTAGTCACATGTCTAGGGCCCCGGTATGCTTATTTTACATATTATAATTAACAATTAAAAAAAAAACAAAGTAGGGGTCCACAAGTTTGTTTGCCTAGGACCCAGTAAAGGGTTCATCTGGCCCTAGATCTGTGTCCCCTATTTCATGCACCTACCAGCTGTGCATTCAGTGCTTTGGTAGAAGGAAGAGTCTTGAGTTTGGTTATGAGAGGACCTGGGTTCAGGTCCTGCTGGCAAAGTCCTTAATGAAAATATGAACTTAGATTGCTCCCAAGACCGACTTTGGGAGAAGTCCCACCAGTGACCTCCCTCCTGCCTGATTCCTCCCCTTTCAGCTCTATCTGCTGCCATATCCCTTGAGCCCATGCCTTAGCCACCTTGCAGTTTATAACAGAGGGCTCTCTCTGGGCTGATGTGTTTCTGGGCCAGCCACTCACCTTCTTTCCTGCCACGGCTTGATGATTTATAATTATGATATTAATTAGGCGGGAGGCTGCCTGTTTCTTTCCCTGATGCAAGGAGGCACTGTCTGCGGCTCCATTCCTCCCCTACACTGTAGTGCAAGCCTCGCAGATGGCATCCACAGATGTTAACCTCATTGGCCCCAGAATCCTCCAATCCGGACCCCAACTGGATCCCTCCACTCAGGCGGACTACTCCACCCTCATTCAGAGCTGCCTATCTCCCTGAAACTATTTCTCCTCTCGGGTGTGGTCCCCCTGGGACTTTGGGCACCTAGGCGCTGGCCTCACCTCCAAGGCCAGTCAGAAACCCCAGGCCCTCAGCTCTGGGCATCCATCGCGGTGCCCCCTGGCCCTTTTGACCCTTCTGGTCCTGGCCCCAGCATTGCCCAGTCGAGGGAGTTCAAGTCAGGTCTCTGAGCCTCTAGCCCCCTCTCTAATTGGGTCTGCCTTCTTGGTCCTTCTACAGGGTAACCCACCAGGTTGTGGGAGCTGGGGTTATTAAGGTGCTCCGACCTGCCTTTCATG
>NW_017728947.1:109513713-109537930 GCF_001723895.1 Crocodylus porosus
TCTCTCTTGGATCGTTCTGGTAATGCACATTGCTCGTGCGAAACAGCTGGTGCTCCCCACTCTCCCCTGGGAACAAGGGAGCTGACCGTGAATTCACCAGCCTTGTAAGTGAGGGGAATGGGTTCATTTGCAGACTTGGCTGCCTTACAAGGGGATCTGGTGTTTCTGATGCACTGGCTGCAGACTCGCTGCTAGGTGGATATTTTTAGAGAGATGCTTGCACTTGAAGCTCACGCCCACCTGCTTGCATTCAGGGTTATCTTACCCAACCATCAAAATGAATTTTTTTTTTTTTTAACCTCAATTTTCTAGGTGTGATCATTAACTTTTTGGACAAACAGTCTCTCTGTAAAACTGCACTCGGTGCAGATACGGCTGTCTTACATTCCTGTAACATCAGCCTGGTTCTCTAGGCCAGAAATAAGCCTGGGTTAGCAGTTCCATTATAAGACCTTATTTTAGGGGGTATAAATAGCTTGATGAGGCAGGGGGCAGAAGGTTTGATTCTGAAATTTAGCACAGATTGAAGGTTGGGAGGGAATGCTGTAACATTATCCTTTAAATTGGCGTGCCTGAATGGGGAAAAATCCTGTAGAATAAAATAATACATCTGCCTGCAGGAGGGAAAGATCAGCAATCTGGAAGTCAGCTGCCCAAGTGTGACTTGTGCAGTCCCACCTGACTGAGCAAAGTCCCTGGTATTTGCAAGGATAGATGAGTGGAAGGGGGAGAGGGGTACAGAGGGTTGACTGTACAGAGGGCAGTAGGGACCAAAGTAATGCATAGGCAAACTAGTCACATGTCTAGGGCCCCGGTATGCTTATTTTACATATTATAATTAACAATTAAAAAAAAAACAAAGTAGGGGTCCACAAGTTTGTTTGCCTAGGACCCAGTAAAGGGTTCATCTGGCCCTAGATCTGTGTCCCCTATTTCATGCACCTACCAGCTGTGCATTCAGTGCTTTGGTAGAAGGAAGAGTCTTGAGTTTGGTTATGAGAGGACCTGGGTTCAGGTCCTGCTGGCAAAGTCCTTAATGAAAATATGAACTTAGATTGCTCCCAAGACCGACTTTGGGAGAAGTCCCACCAGTGACCTCCCTCCTGCCTGATTCCTCCCCTTTCAGCTCTATCTGCTGCCATATCCCTTGAGCCCATGCCTTAGCCACCTTGCAGTTTATAACAGAGGGCTCTCTCTGGGCTGATGTGTTTCTGGGCCAGCCACTCACCTTCTTTCCTGCCACGGCTTGATGATTTATAATTATGATATTAATTAGGCGGGAGGCTGCCTGTTTCTTTCCCTGATGCAAGGAGGCACTGTCTGCGGCTCCATTCCTCCCCTACACTGTAGTGCAAGCCTCGCAGATGGCATCCACAGATGTTAACCTCATTGGCCCCAGAATCCTCCAATCCGGACCCCAACTGGATCCCTCCACTCAGGCGGACTACTCCACCCTCATTCAGAGCTGCCTATCTCCCTGAAACTATTTCTCCTCTCGGGTGTGGTCCCCCTGGGACTTTGGGCACCTAGGCGCTGGCCTCACCTCCAAGGCCAGTCAGAAACCCCAGGCCCTCAGCTCTGGGCATCCATCGCGGTGCCCCCTGGCCCTTTTGACCCTTCTGGTCCTGGCCCCAGCATTGCCCAGTCGAGGGAGTTCAAGTCAGGTCTCTGAGCCTCTAGCCCCCTCTCTAATTGGGTCTGCCTTCTTGGTCCTTCTACAGGGTAACCCACCAGGTTGTGGGAGCTGGGGTTATTAAGGTGCTCCGACCTGCCTTTCATGGGGGTGGTAACTGGCCTGGGATTTCCTGGAGGCTCCCGCACCACTGAGAGCCTCACCAGGTCACCCACTCCCAGCAGGGTGCAGTTTTAGGTCATGCCCAGGACCAGGAGCCTCCAAACCATCCCCTACAGCTCCTCCCTTACCTCTAGGGTGTTGCATTCAGCCTTGCAGCCAGGCAATGTTACTGCCTGCTGCCAGCAGCAAACTGCTGTGTTTATATTGGCGGCCAGATATCTAAAATGTCCTGCTGGCTGCTTGGCTCAGCCCTTGAAGTGGCGGGTGCTGCAAGTGCCCTACCACAGCTCCTTCAGATTTTCATCTTCACTTTAAGTTATTGCTACCTCAGATGCCCGAGTGAAGTCCAGCTAGATGAGCGCTACCAAGCCAGCAAATGGATTATTATTTTATCAAGTTAATCTCATGCAATCGTCCTTTAGTGAATTTGTTACATTATACCCCATTTTACATTTACTCCCCATTTTACATTCACTTATATGTCTTTATTTTATTCTTCTTTCCTTCCAAATCTTCAGAAGCCTTGCTTTTACCATTCAGTCTGGAATCCCTTTCTAAAAGTTGTATCCGTTGCTTGGAAGACTGCGTCCTGTATGTGTTAGTACTCTTGCTTAAAGAAATGTTCAGGTTTCCTCCGCATTCAAGTCCTTGAGCTCCTCAATCCAGCTGACACTACTCATCTGTCCCCTTAATGCATCACAGTCTGCCCTTTGGAGGTCCACATTTGTTCTTGATTCAGTTTATTTGTGTCACTCGCATTCAGACCCAGAAGGGTGCTGTGGTACTTGCTGTGCTGCAGATACTGCAATACCCACTTCTTTTGGTAAACAGCAGCAAGGTGAGGCTGCCCATCACCCTTTGCCGACATGATGATTTTCTGTATTTGGATTTAAAAATATCCATGTCTTGTTTTCCTTTTCTATGGGGATTAAAAAGTAAACTTTCAAGGCAGGGGAAACGTGCTCTCAAGAAGAGAAAACAAATCTGGAAGTGTCTTTCATCAAGAAGTTGTTACCATGAGGGCACATTTCCAACGCCATAAATAGCTTTATCTTCCAGCTCTCAGATATTTTCTTGGTAGGAGATGACATTAAAAGGTTTACTCCCTTCAAAGAGAGCCAGAGGCTCATATACCAGAACACAGAAGGGCCTGAAAATGTCTGATGTATCCCCACCAGCGGTCTTGTCATCTACAGGGGAGATGGATGGACTCTAAATCATGCAGTGTAGCAGCTAAATTGTGAAGCCAAAGGCGGGAACCAGCAGTTGGCTTAATGATGGATGTTATGGGCCTATTTCTGTACACTTGTCCCTTTCAACTGGTCCTGGAAGGCTCCCTTTGCCATTCTTCCACATCTGGGGGCTGAGGAGCTGGAAGTACATCTGAGGATGGCTGCTTCTAAATAGTGGCATGTGGGGTTGCGGTCTGGAAAGACCCAAGAACCCTTGAAAGGCTATAGCTGGAAAGGTCATTAACCCCAGTATTTTTGGAGAAGTCCCGACACCCCCAAAGTGAGTGTCTTTTTGTTCTTGTTGAATGTCCTGATATGAATTTAGGTAGGTGGCAGCTTCTTTCTACATGGAATCCATGACTTACATATGTATACTATTTTGCTGTTTAAAAAGAAAATCTCCAAAGGCAGCTTTAGCACATGCAACAAAGCTGTCCCCTCTAAAGCTTTCACTTGAGGCATTTTTAAAGTATCAGTATGGAAAAATCTGGGTTTAGAATTTCACAGCGTCTAAGAACCTTAGACCGCAGTCGTATTTAATTGGGAAGCACTTAGTTAAAATCAGACCTTGTAACATATATCGCATATGGGATAACTCGAAGCATAGATCTCTCCATTAAGTAGACCAAGTAATGTGCCTGTATCCGAACGTCTCGCATGGTGAATTCTGAATGTGGAAAACCAAGCTTGGTGGCTTGGTGATTACACCAGTATAAATGAGATCATTGTATACTGGGGCAGTCCAGAGAAGATGAGAAAGTAACCCTATTTCTTCCTATGTGCTTCTTTTCAGGACCAGGAAGAAAATAAAGGAGCAACCAGCTGGCCTGAGTTTTACATTGATCAGCTAAATTCTATGGCTGCTGTAAGTATTTTAACAAATCTTTTTCTGGCATAAATGTATTTTTTTTAAATGTTGTGGAAAAATGTAGGTAAGGTACAATCAACTTTTATACTCAAAAGTGTTTTGGGTCAGAGAATCCATACCAAGTCCCATCTCTTCTCCCCCTTGAAAGTCAACTTTCTGTCTTCATTGTACGTTTTCCATACAGCGTTTGCACCCACACACAACATGAGTAAGTAAGGATGGCTCACACTGGCTATCTTATCAGGCCGTGCAGAGGCTGCCATAATTCCACAGATAAAGGCATGCGGTGCTTTGGCATTTTTTCCTCTGGCTGGCATTTTTTTTTTTTTTAAGGAAACAGCTTAAATGTACACAGGAGTTAGGTTCTTAATACCCTTCAGTTTCTTTGAAAATTACAGCCCCCAGACCTCTTACTTATCTCTTCTCGCAACGCAAGTCACTGCCTTATAACAGACACCTCCTATAGTCGCTGGCTCCAGCAGGCTGTCTCTACTACGTTGTGGTCCTCTTGATGTAGGGGCCCAGGATGCTATAGATGGTAAGATGCTTTGAGAGCCTGGATTTGGCATTTGATGTGACACTGCATTCCAAGCATAGCCCATAAGTGCATCTCTCTGGGCATGCCGGCTTATGAGAGGATATTTATGGACACAAAATTATTAGTTATTATTCCTGTCATTGTGCCTGGTCCTTTGCAAGACTCAAACATAGGTGCGGTCTGAGCCCTGACAGCTTGTAAATTGAAAGACAAACGCAGACTAGGCAAGAATGCTGTGGGAAACCATGCTGCTTTAGCTTTTAATAGCTGCTTCGCAAACCACACGTCTTCTCCATCTTGCCTCTCCCCAACCCCCATACCACCTCCTCTGTTTCAAACACATTCATCTTTCTCCAGGCACCTCCTGTTTTTTCCTTAATTGCTGTATATTATCTGGGCAGGTAGACTATCCGGCAAGGCAACACTCTAATTGCTTGATACTCAGCAAATTGTGCATCTGCCCTCGTCTGAAAGAAATGCTTTGGAAGCAAAGACTTTGGCACCATCGCAGTGCTTCAGACCATTAGCCGTCTAATCCCAAATGTTTTAGAGTTATAGCACTGCCATGAAGGTCAAAGCACTAGTTGACTAAGTTTTAGGCTTCCGATTTCTATTCTAACCCCTGCATTTTTTTTCTTAGTTAGAAATTTCCCTTTTAAAGACTGAAAGGTGCCACGTTTCATGTTAGCCAGGTGGGTTATATATAAGCCAGGTGGGTTATATAATTTCTTGTTGAGTTGCAGTTTAGTTATGAGTTTCTTTAAAAGATCACGGTTCTCCGATGTTTAAAAAAAAAAAAAAACTCCCTCCACATGCTGCAATAATGAAACAAACATCTTTGGGCTCAGGTACGTAGCCATAGGGTGGAGCATTGGTCCCAAAGATCTAGGAGACAGGGCAAGGTCACAGGTAGTGATGGGCAGATGGGACAGAGCAGGGGAAGGCCGGTTGGGGAAAGCTGGAGTGTCAGGGGGATGGTTGAGTTGGATCGTGGACATGTGCGTGGCCTCTCGCCTGGAGAAGCTGGGCCTTTCTCTGGTCAGCTCTCCTGCACCCTGGCTGTAAGAAACCGAGAGTCTTTGTGATCAAAGCTTCCCGGTGCCTTGCCAGCTCTGCAGAGCCTTTGATCTGCCAGTTCTCCGGACATTGCTAATGGGGCATCGCTAATGGGGCATGTGGCTCTTTAATTTTACTGGGGCCCTGAGGCTCTGAACTTGTGCTTTTCTTCCTTTGCCTTGTCTCCCAGCCTTCACTACAGGGCAGAAGTTAAGCCTCCCAGGACGGCTTCCTTACAGAGCAGAGGGCTTGACCTCTGAGGCAGCACAGGAAGAAACACAGGTCAGGCCAGGCAAGGGCCCAGGTCCGCCACCTGTATTACCATGGAGCATTGCTTACTCCCCAAGTTCCTCGCAAAGGAAAATGCTCCCTTACTAGGACAGGGACCAAGCCAGGGCTGTATTGATGAGAAGGGAGGAAAGCAGCTGTTGGACATCTGGGTGCTGTTGCTCAGCTGTCCAAGCAACTGCAGTGGAGAAGTGCCACATTTGTTTGTCTGAAGGCCCGAAAATAAGTTTCCAGCCACTTTAATGGCTTTAACGAGAGGCCCTGGATCAAAGAGGAGAGGCATGTGGAACGTATTAACCAGGGGTGCACCAAGAGATTTTTGGGGCCAATACCGATAGCTGATTTTTAAGGAGGTGTATCAGCCAACATCGATCCGGTTTCTGATATACAGCCCAGCCGCTTGAAGAGCAGTGTCCGGCTGGTAAGTCGGTCGTGGTGGTACGGAAGCGCCTCTAGTATTAACTATTTCAGTGTATGGGATGTCACTGGGCTAGGTCACTACACTATCATGGCACATGAAGGTAGCCATGGGTCTTGTCCTATACAGTTATAACATGGCAAGGGATGAAACTCAGTCCAGGGTCCCACTATAGTTAGTGGAATCGGGCCTTGCGGGGGGAGCGAGGCAGGTGACGTTGCCCCCTTCGCCACCATCATGATCCAGCCTGCAAGCAAGTCACAGGGCTGCACTGCAGGCTGTCTGCAGTGCCAGGCACTTCAGGGAAGCCTTGCATTATTGCCAGGGTGGACCCAATACTTCAGCTCTCAAAGCAGGTGAAGCCCAAATTGTGGAGCCCCTTTTCACTCCACGACCTTCTGCGAGGTGGAAGGTCTCGGGCAAGGTCCCCTGCCTCTGAATTCATGTCCTCCAAAAGGCTTAAAGACTTGCAATCCTTGTAATCCGGCCCAGGCAAAGGCTGCATATAAATCTGTCTGTGCAAATAAACATCTGGAGTGTTGATTATGTGATTTCTCCTTCCAGTCCTGTTCCCCTTGGAAAGTTTCTGTTCCCAGAGCAGCTGCTGAGTCCTACGTAGTACACAGGCTTCCTGATGGGCAGGTCTCCTGTAGGACTTGAACACATGGGGCCCAGGGGCTCTGCCCTTCCACAGCCATTTGGACACACTGTATGTAGGATTTGCCCTGTGGCAGAGCAGGGGTCCTGAATCGGAAACATGCCCTGGGTTTCTTCTAGTGGTAGCAAAGCAAAACAGGCCTGGGGAAATCTGAAAATGCAGGTGGACGGTCCGAAACGATAGCTTTGAACTGCACAGCCTGCTCCATTTGTAGAGATGACATGTTCACTCTGAAACCTAATGTGCAGCACCCACTACTGCCCTGCAGACAGCCTGGCTGGCCTGTCACCTCTGGGTGCAGTCAAGAGTCACCACTGGGTGCAGCGAGAGACTGCTGCTGTTGTTGCGTGCTGGGACGGGGGACCAAGAGTCCAAGTTACGCATATCCTTAGTCGAGGGAAAGGAGAAACGACAGTATCCCTCCTCCTGGGCTAAAAGCCTCCAGAGCTCCCCATGTATTCCCCAAACCCTGCCTGTCCCTCTCTTGCTGTCAAAACCTCCAGCTTCTCCTGGCTGCTTGCATCATGCAGCTGTGTGCTGTCCCTCCATCATCTGTGTCCCACTGTGAAATGCAGTATCTGAGCAACACAAGGGATGGCCTGTGGACTGCATTTATCTTTCGGGGGTCCCCCCTCCACTCCCCAATTGTACCTGCTGCAGAATTTGGCCATGGCACATCCCCGTGATGCCCTGCGTTCACAGGGCCATGATCGCGGCTGTTGGACTGCAGACATCTGGACGCGTGCTCTGTCGGGATGCCCTCCCCTCCTTTCTCTCAGCAGCACCAAAAGGGCTCAGTGTTGACTCGGCAGCGGTTCCAGGCAGGGGGCTTCCCCAGGGTCTGGAACGGGAGCAGGACCGTTCCGATTATCCGGCATCCTCTCTGTGGGTGGCCTGATGTAGCCATGCCCCCGTCTGCCCTCTCGATGGGCGTGGTAGTCTTTCAGCCCTGTTTGGTGGCTGTTGGATTGGTGAAGTGCATCCAAACCACTGCTGTTTCCAGCACTTCGAAGAGTAACCCGGGTCTGTTCACATGGGAAGCGAGGCGTGGGAGAAGGGCCTGTTGCCACCTTTGTTGCCCTGTTTGACTTCTGAGCTCATGAATTGCCCTCAGGCAGGGGCAGAGGTGGAGGGGGAAAGCCAGGAAGGGGAGGGGGAATTGTTAATTACTATTAAAGAAGAAAAAATCAATACATGGCATTTGCTTCACCTTATGTCAGTGAGAATTAGAAGAGCCACCAGCTCCACTCAGGTGAAAACCCTCTTTGCTCCATTTGCTGGAAGGCACAAAGGCTTTTGCTGCCAGTCTGAGAGGCTAGAGTCCTCCGCCCTGGGGATTTAGCATTTTCAGGTGCTTTCCTAAGCCTGGTATGGTTATACTGCCTGTTGGCACTTTTCAGATGTGGGCGCTGGGCTGTGACATTGCAAACGCGTCAATCCTGCCATGCACACCCCACCTTGGCCATGCAGAGGAGATGAAGTGTCACCCCCATGACTTCCACATGGGTTTTTTGGCAGCTTATTCACATCATTCATCAAGTATTTCTTCAGGGCAGCATCCTTCTTTGTAGTGCTCTGCTGACCGTTGTCCAGTTGCATTACCAGCAAGGAGATGGCTTTAGCGGAAGCAATCATTTAAAAAAAAAAACAACCTCCCCTCCCAAAAAACCACCTCCTTGCTTTATTGTTCATTGTTTGCTCAGAATTTCACTGATGGACATTTCCCACTATTAGGAAACAGAATCCAGGTGGGTGAGGAGAGAAGCCAGCAAGTCTGCAGCATTGCCATTCAAATAGACAGAGCTGTTAGCTTTGAGCATGCCTGAGATATACCTCCACGCTGCCTGCTGCTAGTAGCGATGTGCAAAAGAGAGAGAAATGGGGTTTAACATGCACAGTAAACAGGCATTTGTGTGTGTGTCTACACACAGGCTCAGGTGTGTTTATGTATAAAGTTAGGGTTCAGCTCCAGGGTCAGTAAGCTCGCAGGGTTTTCATGACAATTTTTGAGATAGTTGATAGGTAGCCATTTCCTCCTCTCATCCTCTGCTCCTGGAGTCGTGTGATTCATATGAGAACCTCTGCCTTTGGGTTTGGTTTTTTTTTAAAGTACGTTTTTGGTGGTTATTGAGGAAAGAAGCTCAAAAACACGAATAATCGAGGTTCAAAAATGAATATGCAAATAGAAGGGACTCTGTTTTGTTCCTGAATTTTGAAGCCAATCTTGTGGTGATGTTTTTGGAGGTCAGCATTAGCTGTGCAGTCATCCCCCATGCTCGCCTCTCTCCTCTCCCCTCCAAAAGCAAACAGAGTTACTAATTTTGCAGAGCAAGGTAAAGAAGGGAGCTTGTTTTCATGGTCAGTGTACAAAAAAGGGTTGGGATATTTGTCTTTTATTCCTGACTAGCGGCAGTGAGAGCCTGGGTGACTCATTTGGCCTCTCTGCTTCAGTTCCCTTGTCTATAAAACAGGGATGATCCTTCCCTGACCAGGAGAGAATTATGAAGAAGTGTTCAGGACGGTGGGAGAGGGCACGGTCGGTGCTGTTTGTTCTGGGTCCGCACCACTCCTAACCCGTTGGTGCCCTAAGCTGTGCTGGGAAAGTCTGTAGACATGAATGCAATACACAAATATTTCATCCCAGAATATCATTGTGCACATATCTTGATTTTAGCTGTGCCTTGCTGACGTGGCCATTTGGTCAGCGCTGCGAGTATGGCAAACATTAGCCTTCCTATCGCGCTGTACAGGAGAGTAAGCACCGGTGTATTTGGTCTGCATGGGAAAAGAGCTAAACCCTGTCTCCTAAATCTGCCTTTTTCCACTTGCAGAGAAAATCGCTAATCGCTTTGGAAAAAGAAGATGAGGAGGAGAGAAATAAAACCATAGAAAGTCTGAAGACCGCACTGAGGACAAAACCAATGAGGCAATTCCTTTTCCTTTTCTTTAAGTTGTCATGGCTTTGGGCTGTGTTTTCCAGCATGGGCATTTTAAAAATAAAAAATGAATGTTTAAAAGCAGAAGGTATCAGGGCTGAGCATGCAATTGGGAGCCAGGGACTCCCAGCCGACGGACTCAGTCGGACGCAGGCCGCTGCCCACCTCCAGGTAACGCACGGGTGAAATGGGGGATGAATGTGTCCAGCGAAGCTGTGGGGGAAGCAAAATTTCTGCGTCATGGGAAATAATGTGGTTTTGAAATTTTCTTTCTGAGGTGGAACAACAGCTCCCTTTCAGCGTCCCATTGAGAAGGATTTTGTTTCCAGTAGGCTAAACCATTTTGTTCGGGCATCCAGTTTTTTGTGGTGTTCATACAGTAGACCCCGGCTTATTCGTATCTGGCTGGTTTCCAACCAGTGAATTTTGCAGCAGGTGGCTGAGGAAAGGGGGTGAGCCCGTGCAGCTGTTTGCTGTAGCTTCTGTCGCAAAAACCATCGTGTCTCCACTCAGCAAGAGCACTGCCATGGCGCTGCACCGCTGATCAGAAGAGGGACGCTCACTGAAACCAAAGCCACTGCAAACAGCTGGAGCATCCCAGCAGCCTACCCCTGCAAACTGCCTGGCTACTACTGTAACAGGAAATTACCTCTGAAATGAAGCGGCGGTTTGCGAAACAAAGCCTTCGATGTGATATTTAGGATAAAGACACAGCCTCATTGAAACAAATCCTGATATTTTTTTTCTTAAACACATTCTTGAAATCAGCCTGTTTCCATGAGAACACTTTTGGTCAGCTTCAAAGTGCTGCTAGTGTTTGTGGATTCACTAAAAATTTCACCTGTTAAAAATGTACGTCGTGGAACAAATGGAGTTGAATGTATTGCCCGTAGGTGGGACTTTTAGTGGTCTCTCAGGCAGATATCCAACTCCATTTGAAATGCAGGGAGATTCAGGAACAGCACTCTTTTGTTGCCTCGGAAAACCCCAGCCTAGATGCTGATTTGGTGTAAAATTTTCAAAACGACCTTAATGCCATAGAAACTTAAATCATCTGGAATGGCGATTGGATGTAGGTGCTCTTGAAAGTATTATCCTCCAGGACACCTTCTTCTGCACTCACTAAAATGAGTGTTACTTTTGCCAGGGGCTTTAGGTGAAGTTTTAGCAAGTACTTGAAGTAGTCTTGGCTGCAATTTCAATTAACCCCTTAGTGGATGGCCCCCTGCTACCTCTGCCATTCTTTTGCCATAAGACAAAGAGAGCGCTAGGATGCTTTTCTTGCATTCACCAGCTCAGCAGGTATCCTTCTACACGGACGCAGTGAATCTAGTCCATCTGGCACTAGGCATGTGTCTTGCACAAATATAAATGTCATCAAATAATGCAGGGCGTATGTGACCTTCTCAATCAAGTGAATCCCCATCGGGCCTTGTTCCGTGTTACTTGTTAGTTGTGTATTTATAACTTGTCTTAGATAAAATCTTTAATCTTCTATTTAGAAAATAACTGTGAAACAAATAGCAGAGAAAGAGGAGAAGAAAGCCAAGATTGTTGGAGCTGATTATAAAATGTCAATGAGCCCCCAGGGAGAAGCAGCTATAACGGCAAATGCAATCCTAATATATTAGACAAGGTGTTTCCAGTACAGATAGGGTGGTATTATTGCCATTGTACTAGGCACTGGTGTCGGCTCATCTGTTACCCATGTTAGAGAGAGATAAATTCACTCTGGAGGGGTTTAGAGAGGGCTGCTGGAATGCATAGGAGAATGAGCCTGTCTTACAAGAGCAGACTAGGAGAGCTCGGCTTTAGTCCAGCAAAATTAAGACCCGGGATAGGCTTATTTTCTAAAAAAACGCTGGCAGTAAATGCCAGGGAAATATAGCTGCTTAAGACAAAGAACAAGGTTGGGATGGTAACAAATATGTATAAATTAGCTGTGAATAATTGTGAGCTCGAGAAATTTAGAAGATTTCTAATGCTTAGAGGAATTAGCTTCTGGAACAGCAGGAGTCATGGGGACAAAATCTCCTTTTCAGTCAGAGCTCGATTGCAATGGGATTAGATGAGGTGGTTACCCGTGATAGGAGGAAGCCGGGTTCAGTCACTCAGGGGTCCCTTTTAGTCTGACGTGGGCCTGGTCCTAGCTGACTGCTTGGGAAGTAAAGTATGGTAGGTGGGGGCTCAGGGAGAGTTTCGTACCAAGATAGCTACACAAGGGTACATCCTGCTGGTGTAGATGCATTGCCCCATCTTTTGCTGATTTAGCAACATGTTCCTGCCAGGTTTTCATAGATTTCATAGACATTCAGGCTGGAAGGGACCTCGGGAGATCATCGAGTCCAGCCCCCCGCCCAAAGGGTAGGAAGTCAGCTGGGGTCATAGGATCCCAGCAACATTAGCATCCAATTTACTCTTGAAGGTGTTCAATGTAGGTGCTTGCACCGCCTCCGCTGGCAGACTGTTCCAGACCTTGGGGGCTCGGACAGTAAAGAAATTCTTCCTTATGTCCAGCCTGAAACGGTCTTGCAGGAGTTTGTGACCGTTTGACCTCGTCATCCCTTGGGGCACTCTGGTGAACAAACGCTCCCCCAGATCCTGGTGGTCAGCCCTGATAAACTTATAGGTGGCCATCAGATCATCCCTGAGCCTGCGCTTTTCCAGGCTAAAGAGTCCCATGGCTCTCAGCCTGTCATCGTAAGATCTGTTTTCCTGACCTCTGATCATGCACGTGGCTCTCCTCTGGACTCTCTTAAGCTTCTCCACATCCTTTTTGAATTGTGGAGCCCAAAACTGGACGCAGTACTCCAGCTGCAGCCTCACCAAGGCCGAGTACAAGGGGAGAATGATGTCCTGCGATTTGCTTGAGAAGCATCTATGGATGCACGCCAGAGTTTTGGTTGCTTTACTAGCCACAGCAGTAAGAGTGAGGCCTTACAATCCAGCATCTGCTCTGAGCTAACTGCTGGTGTGCATGCTCTTACCCACAGTAAATTAAAACTACCGGAGCTTACCGCATTTGCACTGAGGCTTGCTTTCCTACACACAGGTGGGTATAGGGGAGTAACTGATTTGCTGCAAATCCGTGCCCTCGTAAACTTCATGGTTACTATTCATGTGCCCATGCCTTAGACGTGGCAGAGGTGCACTGGGACAAATTTCGGCGCTAGCCCCATCACCAAGGAAATGCAGTCCAGTAACAACTGTGAATGGGCTTGGTTGATTTCTCCTGTGTTTAACCCTTGGACACACTTGCTCTGAACTAGAGAAAGCTTATGACAGCTTTGCTATTTAATCTGTTGCAGAAAAATACTTGGAGCTTTCAATGTAACAGGGGGACAGGAGAAACAACCAGCCTCGTGCTGCACAGGGGATTCTTTCTGTGGGGTTTAAAGCGATCCTCTTTCTGACAGGTTTGTAACCAGATTCATCGACCTGGATGGCTTGTCGTGTATCCTAAACTTCCTAAAAAGCATGGACTATGAGACCGCCGAGTCTCGTATACATACCTCGCTCATTGGATGCATAAAAGCACTGATGAACAACTCTCTGGGGCGGGCCCACGTCCTGGCCCACTCGGAGAGTATCAATGTAATCGCTCAGAGTCTGAGCACGGAGAACATTAAGACGAAGGTGGCAGTGCTGGAAATCATGGGCGCTGTGTGCCTGGTTCCCGGGGGCCACAAAAAGGTACTGGAGGCCATGCTGCACTACCAGAAATACGCCAGCGAAAGGACTCGCTTTCAGGTACGTGGCCGACATCTCAGCCCCACGCTCCTAGATGTCAGTGTCGAAGGGATGGCTCCCTGCCTCTGTGCTGCCTAGTTGGAAACCAGACACATCCCCCAAGTTGATCAGGGTCATCTCCTCTGCCTCGTTTCCCTCACCCTCTTTTTAGAGGGTGTTTGGAGAGTTGGTGTGGCCAGTGCACAAAGCACCCAGGTCATTTCCCACCAGAGTGGCCTTCTGGGGATGGCAGCCAGACAGCCCAAGGTAGAGCAGCCCTCAGTGGCTCCTGCTGCAGGCCTGGCACAAGCTGGCCAAGGAACCAGAGCAGGAGCTCCCTGCTGGTTCTTCTCTGACTTGCCCAGCAAAAATTAGGCACAATCTAGGAGCTTTAAAATCCTGCCTGGCCCTGTGAGATGATTTCCAGTGAATATCAACAGATTTACTCTCTTCAGAAAACTCACAGGGGGAAGAAAACCTTAGTTTTTGCCTATGTTTGGTAATTTGTTCAGAGGATCTTTTTTTCCAGCCTGTGGTTCAATGTCATGTATTTGATAGACCCTGATCAATGACTTGGATAAAAGTACGGGAAGGTATCGGGATGAAGTGAGCCTGAAGACAGCTATCATGTCCTTCATTAATGCAGTCCTGAGCCAAGGGGCAGGCGTGGTAGGTTGCAGGGGGCTTCTTGGGGCAACGGGACACGCGAAGCTCGCGTGGGAAAACGACTTGCAGGGTTCATCCGCCAGCTTCTCTTTTCAGGAAAGCCTGGATTTCAGACTCCATCTCCGATACGAGTTTCTAATGCTGGGAATTCAGCCCGTTATCGATAAACTAAGGGAGCATGAAAATTCAACGCTAGACAGGTGAGTCATGCTGGAAGGGAACTTGCAGCTAATTTACTACATGCATCCGATTTTCTAATGTCCCCATTTTTCAGACTTGCTTCCTAGCACTCAGAGAGAAATCCATATTCTGTGTCTCGGGCTCCTCTAAGCAAATCCCAAATTGTTCAAAACAGTGGGTGAAAGTTGACTTGAATGGGGCCTTTGCTTTGTGTGGGACAGCAGTATCTTGCCTATTGCCTTGTATGCAATGAGCTTACCTTTCTCGGATGTCTTGGTGCTCTTCACCTATCTGCCAACTGGGCAAAAACAAGGTTTTTCTACCACCCTGTTCTCAATTCACCCTAATATTAGGATTTAACTAGGATTTGGGTAGTGTTGACAAATCACATGTGCATTGCCACTATTTGCCAAGTGCTGCTTTTCCTCCTCCTATCCTTTTTTTCCCCAAAGACTGTGTCAGAGAGAGAGCATGATTATCAATGATATTGTTGCCATATCAAATGCGATAGCTAAGTGCCCTTCTTATAACTCTAAGTTTCTTGCTCTAATTATTTAACTTGCCTAAATGTCCTGTAGATTTGACCCATCATCTCTAGAAAATCGTTTCTAGAGATACTGTCACATGCTTTCATATCATTTGACTGCTTTGTTCATTCTAATATGCCTAATATATATTTTTTGTTTCTTCTCTCCAGGCATTTAGATTTTTTTGAAATGCTTAGAAATGAAGATGAACTGGAATTTGCCAAAAGATTTGAACTGGTACGATCACTGACCATTAATTCAATTGTTCGCACTGAAAATAGGTGTGCCCTTAAGGTGCTTCTTTGTGGGAAAGGATGTGGGATTGCTGTTGGTTAAATCTGGGAGACAGGAAATCTGAATTTAGTACCTTGCTGTACTACTACTGTTTGTCTGATGTGGGGCTTAGACACAGTAACGATTGTCAAACCATAATGGTTTAAGCTGTTAATTATTCACAGTTCTATGGTGTAGCAGACCTGCTGCAACCTTAACCCTTTGCATTCCAGGTCCAAGTTCAGGTGATTTGGCAAATTTGTATTACCGCAGGATCGTACAAATAAATACTTATTGCAATGCCTGATACGCTCTCCAGACCAGCAACTCTTCATCTTCTCCCTCCCCTTTTAAAGCAGCTAAAAAGTACAGTTGCCTATGCCTGTTTAGCTAGTCACTTAACTCTTTTGCCCACTCTTCTGTTAAAACAAAGGGGGATCATTCTTGCATCCTTACTTAAGATCAAGATGAGCATGCAACAGCTTTGTGCCCCTGCAAGTAAGGGTATCGTCTTGTCCTTCGGATGCTGAGCTAAGGCTCAAGAAATCGGAGTTTGGTCCCTGAGTCCATTACAGATACCTTGTGCACAAATCATATCATTTACTTCGTGCTCCATTTTCTTTTACTGTGGTGCATGTTGGATCAATAATAGTGTCCAATCAAGCCGAGGTATTTGGAGGCCAGCTCCATGAGCATTAGAGTCCCTTACGTGGGCCCATCAACCAAAGGATGTAGGGTCAACACAACGCCAAGATCCTAGGCTAGATCGTGGTGTGAATGATCATATTATTGTTTGCTGCATTCATTACGTCCCTGCGGGAGTGGTTCTGCAAAGCTGTAATGCTGAGCTGCCTGGATTAGGTTCTCTCTCACTTCTGCTTGTTGATCTGTGAAAATGTCAGAGAGGGCCAGGAGTCTCCCATCTTCCCTTCAACCCTGATTTCTCTGTTTCTCACAGGTTCACATAGATACCAAAAGTGCAACTCAGATGTTTGAACTTACGAGAAAGAGGCTGACTCACACAGAAGCATACCCGCACTTTATGTCTATCCTTCACCACTGTCTCCAAATGCCTTGTAAGCAGGCTCTGCCTCTTATAGTCTTTCTGGAGGAGGGTGGCTTTTTATTTCTGCTCTGTCATGAAAGCTCCCAATTTTTTTCTCCTGCAGCTGGACCTAAGGGTTACAGCAGACCATAAGCTGAATTTGAGCCAACAGCATGGTCTTGTTGCCCCAAAATACAAAAAACCCCCAACAGTATGCTGGATTGTATCAACAGGAGCATCACTTGCAAATTGAGGGAAGTGATTCTACTCCTCAGTTCAGCACTGATGATGCTCACCTACAGTATGTCCAGTTTGTGGCCCTGAGCTTCAGAAAGGATGTGGGCAGTTTAGAAAGGGTCCAGTGCAGAGTGACAAAAATGATCCAGGGCCTTGGAGGCCAGATTTATGAGGAAGGGCCGAAAGAACTAAGCCTTAGTCTAGAGAAGGGAAAACTAAGGGACGGTTTGATAACAGTCTCCAAATACCTGAAGGGCAATTACAGAGTGGATGGAGATGGGTTTTTCTCTGTGGCTAAAAGGAACAGGACTAAGAGCAATGGCATCAAGGGGAAATTTAAGTTGGAAATTAGAAGGAACTTTCTGGCTATAAAAGGGAGCAAGCATTGGGGCAGGCTACGTAGAGAAATTGTGGAATCTCCATCCTTCGAAGTTTTCATGAGCAGGTTAGAGAGACCCTTGGGTGGGATGGTTTAATCAGGGCTGATCTGCCTTGAGCAGCGGGTTGATCTAGATGACCTTGTGAAGTCCTTTCCAGCCGTACTATGGAGCAATGTAATAGCTATTGCCAGTGCACATCACAGTACAGGTCTCTTTTTAATTTGCTAACATTAAATACCAAACTATAGGTAGCTGGGAAAGAAGGCTATAGGGTCTAGCTGAGGAGGAAACTTGGGAAGAAGCCTGGGTTATAGTTCTGTCTCTGCTAGTGAACAACAGGATGATTTCAGACAAGTTGCTTTGCAAGTATGTCTTTCCTATTCATTTTTAAGGCCTTCATGAGAGGCTCTCAACATCTGTGTACCGCACCCAGCATCATGCCATGTCTGAGATAAGGCTTCTAGGCCGCTATAAACGTATTAATATGAACCCATGCCTGTATAGATGTATATTTTGAGTTGAAAAAGTAACTTCTGAAAGCATGTTTATTTTTTTTTCATTTCTTTCTCTTCCCTCTTTTCTACTTAGATAAAAGAAGTGGTAACACTGTCCAGTACTGGCTACTGCTTGATAGGATTGTACAGCAAATTGTCATACAGAGTGACAAAGGGCAGGACCCCGACGCCACTCCCTTGGAGAACTTTAATATTAAAAACGTCGTCCGAATGTAAGACCTCATCTTCCTGTATGAATTGTGCTTGGATGCAGTTGTCATCCTAATGTAACATATTACTGTTGCAATCTGCAGGTGCTATCTGGATTAATTCACACACTCCAAGACAGCTTTAACCAGCTATCTGCCTTTACTATTTTTCCTTTAAATATCTTAGTATTCAGGAATTTCAAAGTAAGCTGCTACTGATGTTTCAGTCTCCTGCTCTCAATTGCCTTAAGTAGATAAGGATGACGCCTTCTAGGGGAACTGCTTTTAAATGATCTGGAACAGACTTGGACTTTTAGGGATTTCTTTGAATGTATTCAGTGAATTACACATTTGAACCAATGTTAATTTACAAATGGCCCATGAGTGCTTCTGTCCAGTTTTCCTTATTCATCATTTGCATTTCTACAGCGAGTCAGTCAACAAAATCACATGTTGTTTCAGCTTCCTGATTAACTGAAAACTCCACAGAGTTGTCAAGCTAGCCATGTAGAGACTTTGCATGTAAAAAAAATTAGCTAGCATGAATATTCATGGAAACAAATAACAGAAGTTATAAATACCAACACATCCAATTCAGGGTTTGCCTGTGAACAAATAGTCACAAATGTTATGCAAGGGCTTTTCCCTCCAGCTGTAGCCTGGAACCTTGCATTTACTTTGGAAGGATTGTTTTATAAACTTACTCGTCTGGTCTTTTTTCAGGCTAGTTAATGAAAATGAAGTTAAGCAGTGGAAAGAGCAAGCAGAAAAAATGCGAAAAGGTAAATGATAGAAAAGTACAAATTAGATAAATACAAATTTATATTTAAATGTAATGCATTATATTGTAGGCTGAATAGATGATATAACTGTACACACACACAGGCACCCAACAGATGTTAACTTAAAGCTGTCAGGGAGACCCTGGGATCGTGATGCTGAGCTCCCTCTGCACCAGCAAGCGGCAAGGTTGGCTCCCAGCGCTTCTCCGGCTGGGAGCTTCATTTAGGTGATGGGTGCTCCTAGCCTCTGAAGAGCAGAGGAGCCTTGAGGGGGCTCCGTGTGCTCCTCCAGCCGGGAGCACTGGCCACAATTCAATGAGACAATACACATTTTGTATAATAACTTTCTGGCTTATTCATCATTTTATCAGGCCATTAATTGATTGAACGTGAAACCAGGACATAACTTAAGATGTGATTAACCAGTTAATCGTGTCTTGAATGTAATGAGGTCTCATGCATATGTGCACGCATGCACACACTGCCCCCCCGGAATTGAGTTTGCTGATTTGATCTGTAAAAGTTATGTATCAGTTTAAGCTAAAACTGCACATCATCCATAGTCCTCATAGTTAGAGATTAGCCCAAAATGCTCATTATATCTTTCCACGGGAATTTGAAAGGAGGAAAAAAGCTCGTTCTTGCTACGCTGGGTGTTAGACTATTTACAGCAGACTGAATGGGATGGGTAGCCATGAGACATGTGGGCCCAACAGGGGAACTTATTTTGATTTATAAAAAAACACTTAAGCTTGTGCTTAAATCCCACTGACTTGAAAGGCACGCAAGTTCCTGCTTAAGTTCATTGAATCTGAGCCGAAGCCAAGTCAGGAAAACCCTAGGCGACAGCATCAATCAGAAAAACCTCAAATATTGCCATGGAAGCACACACCAGGGGCTGAGAGATTCAGGGACTTCTGTCCTGTCCAAAACTGCTTCCCTTAAAGATGGTAGGGGTATAATAATAATGGAAGTTAGTAGGAATTTTGCCCTGCATACCAGTAGGCCAAGGATTTCAGTGTGTGTACATGCATGTGTGCATGCACATGCGTTTTAAAGTGCATTTGCAAATTTCTTTTGCATGAGGCACTTCTGGAAGTCGCAATAAATGTAGCACCAAGTCCTGACTGTGCTGTTTAATGATAGGTAAATGCCCTTTGTGTAAAAGGTAGGAAGTAATGGATCAGAGTTGGTCCTGTTTTCCTTTGGGAATAATGGGTTTTATACTCCTGAGTCCGTATTCAGTTCACCGTCAGGAAGGGGAGTCTGGCTGATTTAATGAAATCTGGGGGGTGTTTTCAGAACACTACGAGCTTCAGCAGAAGTTGGAGAAAAAGGAACGAGAGTGCGATGCCAAGGCCCAGGAGAAGGAGGAGATGATGCTGACCTTAAACAAGATGAAAGAGAAACTTGAAAAAGAGTCGACAGAGCACAAGCAAGTCAAGCAACAGGTGGCAGACCTCACAGCACAGCTCCACGAGCTCAACCGGGTGAGGGCTGCCTGCACTTTTCCCATTTATGGTTAAATACCAGATTTCCTTGTTGCAGTAAACTGAGAAAACAGATGACAAATTCTGCACATGACACCGCCTTGTTCCCTTGTTGTGTGGGAAAGGCCTGACTTGTGTTGCTACGAAATCTGAGTTGTAGTTTGCCAGGTATGGGGCAGTTTTTACCTAGCAATGGATCTGGCCTCATAATGCTGATACCACCTTGTCCCTTGAGTATGTCCTATGTGGGCTACACAAGAGTCTTTCCCACAGAAAACTTCCTGGTGTTAGTCCAGCAGTCCCCAACCCATAGGTCATGGGACACATGCTGCTTGCAGGACACTCTCAAAACCTGATGTTGCCCACAGTGGTTCACTTAGTACGGTGGCCTGTGGGCCAGCAAAGTTTGAGGGGACTCACTGATCCGGAAGGTGTGAAACTATTGCAGCACCGAACTATTGGCCTGGGCCATTCGCAACCTGCACACCCATGCTTGGGACCAGGAGGTTCCCCGGTGTCGTCTCTGGTGTCAGCCACCGCGATGGCCCCCACTGAAATGGTAGGTCACGGTGGATTCAGGCAGCTAAGAGCTCAAGCTGCAGAGACTTGGCCTTTCCACTGTGGAGGCCTCCAGCCCACTCTGCAGTCTTTTCCAAGATGACGGCAGCCATACGGGCACAGTGTCCTCAGCTTCTGCCTTGTAAACTCAACACATCTCGAACTGGTCCTTGATGAATGAGTTAATACTGGGGCCGAGGTGTGTACCATAGCAAGAGGAACCCGAAGCGACTGGCCTGTGAGCTAAGCCATGCTGTAAAAAGGCTTTGAATGGACTGCTTTTGTGATGGCGCCATCTCTTCTCTTTCAGAGAGCCATCTGCGCTGCTGTTCCAGGAGGGCCATCTCTACCCCCTGGAGCTCCTGGTGGCCCCTCACCGCCTTTGGCTCCCGGGTCCCTGCTTCCCCCACCTCCCCCACCCCCTCTGCCTGGTGGTATTCTCCCCCCTCCCCCTCCTCCTCCTCCTGGTGGTCCACCCCCTCCGCCTGGTCCCCCTCCCCTCGGAGGGATAACCCCACCTCCAGGGGCTCCGCTGGGCTTGGCCCTCAAGAAAAAAAACATTCCTCAGCCAACAAACGCCCTGAAATCCTTCAACTGGTCTAAGCTGCCCGAGGTAAGTGTCTATAACGGGTGTCAGTCGTGCTCCCTTGCATTCTTTACTATCAAAAGAGAATGACTCGGAGAGCTTAACGATCCCATTTTCACAGGAAGGAAGGAACAGGCTTGTTCCATCACTTAACCTCTGCGCGGGGGGTGGACACAGGGTGGTGGGGACGAGTGATATGCGAATGTTAGTGGGTGAGTGTTTATCAGAAGTGAAATAAAGCCAAGTCGCATTCAGTGCTGCTGCTGTGTTTCAGAACAAGTTGGCGGGGACAATGTGGACCGACATTGATGATGCAAAAGTGTTTAAAGTCCTAGATCTGGAAGACCTGGAACGAACGTTCTCTGCTTACCAAAGACAGCAGGTAATGGGCTTGTCCTGCGTGCGAGTCACACAGGCTATTAAATTGCTTTGGAGCAGACGTGATCTTGAAATGATATATTTTATCATCGTTTTGTGCTAATGCCCTATTAACTTGTCAGGTCAGTTTGGTCAGTTCTCACTCTCATGTGCATGCTCCTCTGATGCGCTGATTAGCTCCTTGTTACGATCTCATTACACCACATATGCACCTGACAAGCCTGTGTTTCGGGGTAAGCGCATGCCCATAATGAAGATGGATCACAGAAGAAATTACTAGGAGTGGCCGAAAATAATCCCCAGATGTGGCTACAATTGAGTCATGCTTTTGGATCCTTTTTTAGGAGCAACTGCTTCGTTTCTATATATTGGCCTGAGAATTTATGTCCATTTCTTGCCAACAAAGGCTTCAGTTTTAGCCACATCTACCTCATGTGGGAGCTCTTTTTATTTTTATCACAAGAAAAATGTGACTCTCAAACCAAAAAAAATGAGGCTGTAAATGAACCTCAGCTTTGAATCATCTCAATTTTGTTTCTAAATTGAGCCCAATTTAGGAAAATGTTTAAGAGTAAACCCTAATGTATGCACCTGCATTTCTCAGTCAAGGTCACGAATAGGCAAAGAGCAGAAGGTGCAAAAATGTCCGAAGCAATGGACCTCAAGGGCATTTTTAACGCTAATGCTGGTGAACTTTGTATGCAATAAGTGGTGGGTGTGCTCTGCTAGTTGTGAGTACAAAAGGGTGTTGCTGGGACCCCACCACTAAACTCCTTACCAAAGGTGCAAGCTTAATCTCTTCCTAGAGCTAATCAAGGTAGTGATATCTGCCCAGATTAGAGCAGGGCAAAAGTCAAGCATTAGCTAACAAGGCAGGGTGGTGGGAGCATGTCTTGGGAGTCGGTGACTGCAACACTGGCTTTCTCCTGTTGCTTTGGAAAGGCACGGCTAGACTACAGGCATGCACTTGTCAGATAGCTGCAAAGAGCGCGTCTGAAGGTGAGAACAATCGAATGGGAGGGAGAGGGAAGCAGGGATGAGAGAGCTGATTGTGCAGATGGGTGCCATGGCCTCCTGTTTGTTTGCATGACTCATTTATGTGCAGTAGATCAGACAGGAGATTATTGTTAGCGGCCTCTCAGCTGAAAGTCATGGCGGATGAAGTCCCAGGGGGGGTATCAGGGGCAGTGGCTGTTGGGCCAGGATCCAGGGAATGTTCTGAGTACTCTGGGCTGAAAACCATGGACAAGACAAAAACCTCCAATTAAGCAACTGTTTGTAACCGGCGGAGGTGGCCCAGTTAGGGAGCGTGTCCAACAGGAGAGAGCAAATGCACGTGGACCAAAGAGCCGTAGAAGTAAATATTCCTAACATCTGGCTGGGAGATGCCAGCAGCAAACCACAACCCTCCAGCCCTTCTGAGCCTTGGTGTAGAAATGTACCCCCTGGAGTAATGTAAGCATTGCCCAGCCTGAATAGGCAAGTTTCTTACTGCAAAGATTGAAACGTACAGCAGGGGTGTCAAGTTCGTCTGGTCACAAGCCGGAGGAGCTGTACAGGGCCAGTCCACAGGCCAGATGAATGGCCCCACAGATTCCCCATTCCAGATCCCGTGCATTCAGCTCTTGCTTCAGCTAATACAGGACGCACACAGTGCCCAGTCTAGCCAGTCTGGGGCTCGCACTGCATGTGGCACCTACTGCAGAGTGGGCTGGGGGGGGGGCACTGTTTGCAGGTCTCAGACCGCAGCCAAGGTGGATGCCATATGCAACACGTGGGTCAGCACCAAGGGCTGGCTGGCTGATGGTCTCCATGGGCCAGATATTTGCCACCTCCAGTGTAGAGTACTGGAGCAGAGCTAGAATCAGAAGCAGCTGTCAGAGAATTAGGTTAGCGATTCCTCAGAGCAAGTCTTCGGGTGAGTGAGGAATTTGTTGCCATTGGGCAAAACACTGAGAAGAGATGCCCGCAGAGCCAAGGTGGGAGGGAAGTCAGGAATGCAGAGTGGTGTTCCTTACCTCCTCCTCCGCGCCCCGACACCTCGCTGCAGGGACTCGGTGGCGATGGCTGAGAGCAGAGCAGTGGTTTCACGCAGCATGCCGGCATTCACTGCAGACGTGCAGCCTTCCTCATGATGCCTGCATGCTGTCCTCTGACGCATGCGAGGGGAGCATTGTGTGCTGGGAAATCATACAGCCCTGTCAACCTTGGGGGGACGGTAACTCATGACTTACAGAAGCACCTGTGAATACAAATAATTATTTCATAACCCAGCGTAGTGCGTCCCTCACTCCCTTGATCTGACAGCTCCAGCTGCCCTGAATTCCAGTTAATTTATTAGCAACATGAAAGGAAATTGTTTTAAAGGCATTGATTGCCATAGAAGAGCTAGTAGAAGCAATATGATTATTCACCATTTGGACCAAGGTTCTGCTTCTGGCCTGGCCCCTCTGCTTGATCAGTGGATTGGGTAAAATTCAGTGTTCTTAGCTTTTCAGTTTTCTAGTAGCTCAAGGAGAAGTTTTCAGTTGGAGAGAAGTTTTATCCCCAAACACTAAATGCATCTCAGGATGCACATTGGATTTTGGAGAATTTATTTTTGTTTGGGGGCCCAGATTCTCAGACAGCGTTGCTTTCAAGCTACCGTGCTGGCAAATAGATGATGGTACATTTTGGCTAATAGCTAGGTAGAATAGGAGGGGATGGTTATTTTGCCCAAGGCACAGGGTGGAAAGTGGGGATATTGGGATTTTGTTCCAAACGTACCCGATGTGTACAGTTCCCTACCATCAAGCTAGACAGTTCGGTATATGCCCACCAGGAACTTGACACCCTTCTCCCTGCTAACAGTTCTCGCTCCCTTTCAAATGCCTGGGAAAAAAAGAACCACTTCT
>NW_017728947.1:109538030-109552184 GCF_001723895.1 Crocodylus porosus
GGGGGGGGGCACTGTTTGCAGGTCTCAGACCGCAGCCAAGGTGGATGCCATATGCAACACGTGGGTCAGCACCAAGGGCTGGCTGGCTGATGGTCTCCATGGGCCAGATATTTGCCACCTCCAGTGTAGAGTACTGGAGCAGAGCTAGAATCAGAAGCAGCTGTCAGAGAATTAGGTTAGCGATTCCTCAGAGCAAGTCTTCGGGTGAGTGAGGAATTTGTTGCCATTGGGCAAAACACTGAGAAGAGATGCCCGCAGAGCCAAGGTGGGAGGGAAGTCAGGAATGCAGAGTGGTGTTCCTTACCTCCTCCTCCGCGCCCCGACACCTCGCTGCAGGGACTCGGTGGCGATGGCTGAGAGCAGAGCAGTGGTTTCACGCAGCATGCCGGCATTCACTGCAGACGTGCAGCCTTCCTCATGATGCCTGCATGCTGTCCTCTGACGCATGCGAGGGGAGCATTGTGTGCTGGGAAATCATACAGCCCTGTCAACCTTGGGGGGACGGTAACTCATGACTTACAGAAGCACCTGTGAATACAAATAATTATTTCATAACCCAGCGTAGTGCGTCCCTCACTCCCTTGATCTGACAGCTCCAGCTGCCCTGAATTCCAGTTAATTTATTAGCAACATGAAAGGAAATTGTTTTAAAGGCATTGATTGCCATAGAAGAGCTAGTAGAAGCAATATGATTATTCACCATTTGGACCAAGGTTCTGCTTCTGGCCTGGCCCCTCTGCTTGATCAGTGGATTGGGTAAAATTCAGTGTTCTTAGCTTTTCAGTTTTCTAGTAGCTCAAGGAGAAGTTTTCAGTTGGAGAGAAGTTTTATCCCCAAACACTAAATGCATCTCAGGATGCACATTGGATTTTGGAGAATTTATTTTTGTTTGGGGGCCCAGATTCTCAGACAGCGTTGCTTTCAAGCTACCGTGCTGGCAAATAGATGATGGTACATTTTGGCTAATAGCTAGGTAGAATAGGAGGGGATGGTTATTTTGCCCAAGGCACAGGGTGGAAAGTGGGGATATTGGGATTTTGTTCCAAACGTACCCGATGTGTACAGTTCCCTACCATCAAGCTAGACAGTTCGGTATATGCCCACCAGGAACTTGACACCCTTCTCCCTGCTAACAGTTCTCGCTCCCTTTCAAATGCCTGGGAAAAAAAGAACCACTTCTTGACATGCCCTGAAGTTCAGGAAATTCAGGCTCTTTAAATAACCCCCATGGTATCACCTGGCATGGGATTCATTTAGGCTGCACTCCTTGAAATACGTTCGTGTGAGGACTTTGTTTCGACACATGCAGTAAGGAGATGGTGTCGCGCTCTGTATGCTGCCTGTGCCTCTGGAGAATGGGGAATGATTTCTTCATCCTTGCTCCCTTTTGCTGGCTGTGTTTTCTGCTGTTGTTTTTGACCTGTTCTGCTTGGTCTTATCTCTTTCGCTCTGGAATCCAACTCAGCCAGGTGGAAACCCAGCTTTCCACCCTCGACCTCTGTAATGACAAACCAGCCAAGCGCTACCAGTGCAGCAGCGTTTTGCTAATGCTGTCATTTAAAATCAGGCTTCAGGCATGGAAATGGAAAAGATATGGTCTTTCCCTGAGTAAAGCCCTGATTTCATAAAAAGGATGTAAGATGATGCTTAAGTGCCATCAGAGTCAACAAGACATCAACGTTTCAGTTACTTGTATTGTAAATTATGATGTGTGTTGCCCCACTCCATGAACCAAGGTACCACTGTGTGAGGTGCAAAGGAAGACTGTAACCCAACGGTGCATATAAGGCACCTTTGCCTGACTCCCTGCAGGAGCTGGTCATAGATGTGAAATGCTGAACATGCAGCTCTTCCAGGGTGGCCGAGGCTCTGGCTGATGTGCAGAGCTAAACACAGATAGCGTAAGAACAGCTCGGGCTCCAGCTCTGCAGCTTCTCTGTGAGCATGAAAAATAAAAGGAACAAAAGCATCTATTCATCTGAACCAGTTGGGGTCCATTATTCCCCCTTGGGGCCACTTAAGAGCTTCTGCCTTCCAGAGGTGTCTTTGTCCAGACCCACATCCCCCAGGATTGACACGTCTTGATGGGATCACTCCGGAACAGGAGCAGAGAGGCGCCAGGTGCAGCCCTGTGGAGGCGGTAGGGAATCCGAGCTCTGCTCCCCACTGAGCAATATCACAGTTTCTTGGCAGGTCGTCCTTATGCAACTCGGTGTGTTTGTTTCGTGAAAGATTGCTCCGGCCTGTCGGCTGAGCCGGTGCTGATATGGGAGCTCAGCACAGGCTGTTTCTGATCTTCTTTTGCCTTTGACTTGGTTTACTGCTGGGTGAGGTTTATTTCATTACAACTCTTAGGAAGTGTTTTAAATTAAGTTTTTGAATCTTGATTGAGGCTAAAATCATCTGTGTAAAAAAAAAAAAAGCGAGAGAGAATGTCCCTAAACTTGTACTTGAGGGCTAAAGATCAGTGTCATTACAAGGTGCCTGCTTAGCCAATGCCTAGGACGTTTTCTGTATCAGCCATATAATCATGCCCCTCCTTGCCACCACTTCATTCACTCCTAAACTGATTGGCAGGCAGCCAGCAGGGACCTGCATAAACGAGATTTCCTTGAAAAATGTTGCCACAATGGAAATCTGCTCAGAGATTGGTAACGCAGAACAGCTATCCTGACTGACAGCCACTTTCAAACGGGGCAGCCAGAAAGGAAACACTGCTGTGGATCACCTGGACTTGGAGCAAATCTCTCGCACAGGCATCTTGTCTCAAGCTGTTGTTAATTTGTTAGATTTGAGTACTATTTTATGCCTTTTTTTGACCTTTGCTCCCAATGCCAGCTGTAGGGCAGAGCCTTTAGTGCTGGGCAAAATGCCACCATAAGCAGCAAGGCGAACATGCATTCTTTTTTTAGTGGTTTCACAAGAAGAGCCTGACTGCGTGAATTTTCAGCCCAGTGGAACGGCCGCTGATGTGGTGGGAGTCTATACAAGCCCTACACATGTGCACAGACCTGAAGACAACTAAGGGCAAGCCTGGTGTTGAGATGGCGTTGCTTTGGGGCAGACAGATCCATCGAGTGCCATATACCTTGGGCTGTTTCCCCCAAAAGCATTGTCATGGTAGAAATGGTTTTGCTTTAGCTTCACTTAAGTACTCGTCCTCGCAGCTATGCTGATACTTCACTCTTTCAAATTCATCAAGGTGCATCAGAAAGCAGTTTTCTCCCCACCGTGATTTGCAAAATGAATGATGCTGCTTTGTCCAGCTCATGTCGACCCTTGCCCGAAGGTTTCTCAGGCTGGGGAGAGGAAAAGTCCTTTGCCTTCCTCCAAAACTGTCTTCTACATTTCACTCCCACACCTTTTCTGTGCCCAGTCATTCCTCTCACCTGTTGCTTATTAGCATGCTTTTCCCATTCAGTGCCCATTCATTTATATCCCTTTACTGTTCAGTGCATTTTTTATTCCCATTGGCATTATCCATTCTCAGAGCCAGTGTACTTCTTGGGTGCTTCTCTTGCAGCAGAGGCCTCTGATTTATATGTTCTTTCTGACTATGCTTTGACTCTTTGTTTTTGCTGTGACCACTGAATGGCATGTGTTTTTACTGCCTTTTCCATGCTTCTGCTATGGCTGTAGGACTTCTTTGTGAACAGTAACTCCAAACAGGTAAGTGAGCCTCTGCCAAAAACCTAATGATTGTGTAATTGCCATGAGTTTGCTAACGTTCAGCTCAAGCAGAATCAATGCCAAGCTAGCACACTTACTGACCAGGGGAAGTAGCTGTGCACTGCACTACTGGATGTCTCGTTTTAAAAAATGAGTGCCACAAATTCACTGTGACCTGTATTAGGTAGCAAAAAGGAGTCCAGTGCAGTAAGGCAGCTCAAGAATTAATAGGAAGAAATCAGCCAGGCTGTTGGATAACCTAAGATAGCAGTGGCCAAACATAGTGCTTTCCAATGTGTTGTATGCATGCATGCATTCAGTGCAAAAGTTTGAGAACAAGGGTTACATTTTCATAAGCACTTATGTTCTCTCTCTAAGCGTGACTTTGGGCATGTCTACACAACCACCTTGCTGTGCTCGAGAGCACCATGTTGAAGTTGGTCTCCCTTGTACAGCATGCCCAACCCCGGACATGAAGCAATGCAGCCACCTTGAAGGGCATCCTCTCTGTACACCCAAGCACACCCTACCCACTTCTTCCCACTGCCATAGTTTCAAGCCCAGAAAAGCTGTGGGGAAGCTGCTCCAGGGATCTCCCAGCAGCTGCTCTCAAGGCCTTTAGAGACTGAGTGGCTCGAGGAGGAGACAGGAAGTGGGTAAGCAGGGAGTGCCCATCCCAGGACGTGCAGGGAACATTTGTAGACTTGCCCATCGGGTGATTTTGAACATGCGCTAATAAGCATGCCCCAGTCAGAGGGCTGAAGAGCAGAAAAGAGCCACCAGACTGCTCCTGTAGTGCATCACGTCTGGGATCTGGTGTGCACAGAGCAGCAGCAGGGCACATGTCAGGGCAACCCTCCCAGCACGGCAAAGAGATGTGCACATGCCACGGGTTTCCTAATGTCTGTTGGCTTTCAGCTCTGCTCCTAATGTTTCCGATGGAAGTGGGGAGAGGCCAGCTTTGAGCCCTCCTGACTAGCTGCGGTCTCCTAGGTCATCCTGGCCTAGTTTAAAAGAAATAATAAAAAATCGTATCTTAGTTGCTCCATGAAAGGACAAAAGCAGTCAGGGGTGTCCAAGTTATTGAGCTATTAACCACTTTGATACACATCTGCTAGCCTATGTGACCTGCAGCCCCAGGGTGTGTTCCTGCCACAGTGCTCTAATAACCAGGTATTCATTTATTAATATTAACCAAGACTGTGCAAGCTTGGAGCTAAAACTGGAGATGCATGACTTCTGTGGGCAGCTTTATAACCTGCATTAAACATGTGGGTAGGTACTTCCACCTGGACATCTGAACCTTCAGTTCTGCATACTCTTCTATTATTTTAGAGGGAAAATTTCAAACTGCCTAGGGGATTCAGGAGCACGGGTCATCACGCTCGTAAATCCCTTGGCTGTTTTTGGAAATCCCGCTCTTAAAGGAAAACAAATGTTGCAGCTGGTGTTCATGAGCCTATAAAGTTTTAAGTGTGTATCCAGTGCATTGCTAATCGCAGCATGAGCAGATGCTGTGGCTATCGAGAGTGGCAACAGAACTTGTAAAGATCTTGTTTCTGCGTGACAGACCCTAATGGAATATATCAAGAGAGGATTTAATGAAATATCACAAATATGTAGGCTAGGGGAGCCTGGCCTTATTCAACAGTGCATCTGTGTTTGTAGGTTCTTAAATCTTCCTGGCTGAGAAAATATTTACATTTCTAACCCGTGCATTTCAAAGCATGTTCTGATTTATGAAATGGCTTATTATATTTCAGTTACAGGCTACAGATTTTACACATAAGCCTTGGTGACACCCTTGATTAATGGAGTCCATTCTAGAAAATGCTGGTACGCGCGGAGGGTTCTTAATGTTGAAGCACTTTTCCTTATTCACGGCTGTGTGTGCTTTGCAGAAAGAAGATGCCATTGATGACGCACTGAGCTCCAGATATAAAGTCAAGGAGCTTTCCGTCATAGATGGCCGGAGAGCCCAAAACTGCAATATCCTTCTCTCAAGGTATGGTTAATGTCATTTCTCCAGTCATTTCTCTTGCCTGTCCTCTGGGACTTGTTTTCCGGACAGTGTCCTTCTAAATTACTGGGACTCTGCTACCTTCAAGCTGTGTGACATGCCCTGAATCGGAGATCATGCCTCAATTCCCTGGAGGGATTCTGGTGACAGGAACCATGGGAATAAAGCCAGAGTGGTCTCACTGACACCTGAACCCAGATATGGAATTACATCTTGCATTGCTGCAGCCTTGGGCCACAGAATGCATTGAGTGGGATGCACAGACACTCTCACTACCTCTGAAATCCCTGAGAGGTAGTGAAATGCCACTGCAGCTGCTTAACATGGCTGGAATCGTTCCGTTTAGTTTTGCCCAGATTTTACTTACTTTTCAACACTGTATTAGGCTAGTGGTATTAAAACAGAGAGGAAACAGGTTCTAAATAACCACAGGGGGACAGAGCCCCCTTCCACTGTGGTGCAGAGAAATCTGAAAGGCAAGTGATGTTGTTTGGAAAGTGATACTTCAGTGGGGGTCAGGTTATGTGACACTGAGTCTTTTTGGGTTGGTTTTTTGTGGGGTTGGGTTTTTTTTGGAAGTGTCAGTTTATTTCCAAATTTGAGCTAGCATTTTGGAATTGGGAAGTGAAAGGAAGGCTGGGAAGAGCTCTTCCTGAGCAGAATTGCAGGCAATTAATTCAGTACCACCTGCATTCCCTAAAACATTGACATATATTGAGGCTATAAGTAATAAAGGCCTGAACATATAAGCATTCCTTTCCCCTAACTCTGTCGTCTTGGTGGTGTTATCAGACTCCCTTGATGGAGTTACAGCCTCAGTCTGTCTGTTTGAAGGGTCAGATTTGCCCTTGGTTCTTACGAGCAAATTTAATCCCATCTTTTAAAGCTGAATTGTGTTTGTGATAAAACGTGCAACTAAGCACGTTGGTAGAAGTAAATGAAGATCAACTGCTGTGAAAATGAAAGTCAGCCTTACTGTGGCTTGACACCAGGATTGATTTAAATGGTAAATATCCTTAAAAAAAAAATGAAAACATTTGTCCGAGTTAGTACATGAGCATATTTACTTCATCTATAAAGCTAAGAATTGCTTTGAATTTTCCTGTGGAATTCAGTCTTGCCCAGTTTTTGACTGTTCAGGACTTTGAATTAGAATCACAGAAAGTGAGGGTTGGAAGGGACCTCAGGAAGTCGCATCTAGTTCAACCCCTGCTCAAAGCAGGCGCAGCCCCAACTACATCATCCCGCCGAGGCTTTATGTAGCCGGGTCTTAAACTCCGAGGGTGGGGCTTCCACCACCTCTCTGGGTAACCTGTTCTAGTGTTTTACTACCTTTCTAATGAGAGTTTTTCCTAATATCTAACCTAAACTTCCCTTGCTGCAACCTAAGACCATTGCTTCTTATTCTGTCATCTGCCACCACTGACAACAGTCCAGCTTCATCCTCTTTTGAATCTCCCTTCATGTAGTTGAAGGCTGCTATCAAATCCGCCCTCAGTCTTCTCTTCTTCAAACTAAATAAACCCAGTTCCCTCCACCTGCCCTCAGAAGTCATGTCCACCAGCCCTCTGTCCATCATTGTTGCCCTCGGCTGAACCCCAATCTGCAAAGCAGAGATGCAGCTATGAAGTTTTTCACTCTGGGCTGTGGCAGTGGCCAGGCCTAGGTGGGGATGGGATGGGACACACCAATTCCTTGCTCTTTCCATATTAGAATATGAAGACTTGTTAATAAAACAGAGACCTCATTGATTAATGACAATTAAGAATATACTTTAAAGTTTAAGCCTGTGAGGGGCTCCAACTGAAGTCGAAGGACGCATCCAGATGAGCATGCATGTGCAGTTTGCAATGCTGCGAACAGTCCGTGGCTCCGCAAACCACATGTGCTGCACATGCAGGCACTTGCCGCGCTGCTTATTTGCAGCACGGGGGGTGGGGGGGCAGTTTGACACTGGGAGATGGGTTCAGCATCCTGTTCTGCCACTAATTTCGTACATAGCCTTGAGCCAGTCACTTGACCACTGTGTAGCTCTGTTCTCTGCCTGTTGAATAAGATTGACATTGCTTTCCTGCCTGGAGTACTCTGAAGACAAATGTGAGTGCTCATCCGGGTGCCACGTATCAACCTAGTAAGACTATAACACGGTCTTGCAGCAAACGCTGCTCTTAGCAGCTAGAATCCTACTGTGCTCACGGATATGTAATGCTCCCAGTTTGCTGGGAGTTTCACATGTGAAAGGACAGCAAGGTCAGTCCCTTATTTAGCTGAGACATTTGTAAGCCATTGTCTGGTTTGCAGCATGGAAAGATTACAGTGAACCTAGATATTTTATCTCTCTGTAGATTTTTTTTTTTCCCTGCCTGTCTTGTTTTGGGAGAAATTACTGCTTAGTGAGATCACTGGATTTTCCTTAAACTAGTAATGTTAACACACACACATTTTTAGCACTGCTTTTTATAGTGTAGCTGAAAGTATGCTGATGTCAATGCATTTGGGGCCTTAATTCAACTAAACTACCACATCTCATCTTCAGCCTGGGTAGGGTTGTTTTAGCAGAGGAGAGGCCTGTCCTGTTCCTGGTAGGATGCACGTGAAAGCTTCTTTATGCCCTTTCCTAAGCCTCGTGTAGGGGAAGGGTTTGTTTGGTTTTTCTTTTCTGCCTATCTCTCGAGCATTTTTCTGACCCAAACGTGGGTTTTTTAAGAGGGTGGATCCCTTCCCGCACAGAATTTGTCTCCCCTCCACACTTTGGACAGTCTTCATTTGCGTCTACAAAGCCTCGCAGAATAGGCTGCATTTGTCAGGCTTGCGAGCTGTCATTCCGCATCTCTGAGTCGCCGGGCTTAAATCCCCGTGACAGCAAATACAGTGACCCAGTTCCCCTCAGACGGCTCGCGTTCGACAGCCGCTGCCAACAATGATAATTATTGTGGTTGTAGATAAGCTTATAGCTTTCACTGGCCTCTTTCCCATCAAATGGTCTGAGAAGTTGTTATATTCTGGCGCCCTGCTTTTTTTTTCTCAGCAGACATTAAGGAGCACTCTGGGTCTTGGCAGTTGGTTTTAGTGATTTCTGTAAAACATTTTGATGCTTTTCATAATCTGCTCATTAAATGCAAAGTCTATAGCAACCCAGGATGCTGGTTTGCATACGGCTAGGGATGGTGGCGATAGAAAGCAGCTAGCACCCATTTGCTGTGTGACTGATGTGGTTTTAATGGGTGATCTCAGTCCAGACCCAGCATGCGGGTGGAAAACTAGTTCTATGTCGTCCTTTGCAAACAAAAAAAGAAAAAATGCCCTTAAAGAACCAGTGCTCATTAAAACCTTTGTTGGCAAAACCAAGAACTGAATAGTGAGAGAGACCTGTGATCTCGTATGCAACGGTGGTGCCTCAGAGCCCTAGGCTCAGGACAGCATGAGAGTCCTGCACTGCCACTGCCCACACCATGTTCACTCTGTAGCTTAAATTCAGCCTCCGGTGCTATCCGTAACAGCCGCTGAAGTCCCTTAGATCCCTACGGTGTTCCACGCAAGAGCTGGCTGTGCTGGGGGGTGGGAAGGGCTGCAAGCATCCGACCATCCTAAAGGTCCTAGTTCTCTGCAGTGCTCTGGGCTTTAGCTCCACCGTCTGCTAGAGCGTGACTGTCAACAGCAGCTGACCCCATTGCTTCTGGGAACGGAGCAGCAAGGTTTTCTGATGATGCCACTTCCACCAGTCTGTCACGAGGCTCCTTGGCCCAGTCAGGCCTCAAGAGGAGTAGGACAGTTGATTGACAAGAGTCAAGTTAATGTGGACCTCAAACGATGCTTAAGGAGTGGCGAGAATCAGCAGACAAAGATTACATGCACACACATGCACATGCGCGCGCGGTTACAGATAGTATCCCCTCGTACGTAAGACACAATCGGTTCCTGAAAACCGCGTCTTAAGTCCAAATGTTGCAACTCGGAACTGATTTTCTCATAGGAAACAATGCTAGAAATGAGGCATTGGTTCCAGAACCAAGGCCCGATACCTTGTTTTCATAAAAAATACCCCAGAATTTTGTACTCAATCGATTATAGATGAGCAATATAGCTACATAATGTATTTTTTATTGCAATTAGCAATCCTGTTGATTTGGAAGGACTTCTTTGAGGTGTCTTTGCTGGACATTTTGAAGGGCTCTTGGTTGGACTTTTTGAAGGGCTCCTGGCTGGAGTCATCTCAGGAGTCTCGGCTGCAGGTTTTTCTGGAGTCTTGTCTGCTTTCTTAAAGAAAGTGTCCAAGGAAGTTTGGACAGATGTTCTCCAGGGAGATGCATGACACAGTGAACTTGTTCGCTGGCGTCGTGTCGCATCAGATCAAGCATCGTAAAGTCGAAACCGACTTCAGGAGGTCAGAACAGGGTGTCAGTTTATAAACATTGTAAGTGCCGCTCGTTGCAACTTGAAACATTTATAAGTTGAGGACTGCCTGTATAAAGATCACCAAGAGTCCTCATCAGTCCTGCGTGCATCTGAGATGAAAGAAAGGGCATGCTCTGCTAACTGAACCAGTCCTCCAGTCTAGGCAGCATTGCTTATGCTCAACCTTCCCAGGGTTTAAGGTGGGGCCTGAAAGGAGGTATATTAATGTTAACAGTCATACTGCTCTGGAGTTGCATCAAGATGCTCACTTTTTTTCCCTGTTCCTTCTGGACAAATAAGTCTGTTGAAGAACCAACTAGTGATATACATCAATGGTTGGAAGGTGCCATGCGAATGGCACAAAGTAGAAGAGCCCCATTATTATTCATGTGTTGGGTTATATAACGGAATGAAATGAGCCTTTCCTTCTGTCTCTAATCATCTGGTCCTTGACTCATAAAGTGACAGAGATTTTAAAGAATGCCATAGTAATAGGAAACTGGAGCAGAAGGAAGTCCCAGATGGTCCCCTCAAGCTAATGACTGAGTTTCACCAGCTCCTGTGGAAAGTTATTTAACTGCAGAAAGGACTTGCAGGATTTCTGAGATGTGCCTGGGTTGTAGTACAGGCTTAGCAAAAGTCTCCCCTGAGCAGGCCAAGCAAACCCATATCCTGAAGGACCAGTTTGGAAACATGTAAATGCCTAGGATGGTTCATTAGGCTCTGTTTCATGCATGGGTAAACGCCCCTCTGAAAACTGTTCCCATTTTTTTCCCAGGCTGAAATTATCCAATGATGAAATCAAACGTGCAATTTTAACAATGGATGAACAAGAGGACCTACCAAAGGACATGCTGGAACAGGTGGGTGATGGACACACACTCTTCTTCCTCCTTTTCAATACTGCTTTTCAAAATAAATCAAAGCCTAGTCACAGATTAAGGAATGAGGGTCAAAAAATTACTCTGTGTAATGACTGCCAGTGGCTCGGAGGTGAGTTTGCATCCACAAGCCTTTTACACTTTTCCTCTCAAACCCGGCTGACACTTCACTCCTTAAAAATGCAGAGGAACTGAGCAGCATCTTTTTCATAACCATGAACCCTCAAGCTCAGATTCCAGCCCTGGATTTTGCATCACAGGTCGTTCTGTTGCTGAACAAAACCATGGTCTTTGGAAACACTTGAGGTCTGTTTTTCCCAGTGCTTTTCTTAATAATTTTGCATCTAAAAGACAGTTTAAAACCACGGTGGTCCTCAGAGCATGCTGTTTTTAAGTTGCCCTGAGATCAGGTTTACATTAGTATGTGAAACACAAAGCTGACATCCTCTTAAAGCTGGAGCTGGCAAGTGCAGCTTCATTGCAACACTTCTGCATGGCAGGAATCTGATCAGTCCCCTGGACTCCCAGCCCATGAATGATATCAGGCAATATTACAGTGAGCCTGATGGATTTATTACTGGACTTCAAAGTGGGACTTGGCGCAGTCAGGCACGTGAAGATGCACCACACCTAGGGGCACCTTTGGTGTGGGAGGGACACCATAGATATCATGCCTGGGCCTCGGTGTCTCATTGTTGATGTAATCTTGTCTTCTGGGAGTATAGCCCCGCGTCAGTGTGCTCTAGGCTATTTAAATTTCATGGAGGGGTTTTTTTTAATCTACTTAAAATCCATTAGTTTAACACAATGTGGGAAATTCAGATAGTAAGTTACTGGCTTCTCTGGGGCGACACAGTTGTACAAAGGGACTTGTAATAAGCCAGCTAAGGATTTCCATGCTAGAAGGGAACCCGCAGGTGGCACGTAGCCAACTCTGCATACACTGCTGCTGTCTAGACACACTACCCAGGGATGAATCCAGGTGCAAGGGGGTGGAATAGCAGTGTGTCTGTGCCCCTGCCGACCCAGTCGGCCCCCAGGGCCTGGAGGGAACTAGGCTATATAAGCTCAGCCTGAGGTACTTTGTCTTAGCTGCTGCTTCCTCAGCCTAGGGGATTTGGGACCCATGTCATCAGACTGTTGTAGTCCATTTGGGAAGTTCCCCAGATGTGTCATCTGCCAGAAAGGCGTGGGGTCTCTTAGCTATTGCTTGTGGATGCTGGTGTATATGAACTGTTTGTCAGTAAGAGCGCCCAGAGCCTGCTGTGCTGTAGACCGACTTGGCCTGCATTGGCTGTATATCTCCAGCTCCTATTGCTGTGCTAGCTTTTCTCTTCTGACCTGAAAAAGAATGGCTTGTATTTCAAAACTCGTTGAACTCTAGCCCAACTATGTAGAAGGTTCGATAAAAGATGTCACCTAAAGAAATCTTTGCTTCTTGCATAACTTCTGGACCAACGTGGCTACACTGTCACTCTGATGCTACCTAGGTTCATAGATGAGACTGTGCCAGGCCACAGATTCCTCTTTGTACCAGCGTCACCTCTGTTTCAGTTGGAACAAACTGGCGGTCATCCATAAGCTGGTTTCAGCCAAGCACTGGGCCAGCTTGGGAACAGATGGAGTTATATTGACAGCAGACCAAGGGCTACGTCCCCTGCCATACCCATCTGTCGCTGCACTACATTCTAGCTACAGGTATGAGCTAAAATACCACAGAACTGCCTTGGGACCTTGGACAACACATTTAATTGTGCTCTTTTTCCTTTTCCACCAAACTGAGGTCAGCCTTGTACCCTTATGGGAGAGCTAGGGGGATTAATTAGCTGAAATACAGCCTGCAAACAAAAACAAGTGGCAACAAATGGGTTTTTCTTTCCACGTCACAATCGCCGGGGAGTTTCAGAACTCACTGCCGCTATCTAAACTTACCGTGTTGCAACGAATGTGGTGCAACTGCAGCTTGGAGGGTGTAAAACTAAATTGTGCGTTGGTGGCAACAGTGGAGCAGTCATATGGGATGTTGTTTTGGAAAATGATACTCGCCAGGTATTTCGTGACCCACACTGAATCATTTCATAAATGGCTTAGACATCCTGGCATAAAAATGCCTATGGCAATATTTCGTGTGCTGTTAATATAACAATGTGAAAGATGCTGTAATAAAAAGAAAGGCATGGCTTACGTCTGTCATGTTTCCTTTTAGCTCTTGAAATTTGTTCCTGAAAAAGGTGACATTGACCTCCTGGAAGAGCACAAACATGAGCTGGATCGCATGGCCAAAGCTGACCGGTTCCTCTTCGAAATGAGCAGGTACGCTCGCAGGGGTTTGCCAGGACGTCCCACCATATCTGTTGTGATGGTGCATGAGCAGATGAGTTGCAACGCTGCTGTAAAATATATCTGTAACAGAACAGGAGTCTGATGAGGCTTGGTTTGAAGATCTGCTCACAAGTTTTATTTCTTGTGGACCTCTTACCACGCAGCTCTTGGGATAGATGAGGTCCTTCCCAGCTACAACCCTTCTCTCTCAATCTGAATTTTTAAGACTGGGATTTTCTACCGCATGACTAAGAGTAGAAAGTACCATCCACATTGTACAGTGCAAGAGAAATGGTCCTTCATCTTCTGTACCTTGTAAACACTTTTCTGCTATATTAGGATGGACAAACGTGGGATGCTGGGTAGATCCTGAAGCCATGATGTCCAGTGCTCCACCTCCATAGATGTCTTTAATGTTTCAGAGGAAGCTGAGCAATGCACAGGGCAGCATGTGAAGTGTAAGAGGCACATCACACCTTCCTGACCCTTATGGCAGTTGTTTGGGTCTTGGAGGCACACGAAATGAATAATTTTATCTTTGCCTGCCTCTTTTCAAGTTAAAGGAGAAAATCCAAGTGATAATAAACAGGAGGACTCTATTTTCCTCAGGGAAATGCCTTAACCAAATAAAAAAGTGGTGTTCTAATGCCAGGTGTAGAGCTCTGCCCAAGCTATAATGAACAGAGCTGAGCTGTCCTGAGGAAGTTATTACCCTCGGTGTCAGCATGGAGCTGAGAGTCAGTGATCCCGCTGTCTTCCAGGGTTGGCCCAGGGACTGGCTTAGCCTGTTTGCTCCAACAGAGTCCGATTCAGCTGAAGCAGGCGACTGCTTTGGAGCAGAGGAGTAGCCCCACGAAAGTCAATCAG
>NW_017728947.1:109552284-109554635 GCF_001723895.1 Crocodylus porosus
TGTCTAGAGTTAAGCACAGAACTAAATAGCATCCTGAACAGGGACAGAATTAAGCACACACTTCAGAGTTATGCTGCCATCTTTTTTTTCACTCTGAGTCAAGTTAAGGCATTGTCGTTCCTATCCCACCGTAGGTTAAGGGGAAATGTCTTTGTAAAGAAATACTGGCCAAGTCTCCTTGCTGTCTGCAGCAGGTGAAACTCAACTTGTGCGTCTCTTTTTAATCCTACAGGATAAATCATTATCAGCAAAGGCTGCAGTCCCTGTATTTTAAAAAGAAGTTTGCAGAGAGAGTTGCAGAAGTGAAGCCCAAGGTTGATGGTATGTGACATGAGGCTGTCTGTTGCTTTTTGTTTGCAAAGAAACTTCCTGCTGAAACGGAAGGTGTTGCATGGTGATCGTGCTGCTCATGCAGAGCATGCTTGCGTGGTGTGTTTGTTGTTCATTGTCATACCCGGTGTTTTTGTTTCTAGTGAGGTTTGGAATCTGGAAATTGAGATGGAGTTAACAAAAATATTTTCCTTCCTCAAGCAGTTGGCATATTGATTTGTTAGAGCAGGGCTGTCCTTGTGGGTTTGTTTTGCCTTTTAAAAAGTGAAAAAGAGACTGTTAATGCCAGTGAATACACCTGAGCTCCATGGACGTGTCAAATACAAATAATGAGGGAGAGAAGCAGGAGATTAGACTCTGACTATATTACTGCTGACGGGATTGCTTTTGGAAAGAGGGAGGTGATTTTAGCATCTTCTGATTCGATGACTTTGTTCTTTAAATCACGTGAAACCTCTGAGTTGATGGGTAGTAACATGCAATGTGTCCTGTTTTCCCTTCTAGCAATCCGTGCTGGTTCCAAGGCAGTGCTTCATAGCAAGAGCCTGAAGCAGTTGTTGGAGGTGGTTCTGGCCTTTGGAAACTACATGAATAAAGGCCAGCGAGGCAATGCGTATGGGTTCAAAATCGCCAGCCTAAACAAGATTGCAGACACAAAGTCCAGCATTGACAAGTGAGCAGCCCATCCTGAGCCTAGAAAAGCCCCTGGAAGTTATTTCTTGCAGTTTAGTGTTGCCCTTTAAACTCTCATGAATTATACCACAATATTGCTTCAGACAAAGCAAACATCGTTCTGTGTGTGGAAGGGAAGAGGATAAGTTAAGGCAAACCAAGAAGAGAAGTACCCATGCGAGAAAAAGGGGAAAGGGGGAAACTGTGAGGGATACTATTGCCTCTCTGGGGATGCTCAAAAATAACTTGGACACCACAGTGGAAGGCACCTGAGAAATCCCTTGAACCAGTGGTGCCCAACCTTTATCCCCAGTGAGCCAGATAGGTAGTGCCCAATCTATTGGGGGGCCGGATCTAGCACAGCAGAGCCCCATTCGGCTGTGCAGAGCGGGGCAGGGAGCAGCCATATGGGGGGATAGCCCAGCCCCAGCCCCAGCCTGGCTGCACAGGGTGAAGGGGGGTGGGAATTTGGTAGCAGGGAAGGGTGGAGGTAATAATGGCCATTGCTCCCCTGCCACCTTCAAATTTCCCTACTGGTGGGTAGCCCCCACGGCTACTGCATGGCACAGCAACACTGTGTAGGCTAGGCCAAGCAAAGAAGAGTACTGTAACTCAGCAGAACTGCAGGAAGCATTTAAGCAAGCCAAAAATAATTACACGCACTGGAATTAGTCAAGTCATTAGACTTAACGAGCTTGTGGGCTCCATCCTGTTGGCCTGTGCAGTGGATTGTACTGCTATTACAATGTCCTCTCTCTCTCTCTCTCTCTCTCTCATCACAGGAACATTACCCTCTTGCACTATCTCATAACTATAGTTGAAAAGAAATATCCCAAAGTCCTCAATCTTCATGAAGAACTGCGAGAAATCCCTCAAGCAGCCAAAGTAAAGTAAGTAGAGCAGTTGTCAGTTTGTACATGGTAACTCTGGCAAACTGTTGTTTACAGTGTAATATTACCATTTTCTTCTCTGCTTGTGTGAGCTCATCCCCTGCTCCGGTGTCTGAAATCAGCTCCTGGAAAGGCGCAAAGAGCTGTTGACACAAGCAAATGTCAGCTGAGGTGGCCTTTTAAACCTCGGACATAACAGCAACACATTATAAATCTCCTGTTGCAAGAAGAGCCACTTGGAATCACCTCTGCCTGATTGTACACTTGCTGCAAAAATGTTTGATGCAAAATACCCTGCAACACATGCATGGTTCTTGTAGGAAGCCAGTATAATGGAGTTGCAGACATGCACCTGGTACCTAAATGTGAATGCAACAGCACAGTTTGCAGAGCTGTATGTGCACATAATTTATGAAGCGAAGTGGATTTAAGGACAGCAAGTTGAGGGGGTAGTTTAAC
>NW_017728947.1:109554735-109564408 GCF_001723895.1 Crocodylus porosus
AAGACTAACTGGCCTATAGTTTCCTGGGTCCTCCTTCCTCCCCTTTTTGAAGATGGGAACCACGCTGGCCCTCTTCCAGTCCTCTGGCACCGCACCAGAGCCCCACGAGTGCTCGTACAGCCGTGCCGGAGGTCCCGCAATGACCTCAGCCAATTCCCTCAGCACTCGGGGGTGGAGATCGTCCGGACCCGCTGATCTAAATACGTCCAGTCCCTCCAGAAGTTCCCTGACTAGATCCTCCCTGACCCTTGGCCTGGGTGCACCTCCCCTCGGGCCTGAGGCGGGCCCAGTGGGGGGGCTGATTTTATTAAATCCTACCTGCTTAAACTGCTTTAAAATGATGGCATTTCTCTATAAACAGACTGAGGCCCTGGTTGAGCAAAGCATTTAAGCCCAAGCTAAATGAGGAATCCCTGTTTAGTAAAGCCCCGAGGTAGGGACTTAAGTCTCACTGGAATCCACAAGGCTTTTTTATCTGTTAAAACTGAGCACGTGCCTTCCTGTGCTGGGATTTCATGTGCCTGGGTTGAGTCAGAAGTTCTGCTTCTGAGCTTAACTCGCATGTGAACCAGGAACTTGTTTAGATTTGTATCATATATATAATGGGGGATCTGTCAGCCAGTCTTGGTTTGGGGAGGGTGGCTGTGTGTGGAATTCACAAAACCTAGTAGCCGCTTGCGGTTCTCTTTTAGTTTCAAAGGGCTTTTTTAATGCAAAGCCTAGGTTCACCATCAAAGAGCAGCGACCTGCAAAACATCCTAGATGGTAGCAAGCATGTTCATGTTCATTCAGACCGAGTCTTAATACTTTTCACTTGTTATTAGTAATTGAGGAATTAAAAAAATATATGTGGTCCACACCTTAGAAGTACGGGCCCAATCTGAGATATTTGGAACAAACCTTGCAGGCTCAGTGGACTTATATTTTTTGACAAAATGTTGTTCTGTCAGTAAAATTCATTGAGGAAGCCTCTGGGAGCAGGGTGGTGTGTACAAAGCCAAGAAAGCCCCTAGTAAAGAGAGATGCTCAGGCAGCACGAGATCAACACCAGATCCCCTGAACCTCTTCATTAGACTCTGGTCTTTCTCCCCCTTCATACAGGACCTGGGGCAGTTTCTGCTACACGCAGAAGAAAAACTTTGTCTGGGAATGGTGTCTTTATAGGTGAAAACAGGCATCACCTTCTGTTGCCTTTGTACCACCATAGCCATTTTTATGAAGGCACAAAGACCAAGCAAACAGATGCCCATACTTCTTGTCACTCCACAGATGCCCAAAATTTGTGGCTGCAGTGAAGGTGATATCAATTTGTGCTGCTGTTAGCGGCAGATGTCTGTTTAGGTTGCAGGAGTGCCAGCAGCCTGGAGCTGCCTTCACTCGCCAGCTGGCCCAGGCAGGTGCCCTAGGAGCTTGAGGGGCCTGATCCTGCAAGTCCCAGAAATTCCCACTCGGGGACCTCTAGCCCTGGGAGCACCTGCCTGGCTTTCCTTGCTCACAGAGGTATGCTCCCAAGACCTCCAGGTCTTCCCTGCTTACTGAGACCCTGGCGATCCTAGGGACACATCTCTGCAAGTAGGGAGAGCTGAGCAGGTGCTTCCAGGGGTCAAGCGGCCCAGTCCTGGGCAGGAATTGCCATGGTGTGCAAGACCAGGCCCCTCAAGCTCTGGGAGAACACATCTCCCGTTGTCCTGCAGCACTAACGGGCAGGACAACAGGTAATGTACATTGCCCGCTGAAGCAGATCAGCTGTGCCAAGACGCATCCCAGCAGAGTTGTTCCTCTTCATAGAGTAGAAACAGATGTTATCTAATGTCATTCATTTAAAAATAATTCCCATGGGGTGAGGAAGTTGAAGGTCCGTCAGCTGGAGAGGAGAGATCATCGCCCTGGGTACTTGGGAAGAGAAGGAGAAATCATTTTTGTAGGTCCCGCTCCTTGCCTGTTGCAGCAGTGCTGGAGATACCTTCGGGATGCGTGGCCTATTCAGCCTACGTCGTTTAGCGGCCTGTTTGCTCCAGAGCCGTTCTTCTGAGTCCTAGGGGGCTTGTGGCAACTGGGGAGGAGAGGGCAAACTGTCCTGGGGGAAATACTGGTATCCCATCACCGCTTGGTAGCTCCCGGGGCAGTGCTGGGTAAGGACCCTGCCTCCTACACCCAGGAGTCTCCAGAGGTGGGTGTTATGCTGTGTGGCCAATTTTTGACCCACAGCTTTTTTTAACTTGACAGTGTCCCTTTTATTAATGAAATGAGCAGAGCTGTGAAATAAATGGCTGGAGCCAGCTTCCGAGTCATCTGTCGTCACAGCAGATGAGGGGCACTCACCTGTGAATCGGAAATGCCCTCTGGGAGTTTTTGGCAAGGGGAAGGCACAGTTGATTGAATGTGGCATCTTGGAATGGCCTGAGAGCTGCTGACCCTTGTACAATCTTGCCGTTTCCAACAGCATGACCGAGCTGGAGAAAGAAATAAACACCTTGAGGAGCGGGCTGAGAGCTGTAGAGACCGTAAGTATTATTTACCCACTTAATAGTCTGTTCTGATTCCAAGCATCGGAGCATCCATCCTCAGGGACGCAGGACAGGAAACCCCGAGCAAAGCTGCTTTTATCTTGCTTCCTGGAGATCAGTTTGTCTTCCTTCCTGCCCTGCATGCACGCCTGTTCTCTTCAGACGGTGTTGGGATAGGAATTACTGTACGCTGGATATAAATCATCCAAATGCCTAACAAATTCACTGGGGGGTTGGGTAAGCTTAGCCATGGGCTTATTGAACAAAGCCGTTCCTTTGCATCGATTGAGGCTTTTCTGGCTCCCAGAACTGTCCCTCGTGGGGCCCGCAGGTCTGGTCGCAGCGTCTCTTGCTCAGTCTGACCTCACGGGAATCGCAGGGGGGGAATACTGGAGCGCGGGATCCCCAGGGAGGAAGGAGAAGGATAATGCAGGCTGATGAGTTGGTGGCTCTTTGCATCCACATGCAAAAGTGGATATAGATTGCTTCAGGAAGGGAAACCCCAAAAAATCATGGCCTAGTGATTGCTCCTTGTGCCACTGAGCCAGAAAATGAGAAAACACAGTACACTGTCTTGCTTTTTACAATGCTTTGTGCAGCTCCAATCAATGACGGTGGCTCTTCATTGAGCAGCTGTCTGTCTGTCTATAACATACATGTAAGTATGAATGTGCATGCACATGTGTATATGTGTACATATGCATGCACATACACACATGCACACAGACACCCTATATTTAATGGCCTACGAAACTCATGTTTTCCCCCAAAAAATTAGCTGTCCAAAATTGGGGTGTGTGCTTTAAGCAAGGAAGCTGCTTTCTACCCAAGAATGGCTGCAGGGAGCTGTGCACCCTTCCCAGGCACCTGAAGGAAGGGCAGAGTCCAGTTCTCAGTGTCACTCACCCTCTCCTTGCAGCTAAAAAGCTCAAGCTTTAACCCTGTCGCATCTGCTTCCAGATTGCCCCTCCTGCACATGTCTGGGGTCCTACAGCTAGAGCTGGGCCCATGCGGAGGCAGGGAAGACTCCAGAAAAATCTTTTCATTTTCATTCTCCTTTTCCAAAACCAGAGGTGTGATTTACCTGGGGGCATGCGATATGGGAGACGTTACAGTATATCGGTAGCAGCAAGTTGGATATTAGCTGCTAAAATAAAATAACAGGCTTCATATTTCTTTAAAGGAGAGGACCCTGCACTTTCTTACTGCATACCCCCTTCCAGATTTACCAGCTGCCTGCATACCCCTATCTGCATGCATTTTATATTTTAGCCCCTTAAATGCCAATTATTATAATGAAAATTAAATCTGCCATTACACAAGTTCTGCATACCCCCCAGAGATGTCTTGTGTACCCCCAGGGGTACATGCACCATGGCTTGGGAGCCCCTGCTTTAAAGCTAGAACTCTTCTGCGTTTAACAGTAAAAGGTGATGATGGGTAGATTTATGCTTCGGTAACCAAAAAATATAGTGAGCTATGTTTTGACTTTATTTTCTTCAGAAGACCAAGCAATGCATAAATAACCCCAAGTTGCTGGGCTGCAACTGTGCATACTTTATTTGAATTTGACACAGAACGTTCTTGATCTTAATGGGAAGGTACAAGAAGAAACAGTAGAAAATAGCAGCTAAGCTTGGAGCAATGTGTCCCCTTATGTAGCTATTCTGTGCCAAAGTGTTAAGCCATAGGGCTCTTGCTGCCAGTGCCATCCATTCCACAAATGAAATTAGAAAATTTGAACTTGCCTGAAAGGGGAAGTAAAACTGCAAACAGTCATGTTCATGCAAAATCACATCCCACAGAGTCACACTGGATGAATAATGATTTTTCTTTTTAACTTTTTTTTTTTTTTTTGCTATAGCAAGACAGGTCACCTTTAGAATGAGCCCGGCCACCTCAGTCCCTCTGCACAGTTGGCCGTGTGTCCCTCTGCTCTTCCTGAGCAGGCAGTGTGTTGAAAGGGGCATTTCAGCACCCGGCTTCTCAAAAGCAGAGAAGACCAAGTAGAACAGAGAAATGATCCATCCTGTGTCTCAGCGCCTGCAGTCTTATTCTTAGATCCTAGGGCTCGTCATCAGGTCATTTTAGTAGTTGGAGTCTTACAGCTGGTACATAGAGAGAGAGAGAGAGAGACTAACATTTTCAGGGTCAGCATGTGACTTTTTTTCTTTTTTAATGGTGCTTATTTTAAAGGCAATATAAAAGTTGGGTGTGTTTTAAATGTGATGATGTTTGTGTCCTTTTCTAAACAGACACTGACCCAAATTACATTTGTTTCCCTAAAGGAGCTGGAGTATCAGAAATCTCAGGTCTTACAACCCGGAGACAAGTTTGTGTCCGTCGTCAGCCAGTTCATCACATTAGCCAGTTTCAGCTTCTCTGACGTGGAAGATCTTCTGTTGGAAGCAAAAGAATTGGTAAGGTCCCACGGCACGATCTTTGTGGGGTGTCTTTGAAGCTTCCTGTGATGCCTGGAGGGGAGGGATGGCTCTGACTCTTCAGAGCATACGTATCTGTCAGAAGATCTCCCCAAGTGGGCAGAAACAACAGATCAGTGACTCAGATTAGATCTTTAAACAGCAAACCCCCTTTAGCCTCTGTGGATTTTTTTTTTTTTTAATTGCAACAAAATTTGTGTCGTTTTTTGAACATTTCAAAAAGTCAGCAGCATTACAACTGGATGACATGGCAGCCAGGCTATTGCATTTAGTGTTGGTTGCACAGCAGAAGGAAATACAGCTGCAACGCACAGCAACACATGCCGTGGCTCAGATACCAGTAACAGAAACAACCCAGACCATGTGAAGCTCTTGGGCTTCTGAAGTGGGGCACTTGCCCTGTTTCGTGGTTGCGTAGATGTTAGGGGCTGGCAGGTTGGCTGAGAAAAGCCAGTCGTCGCTGGGTCCCGGTTCTCAAAACAGTTTTGTAGGAAGTGAGGGTTGGAAGGGAGCTCGAGAGGTCACATCTAGTCTAACCCCCTGCTCAAAACAGGATCATCCCAGCCACGGCTGTGTCTAGCCAGGCCTTAAAAACCTCCAAGGATGGAGAGTCCACCACCTCTCTGGGTACCCATTCCAGTGCTTTACTACCCTCCTTGTGAGAGAGATTTTCCTAATATCTAACCCAAACTTCCCTTGCTGCAACTGGAGCCCATTGCTCCTTGTTCTGTCATCTACCATCACAGAGAAAATCCAGCTCCATCCTCTTTGTTACCACCCTGCAGGGCGCTGAAGGCTGCTGTTAGATCCCCTCCCAGTCTTCTCTTCTCCAGACTAAATAGGCCCCGTTCCTTCAGCCTCTCCTCATCAGTCATGTCCAGCCCTCTCACCATTTTCATTGCCCTCTGCCGGACTCTCTCCAGTTTGTCCACATCCTTTCTGTAGTGGGCCCGAGGGGGTGCAAAACTGGGCATAGTACTCCTTATTCCTTTCAGAAAGGCTTCACAGCCATAATAAAGGCTCAACCAACCCACAATAAAAAAACAACCATAAAAACCTTCTGCCACCTTCAGGAGAGAGGCCATTTCTCCCCATCATCACAGTCAGCCCTTGCACTCCTCTCCTGTCTTTTTCTTTAATATTCTACATTACATAAAGATACGCTCTTCAGCCCCCCCCCGTCTCCTTGCCAAAAGTGACCTAGGAGTCTAAGCGCAACGAGACAGGCCCCCCCTTGAACTCGGTGGGAGCTAGGTACTCTGTTGAGGTGCTGTAGAAACCTGGCCCTTTCTAGTCTGTCACCTTTCAAAAATGTTGCCCTACATTTTCCACTACCAGCAGAAAGTTCAGCCACCTCAAAAACAAAGTTTCTGCACACGCCGAATCTCCCTCAAGCTACAAGTAAGAACAAAGGGTCTCAGTCTAAAGGAGAGCTTCCCTCAGATCTGCAAGGACGTGGAGTTGGGCTCATAATGGACTTGTTGTCTCAACCTTGGCTTCAGAGCTGCTATAATCACTCGTGTTAATTGTCTCCAAACAGTCCCGAAGGCTCAGCACGCCCCCTATTCCCCTTTCTAGTGCGGTTTTTGAGCTTGAATAATAAATATCTTTTTTAAAGCGTCACTAACACATTTGGTTTTAATATCTGAGCCATGTGGCAACGATAAATAATACCCCAAAAATACTTCAAAGAAAAGTTAAAAGTGCAAGTTTCCCTACCCCTGCCGGGTTCACTCTGAGTTTTATGTCTTCGGTCTTTGGCACCGTGATATTTTGCTTCCTTGTTTTTACTGCTGCTTAGTTAATGAAAGCAAGTTAGGTAATAAAGGACATTAGGCAGAAACAGAGATGAAAAAACTGATGTGATTTAGAAAGAGAGTATTTTAGCATCTGAACCTATAGGAAAGTTTCCATGTTCACTCCTCTGGGTTCATGGCTTAATGAAATCAAATGGATTTTTTAATTGAGACTTGAATGGATCGAGACCCAACATTTCCTTTACTCCACTGATCAGTTAACTGCCACCTTAAATATTTCCCTAGTTTTCAGGCAGATGCTTTGCAGGGGAAGGTTTCATTAATTCACTAGATTCTCCCATTGGCTTAACTAATTCCTTCCTGCTCTGCCCCCAGTTTACCAAGGCAGTGAAGCACTTCGGAGAAGAGATGGACAAAATGCAACCAGACGAGTTCTTTGGGATCTTTGACCAGTTTCTTCAAGCTGTGCTGGAGGCCAGGCAAGAGAATGAAAACATGAGGAAAAGGAAGGAGGAAGAGGAGCGCCGGATGCGCATGGAGGCACAGGTGAGAGGAGGACCTGGGGGCAGTGTCGCATGCGTGACTTCAACGCAGGCACAATTGAGTTGGTGTCCGCCCTTGCCTCCGGATGCCAGGCAGCGAGGGGAAGGGAGGGCGGCTTTTTGATTATGCACGCTCTCAAAGGTCAGACTGAATTCAGTCCCTGTGGCTAGTACTGAGCGAGTCTTCTAATCCCGTCCCTGCTGAAATCGAGGGTAAAGCTTTCCTCGACTCCTCTAGGAGCAGCAACACCCACGCTGCTGCCGTACCCTGGATCCAAGTGATTCGCGATGTAGTAGGACGTGCTGCGTGTGTCCACTTCACTGTTACCGCAGAGCAAAGTCAACTGACCACACCATGACTACAGCTTGCCCATGCCATTCTGTCCATCTCAGCCTTGGTTCCCCACTGGTCAAATGAGGGCAAGAATTATGTTGTTTCTTTTCTTCCCTTCATGCCTTTTATAAACTTAAAGGTGTCCAGGGCAGATCCACTTTGCCCTGTCTGTTTTAAACTAAGATTTCTAGGGGTAAGGGCTTATATACGAGTCCCTGCAGCCAGAGGCACAATAAAGCCCCAGTTTCAGTCGGATCCTCTACTCTGATACGAAGAGTGAATGACAATAATTGCTTCCCTTGGAAAATTAAAAAGGGTCTTGTGGCTTTAACATAGCCCCAGAGCTAAATCCAAATCCAGCACCTAACAGCGGCAGACCGGATGTAGCAGCGTTGCCTGTCGAGACCGTGCAGGTCTCAGCAGAGGCGAAGTCATGCCGCGCACCAGACATTACGTGCGTCCTAGCAGCTCCAGCTCCCTCCGGTGTGGGTCACTCCCTCAGCATGTGCGAGATGTGCCGACTTGGGGTTTATTCAAATGAATAAAGGGAGCCAAGTTTGCTTGAACTGCTAACTCCGTGGGCCTTAGCAAGCTCGCACCACCGAAGAATTTGGCCCCGTATTGTGTGAATTCCATTAATTGACATAATCCTTTAAGAGTCGCTGCCGAGCGACTGCCTCCATGTGAGAACAGGAGCATTATCTCAGCAGCAATACCAGTGCTGCAATTTTGGGCAGTGTCCATGGGAAGGGGGCTGCCTTATCTCTGTTGCTCTACTGGAGTCCCACCAAAACGACTGCCTGCTAAACGTTCGCAGAACTGGATAATGTCAAGCAGCCAGCTATAAAGCAAAAGCAGCTTCTCACTCGCTTTGTTTTCAGATGTTCCTTTCTGATAAAGGATGAGCTCTGTTCTGGAGAAGGGAGTCTGTCGCATAGTCGGGGGAGATGCGGGGTTTGAAAGGAAAAAAAGCAATCTCCTTCCCAACTCCTGGCACGAGCCGTTTTGTTGTAGAACAGATCATTTCAGCAACTTGACTGTATTCTCCTGTCCCTCTTCCCCCCTCCAATCCTCTGGAAATGTTTAATTTTTGAAAAATTCATATTTTTTAAGGGGGGAAAAAACCTGCCTCCGTCTGTCATTGATCAAGATAAGGAGGCAATAAGCGGGAGTTATTTTTATCATTGCTGTTTTTGTGTTTCCTTTTCCATTTTTGGAAAATGGACCAAAACTTTGTATTGGAATATCCAGTCCCTCAAAATATCACTGTTTAAACCCCTGCAAGCCAGGCACAGAAAGGACTGTGTGCTTCCCCTCCGTGAGATGTCCAAGGGAGTGGGCCCAGGCGCTCTGTGCAAACCAGGGCTACTGGGTTGAGACCGCTGTAGTCAGAGCTGTATGTGGGGGTTTGTCTCTGCTTCTGCTGCATCTGCTAAAGCTGGCCACGCAAACCCTTTACCCAGTGTGGATGCAGTTAATCAGGTACAAAGACGACTGAGACCATGTCTTACTGTCTCTCTGAAGAGCCCAGGATGGCTCCTGTCCTGGGGAGTGCCTAACAGCAATGCCAGGACATATTCCCCAGACCCCACAAAGCCGACTCCGCTGAATTGCTGGGCGTGGGCACGTGTAGGACAGGAGCGAGCAAGCAAGGCATGTTACTTGGAGGCAGCGGGGTGGTATATAGATCCTGCCTCATGCTGATGGTAAGCTGTGCTTATACCAGCGCGACTGCATCCCCCTTGCGGGCTGTAGGACACGAAAACCAAAGTGTGGACCGAGCCCAAAAGACAAAAGAGGGCCTTAATGTGTGAGCGCTTTAAAGGGAATCGGCTTAACTTCTATCCCCCTTCTTGATTCCTCTCTAGCTCAAAGAGCAGCGGGAGCGGGAGCGCAAGGCCAGAAAGGCTAAAGAAAACAGCGAGGAAGGCGGAGAGTTTGACGACCTCGTTTCGGCCTTGCGGTCAGGCGAAGTCTTCGACAGAGACCTTTCGAAGCTGAAACGAAACCGCAAGCGCATCACCAACCAGCTGACGGACAGCAGCCGCGAGAGGCCCATCACGAAACTCAACTTCTGATTCTCCCGGGGGGG
>NW_017728947.1:109564588-109578241 GCF_001723895.1 Crocodylus porosus
GTGTCCCGCGCGCACACATACAGCCGCTTGTTACAGAGCACGAATCCATTTCCTTTCCGTCGACCATGTTGTTCCGAAAGTAGTTGTTCAGGTGCACAAGCACAATGGTGTGTTTTTGGGGAAACGGTTGGCACAACCCATTCCTCACAGTAAAGAAAGGTATTGGGAAATGTTCTTTAGTTGATCCCCTTCGGGAGGTCTTTATTGTGGGGTACGTCGATGCCGGGGAGGGGGTGAAACGCAAACGGCATCACTGTTTGACCGGCGATGGTGTTGGCGCAGGTCCGTGGGCCTCGCCGGGCGTGCGTGGTGTCAGTGTGGGGGCGCAGCATGTGAAAGTCTGCTAGGGAGGCCTTGCACGCAATCTGAACCGTGTTTTTCAAAAGACAAGTGAAAACAATCCATCTCCTTTTTTTTTTTTTTTTTTATTCTTCAGAACTTGAACATCTGTGCTTTTGTGCTGATTCCAGTGCGCACTGTCGACTCTCTTGATAATTCCTTTCCAATTGTTTTTGGGAAGCGCTGTATTTCTCTTACTGCAACCCCTGATCTCGCTGAAGACCGAGCCGACCAGAATGTGCTTATTGCTCCAAGAATACACAGACATCTATACTTTTACAACATTTTCTTGCCCAAGACAAATGAGAAGTGGGAGCGGGGTGGTTCTCTGCCTGCAATAAAGGAGCAGAATTTTGGTGTGCGTGTGTGTCGTAATTCTCTTTCCTTTTTCGTTCAATGGGACAAACTGTATCCTCTGTATATGTAGATCAGAACTGAAGGTCACTTAATTCGTGCCCGAGGGCTTGATCCAAAACCCGCTGAGGTCAAAGAAAAGACCCGCGTGAGCTTCAGTGGGTTTTGAATTGGGCCCCTTCGTTTTTAATGGACACACAGTAGCAACGATGCCAAGAAATATTTGTCGCTTGACAACGTGCTTTTTTTTTTTTTTTTGAGTGGTTTGCTGTTTATACTGTCGTTTAAAATTTGTAAGCAGAACTACCTGTATAACGTCAGTCCAAAAATTCCAAAGCTCTCAGGGAGTAATAATTAATAAAGAAAAAAAAAAGTTTAAAAAAAAAATTGGAAAATAAAAAAAATAAATGCCATTAACAGAGTAACGCTTTATATAAATTATACAGAATATATAGAGGACTGTTACTTTTTTGCTTTTATTTATTTGTGGTGTTTTTTTAAAGAAAAAAAACAAAACCTTTTGATACCACCAGTGCTTTTGTTCTTTTTCCTGTGGAGAGATTAGTTTGTCCCTGTTGCACTAGATATTAACACTATTTGGAATAAGTTTGTCATATAATCGGTATTCCTGGTGGGAATGGCTTGTCATTTTTTGTCCTGTATGTAGTGTATAGCAAACATACTGTTTAAAATAATTTGTATAAAAAAAAAAAAATATGGTCCTTAGCATCTGGAGCCCAGGGGTCTCCATGCTTTGTAAAAGCTGTGAAATATCACTCTAAAAATTAGAGTTGTCAAGAGCTGGGGTTTTACCATTTTGTTTTTCCTCATTGCAACTCTCGACGCACTGTATTTAAAAAAAAAAAAAAAGAGACTTGATGACTAGCGTATAAAGCAGTAATAAGGCTCAATAAAGTCCTGCACCTAGTCTCAAAGCATCTGCAAAACCTGTAAATTTGAAATAGGTAGAGTGAAGCACTTTGCTTTAAGAAGATGGGGGTGGAAAAAAAGAAATTGATAATGATGATAAGTCTGTTCCTTAACTAAAGTGCCTCTATTTATATTTTTATTTATGGCTGAAGAAATTGGAGCTGATGCGATTTAGGGAATGGACTTTTGGGGGCAAAAAAAAGAAAAAAAGTTTTGCTTTTGCCAGTTTAAGGAATGATTGGTGTAGGTGGAACTGCTGCATTTGGGATTTGAAAAGACATGGACCCCCCAAGCCCTGTATTGGCTCATCCTCCCGGGACCCCTGGAGCATGCGGACTGCCAGGAGACCCTAGTCAGGGAAGATGCCAGTGCCAGAACGGGCCTTGGTTGATACCGTTCCTCTTGCCCTTCCAGGACCCTTCTTGTTTTACCTCAGTCTCATTATTGGGCTGTATTTGCCATTTTTTGTTTTACTTTATTTTTTGTCCCCCTCCCTCCCCCCACCCCAAAAGGCTGTGTGCAGGAAATTCCATGTGCCATTGTCAGAAAAAAATACTTTTAGATTGGTGCTGGTTTAAGTAGCCACTCTTTTCTCTTAGGTGTGTATTTTAATTTTTTTTTTTAATAATGCCAAAAAAGGAGAAAAAAAATCCGTAAGAATTTGTAAACTGAAGTATATGTTATGGACCTTACTAGCTTAGTAGTGGAGCAAGTTAGCTGTGTAGGTGTAAGACTGTTAGTAGTTTAGCTAGCGGGATATGCCGTGTATGTTATGAGACTGTACATTTTTTTAAGATGGCAATATGCAATAAAGAGAGAGAATTCCATGGCGTGTACGTGCCCGGTGCCCGCGCGTTGTTTTTCAAGCCGGTTTGCAGAGGGGCTGCTCTTGTGTGTCTCAGCAAAAGAAAGCCAAACTTTTATTTTAAAGGATGCAAACTTTTATTTTAAAGGCCCACAGCTTTTGGGGAGGGGGTCCCTCCTGAGCGCTGTTTGGGAGGCAGGGGGTGCAGCTAGTCCAATCACCCAACCCACATGGGATAAGCAGTGAGGTCCCTACAGGCGCAAGGAGCCCTGATACCCTCCCTGCTGGTCTGATGAGAGCCACCAATGTTGCCCTCCCTAGCTAGGAGGCTGCTTTTAGCAGCCTCTGGTTTTACAGCTGCCCCAGCCCCGCTGGCTTGCACTGGCCCCGGTCCGCTGAGCTCTGCCCTGCCGTGACACCTTCATCGTCTCCTCCCCCATTTTTATTCCCTTCTGGCTTTGATGTGGTTGGTGAGGGGAGGGGGTGCAACCCCATGCCAAGATGGTCCCTTAGTCCTGTCTTTAAGGGGAGCCCGGAGGCAGGGTCGGCTTCATGTGATCAGGTGGTGGCAGGAGCTGCAGGTACCGTGCTGAATGCGGGCACCCAGTTATCTGAGCTGCTCCCCGTTTCTGTGCACCTCGGGCACCTTCCCTGCAGGCGGGTGTCTGCACGCAAAGCCCTGATGCTGCGGGAAGGGCTGTGGAGGGGGATCATGGCTCAGCAGCACTGAACCCATGTGCAGGGTGAGAAGGGGGAAACCCTCCCATCAGCAAGTCCCCTAAGGAGAATCTCACTTCCTCTCCACCCTTTTCCCTGCTCCATCAGCTGTTGCAAAGCAAGCTGTTGCCCCGGCAGCAAGCAATTGCCATGAGCACACGTTTTGGGGGTGGGGGGTGGCTTTTTGTCTTTTTTTTTTTTTTTTTACCTTGAGAAAATGATCTTTTTGGCCTTTCCCATCTATTTTTAAACCAAATCTGTCATGCGCTCTACTTCTCCCGGCCAGCTGCTGCGTCAGGACACGGGTTTAGTTAGAAGGAAGTCCCAGCAAGGATTGCAAGCGAGGGGGCCGTACGTACCCAGCAGATGAGAGACGGGGGTGAGACAGTGGCCGAGTCCCTGCTGCTGCTTCCAGGGTAGAGAAATGAGTGTATCCACAGCACAGGACAAGGGCTGTTTTCATAGGACAGCACAAGCTGTGGGATTGTGCAATATTAGGCATCAGCCCCACTCCCCCTTGCCCATCAGCACCAATTTCTAAGCATATGATTAGCCCCCAACAAAATCAGTGGGGTTTAAGCATGTACTTAAATGTAACTGCCTAATACAAATAATATGACCCAGCTCTTTTTAGCCATGTTGCTCAAAACACTTCCCAAAGAGCAGTATTGCTGTGCCCATTTTACAGCTGGTGAACCTGAGACATGGAGAGGAGAAGTGATTTTAAAGTACAGGGCAGTTGGTCACCCTAAAACCTCTTGGCCTGATTGTTTCTTGCCCTCGAATGCTGGGTAGCAGTGAGACCACTGCTCTCTCTCTGCACCTGCAGGGAGACCCGTGCTGGAGGTGTCGCACTCATCGTCACAGGCTGTCATGGAGGCCAAGGATATAACTGGGCTCAAAAAGGGGTTAGACGAGACTGGGGAAGCGAGGCCTGCAGACATTCATCTTAGTAGTCAGGGCTGTAACCTGCCGTTGGTGACGAAGAGGGGCTGACATGGGCAGGATCGCCTTGCGTGTGGTCTGGTCTTGTATTCTTCCTCTAAAAGGCAACCAGCACTTGCCTGCGTTGGAGACAGGGCACTGAACTGGGCACCCCTTGGCCGGACCCAGCATGGCCATTCCCTTCCTGCTGCACCATGCCTTTGCCCTTCTTCCCATGAGACCAGGCTTGGGAATGAGGGTAAAACCGATGCAGCCTCCCTGGCCTGGAGGATGCTGCAGATGGAGGCTCGCACTGTGATTTTGGCTGTTGCGTTTGCAGGAGCCGTGCTGCCTCCTGCCTGACTGAGCCGTGCCCCTTTCCTTCTGGATCCCGCTGGGATCCCAGGTGCCTGAGCCGCGTGAAAGCTAGGGTGAGACAACAAGTCTGCTGTGAATTCAGGTGGTGTGTTAGGAAAGGGGGTGGGGTATGATCTGTGAGGCCAGGACTCGTATCCCTTCACGTTTCTCTCAGTGACTTTGCCAGGTGGATGTGCCCAGCTGCCAGTCTGTGAACATTGCCTGGCCCTTTCCTCCTCCTTGTCCTGTACAGATAGTTGTCGGTTTCTAGGAGGGCTGTTGAGGTTGCTCCCACTGCCGGGATCCTTGGACAGCGCCGGCTCCCAGCCTTTCACCGGGTGTAGCAGGGGGCACGGTCTGCCTGCCCCCCTGTCTGAAGGAGGTGATGCCTGTGGTGGCACTGCAATATAACCTCCCTTCACAGGCCAGGATGGACTAATGCTCCAAGAGCCATTAGTGGTAGCATCTTTAAAGTGGGGCTGGACTGCCTGGAAGATGAGGAATATTTAAGAACACATCCCACTATATTTTTCAAAGCACCATTCGCCCAGTGGCCTTCCTTTGGAGGGAACGGGCCGGCCTGGCTGGGATTTGCAAAGCACTGGGAATTTGGGGAAAGTACATTAGGCTCAGATCCGAAATAAAGACCTGTGGCCCACAGTGCTGAGAGCTTCAGTGTCCTGAATATGTCCCTCGGCCCCCCACAGGGACCTATAATCCCAAAGGAGAAGGAGGAGCAGGAAGCTGCCTTAAAGGTATGTAACAAATATAACAAATTAATGGTATTTATTTGTCTGGGAGCAAACCTAGACCCTCTGGGAAATGCAACTTAAATGCTACTGGTACCTCGGGGTGTCCAGCTTAGCGTAAGGGCACTTGCCTGGGGAGAGCTAAGTCTGGGGCTCCAGGTACTCCCATGAGACCAAACAAAGCAGTGGCCATGACTGCATGTGATGGAGATCCCAGCAAGGCAGATGAGCTCTGAAAGCACTGACAGGCTCGAACCCTTCAGATGAGAGACGATGTGTTTAAATCTCTGTTTGATCGAAGGCTCCCAAGCTAGGCGTAGCCATAGCTAGGATGAGTAGCGTTGCAGCCCCACACAGACATTCAGCCTCATCAGGGCTCAGACCAGAAGGGGGGTCACACCGAGACAAGAGCAGGAGCCACTGCCACAGAGGATCCCGGTTGGACTGGTGTTTGTTTCCAGCTAGTATTGTTCACTTCTGGAACGGCATCCTCAGAAACCGTTAAGATTTCATCCCAAATCTCATGTGGAAGAAGACCCATGAAGGAGGAACAAAGTATGCGGGCTTCCGGTGTGGTAAAGAATAGGGCTGCGCGAAACACCATTGTTTCATTTTGATGCCCATTTTGAAGGAACAGTGTTTCGTTTCGTCTCGAAGCGCTGTCCCGTTTTGTTTCGTTGAAACTGTTTCGCTGTTTTGATGTTTCGCCCATAGGCTATAAGGAGGAATCATGAAAACGCCTAAAATGTTGTCATTTCTTGGCCAATTGAAATGAAACTCGCAGGGATGGTAGCCCCTTCTGAGGGCATGAAGCCTGACAACTTTCAAGGAGAGAGGTGCAGGGGTTTCTCAGAAACTGCACCACAAGCTGCATAAAGCAATACTCGTGACACTTGCTGGCAGTGGCAGCCTCCTGTCACCCAGCGCAGATCCAGGGGCCCACACCTGGGAGGGCTGTGGGGCTATACCCCTGCCTCCCGACACCGGGCTCTTCAGAACTCAAAACATTTTGAAACTTTTGAAACACTTTGAGTGCCCTCATTTTGTTTCAAAGGCATTTCGAAGCTTTTTGTTTCGTTTCAATGTCCCTGTTTTGGAGTTCGAAATGCATTGAAACAGCTTCGAAACAAAACACTCAGCAACATTTTGCACAGCCCTAGTAAAGGATTTCCTTCCCCTGAAATGGCCACTGGAGTAGCCCTTCCTGGAGCCCTCAAGCATCACACCAGGCCTGCCTGTGTTTAAATAGCCTCCCTCATGGCATTGCCCAGGAACAAGATGAAAAGCCTGACGGCTGCCTTCAAAGGCCTTTGATTTTTACTGTGACCTTAACTCTTGTTAAGAAAAGTGTGTGAGCTTAATGGACTCCCCAGTGCATGTCTTGGCCTCTCTGTTTTCCTGGTTACCTAGCTTCTACACCCTGCCTCCCAGGACGGCACATCTACACAAGCAATTAACATGCATGGATAAACTCCAAAGTGTATTGCTCCGGAAAATATTGCTCATGGGTGTGCTGTTTGAACATGCACCCGGAAGCACTGTATATTGAGCCGGGTCAAAGTAGCCCTGGCTGGCAGGGGACCTGGGGAGTCAGTCTGTCATCCGTCTGTCAGCTCAACTTGCTGTGGAGGGGCTGGTTGAGGCATGTGGTGCTTCCAGACAGCCCCTGCACCAAAGCACCCTCATGGCCCAGGCAGCTGGGGCAGCATTTACACGTGCACTACTGCAGAGTTTTTTACTCTGCAGCAGGGTTGTACTTGTATTTAGAAATACTATCCTATTGTGGAGTAAATGAGTTTACTCCAGCCTAACAGGGGCACACGTGTAGACATGCAGTGTTTACTGTGTAGCCAATTAGTCTATGGCACAGTAAACGTCTTGTGTAGATGTGCCCAGGGAGTAGGTTTTGCTAATATTGCTCTAGGCGGGGAGAGGAGCGCTCAGCAATCAGGGTGCTCTGTGGCGCCATAGAGAATCAGTTTATCCATTGAATTAGAGGATCCTGACACTCTCCAGGGCTGAGGAGACTTCAGAAAGAGCTGAGACCATTCGTCCAGGGGCTCTAACGAGTTCTTGCGATGGAGACCTTGACTGTGTGCAACCTGGAATAAGTTGAGACCCCTAATGCAAACTCCTGTGTGAACACGCACACATTGCTATAACGGTGGTTAGAGACTTTAACTTATCTTCAAGTCTATAGAGGAAAGTTAGTGGCCAGACACCAGAGTTGCAGCGATTTAAAAGTGTCTGCACATCATTTAGTTAAACTAGAGCTACTCTCTGTGCACGTGTGTAAGACTAAGCTGGGATCGGCACTGTTCACTCCACACTGTGACTCTTCATGTAATGCTTCCTTCCCTTTGTCTAGGATGCATCTTACAAGCACTGCTTTGTCCTAATTACACTTTTTTGATACCAGTTAGGTTTAGAAAGAATTCAGATCCTCCCAGACTTGGTTGGGGGGAGACATTAAAATCCAGCTTTTGTACTCAGGCCATCTCAGTAAGTGCAATGCATGCGATTCAGGTACCTACACTTAAAACAGTACAGTCCCCAGTTGTCATTCGCTTTCTGTTCCCTCGCTTATTTTAGCTTCATGATTGTTTCCGGCTTTGGGAAATGGCCTTTTTACCAGTGGCTGGGATTTCTTTCTTCTGTTTGTACCTAGCAAAGGAAATTCAGGGGTGATCGTTGCCCCGAGTTAATTCAGTGATCCATTCGGCGTTCCCCGGGAGAATGACGCCGGTCCCATCACAATCTGTGTGTGTGTTAGCTGGAAGGTTACCATCTATGATTCCTAGGAAGCCCAGCAGCATTTGTTCTCCAGAGCAAAATTCCCCCCTAATAATGCGATGCTTCTTTCTCCACATCGCTCCAGCAAGATTCCCGACACTCATTCTTTTCTGGGCTTTTTTCAGCACTCTTGCACAAAAGGAAAACCCTTAAAAAATCAGCTTCAAACTGGGAACTGCACCTGTTAAGCACAATGCTCTGTTTTCTGTCTGTCAGAGCAGAAGGCTTCTGTCCGCCCGTCATAAGGCCATTTGTTCCAGCCTCCTTTAAGTGCAGGCGCATATAGAAGAGGTTGTTCTTGGCAATGCTGTGACGGCTCCCCTCTCTGTAACCCAGGATTGTTCAATGCTTCCCAGTGACGGCAGAGTTTGTGATCCAGCCCTTTGCTGAACTCCAGCTGGTCTGGAGTGTGTAACGGTGATTAACTTCACAGCTGTTCATGGCAGGGCTGGATTGTATAGGCCGATTGTTAACGTTACATGAGACCTGTCCGGGGCTTTATGCCATTAGAACGGAGGGTAAAAGAGCGGTTCAAAGCAGTGCTTAGCCCGTTCAATACGTCACACAAAGAGACAGTCCCCCTATGGGGATGTCTCAGGCGGGGGGGAGAGGGTAGGAGATGCTGCTGGCTTGTCCATTGAAGGGGCCTGGGATCTCTGGAGTGTTTCCTTCTTTCCATACTAATCAGAAAGTGAGAGCTGCAGGCGTATCTTCCCCAATCCACCCCTTGCAGGGGCTAATCCTCATTCATCCAACTAAAAAAGCTCGTGTCTCCCTGCTGCGAGGAGTTGATAAACAACCTGCTTAGTGGCGGTGATCCTGCAGTGCCCCTTTCCCATACTTGGCCTGCTGGGAAGGACTCAGACCATCAGTTTAATCAGCCCGGCGGGGGCAGATTCCCTTTTTCTCCTTATAGAGTCTCGGAGTACCTGCCTGCAGGCACGAGATGCTGGCCTTTGACAGCTCGGCCATTAATAAGCAGACACCTGATGTTAAAATCCCCCGGGCTTGTGTAGCACTTGCTATTTCAAACCCAAGGAATACGGCACAGTAACCTCCCCTTATTTGCAAGATGCCCAGGGGACTTCATTCAATGTTTGCTTCAGCTTCCCGCCAGGGCCCAGCTGGCCCAGGATCACCCCCACGCTGGATGATCCCTCGCACTTCACGGCTACTGATCCTGGCCCCCCACAACGCCCTGCTTTGCAGCCACCTGAGCCTCGGGTTGGGCTGTTGTTGCGGCGCGTCCAGGCAGGTGATCGAGCGCTGCCCGCCCCTGGCAGGTGCCACATCTTCTGCTCGGCCTCTCTGACGATGCACGGAGGAGGCAGCAGGCTGTGGGGCAAGAGCCAGCACTGAAAGCTGAGCCGGTCCCCGGGCAAACCAGCCAGGGCATTTGGTAGCAGCAGCTGCACCCACCTGCTGGAAGCAGGTCTGGGATCTAGGGAGGGACGTGGACTGGGAAAGGGAGGGTGAAACAAAGAGTGCCTAAGCAAAAACAGGCTATTTTTTGTCTATTTGTGTAGTGCTGGCTTTTGGACGTGCTTCTGCCAATGCTCATGCCAAGCTTACAGTCCAGCTCTAAGTTGGATTTGAGGAAGGTCAGGCAAGGAGACATCATCAGCATGTGTGAACAAGCTTCCCATGCCCGACAGTGAGCTGAAGACATCCCGCTGCTGAGTGAGGGCTGGGCTGACGCTAGCCAGAGCCCTTTGGCTCAGGAGGTTGAAACAGGCTCACAGTGCCCTCTCTGGGCCAGAGAAGGGAGAAAACAGTGCATTTCAGAGGCTGGCTGGAGAAAGGAGCTTTTAGAGCAGTCAGCAAAAATGCAGTCCAGCTGAAATGCTGGCATTAAGATGCTCATATAAAAGCCAAGTACCCCTTGACCCAACTGCACAGAGCCTGGCTAATGCCATGACTTGGAAGAGCAATCAGGACTCGTGGTAGAGGCGAGATCTTTTATTAGACCAACTAGATTTTTGCAACAACAACAAAAATCTTTAATTGCAAGCTTTGGGGCGCAAACACCCTTCTTCACGCATAGGAGAAAAGATTGTAAAAGTTCTTTTACAACCTTTTTGCCTATGCCTGAAGAAGGGTGTTGGCACCCAAAAGCTTGCAATTAAAGATTTTTTGTTGTTGTTGCAAAAATCTAGTTGGTTTTTAAAAGATCGGTTTAATCAGCCCAGCGGGGGTGGAATCCCTTTCTTTTTGCCTTATACAGTCTCAAATTACCCACCTGCAGGTGCAAAAATCCTGAAAGCTATCCCCTTTACTATGAGTCCTGATTGCTTTTGCCTCTAGACCAATACAGCTACAACCTGGCTACGTGACCTGGAAGAAGCATCCCAAGCACCTTTATCTTCCGGGGCCGGGGGTCTCCATGTGTGGATGGAGCTAACTAAGGGGTGGTGGGTTCTTGCACGGGGGTGATTTTTGTGGAAGACCCTCGCTTGGCTGAAAGCTTGAACAGAGCTGCTGGGCTTGGCTGCTGGAGGTGAGGGGCTACCCCTATATAAACTTGGCTGCTGTTTTGTCTGGTGGCTCACAGTGACTATGTGCACATGGGAAATAAGAGGTAAACTGGGCATCTGGCCAGTTAGGGGGGTTTGACCGGGAGCGAGCAAAAATAAAGAAGATATGAAAGGGGCAATGGGAGTGCTGGGAGGCAGGGAAGCAGGAACGCTGAGCTGAGTCCCCCAGGAGTGTTTATCAGCATAAATGTAGCGGTGTCAGCAGCGCTCCACTGATTTGCACCCACGGAGCCGTTAGCCCCATAGGAACACTGATTTCTGCAGCACAAAATAAGCTGAAGGCGAATGTAGCGTGCCTTGGTGGCATGCCCAGCGCGCCTGCCTTGTGGTCCGAAGGGCCAGCGTGAGCTGTGTGAGTCGGGGCATCAGGAACTGGCCTGCGAGCAGCGTGGGCAAGGCAGGGTCGGCTGGCCTCACTGGCCTCCGGCGGAGATATCCTGCAAGGCTGCCGACCCTCCCCGATTGACCGGGAGCCTACCGGAATCGGTGTCGACCTCCCGGTGACTACTGAAAACGATCCAGGAGACTGATATTGTGAACAGGTTGAACGGCCGAGGGATGCCCCGTGCCCGCGCCCAGCCGCAGCGCAGCGTGCAGGGGCCAGGGACCCAGCCCGGCAGCACGGAGAGCCCTGCCTGGGAGAGCCTGTGCTGTGCACGAGGCCCGTGGTGCCAGCCACGCTGCTGCAAGGAGGCTGGAGTGGGAATACAGGAGTCACCCCGCACAGCCAAAGCAGCAGTGTGGCCACCTCCTTCCTGAATACTGGCATAGTGTTGTGTGTCAGGGCCCCAGCATGAAAGCAAACCGGTGCTTGTCCTGTACTCACACTCACACACACACGCACACTATTTATTATAAAACCTCATCCCCGAGCGTGCGCTGCTCAGTATGGACCTGTGAACAGCCCGGTCCTATTCAGTCAAACCCTGCTGTCATGTCAGCTCATTTGGCTGAGATCTCCGCTCCTGTGACTCCTGGGAGGCTACTGCGCAGCGGGCGAGATCCTTGGCCCTAAGTGATAAGGCACTTTCCCTTGTTTCTGTGATGCCAAGCAAGTGCCCTGATGGAGAGTCTCTGGATGGGGCGATCCCCTGCACAGCCCCCCAGGAAAAGATGCCTGTTGGGGACTGGGACAGTGTACTCAGTGTTTTTTCCAGCAAGACCCCATCCGTGGCTGGCTCCTAAGGCTGCGGAGCAGTGTCGTGGGTGCCAGGGAGAGGCGACGTGCCAGACGTGAGCTGCTCTCAGGTGGCTCCTGCCCGCCACGCCAGAGGCTGTGACGACTTGTGCTGCGACGCGCTCGGGCCCTCAACCCACCCCCGGTTCATTCTTGTTGTGCCTTCCTTTCTCACCTTCGCCTTTTCCATTTTTCTCTCTCCTTTCTCATAATTCAGTGGATGCTCCTGCCCTGGGCCTCTGAATCACGGGCAATTTGGGCCTATTATTATTGTCGTCATTGTCGTCATCATCGTTATGTCTGGTGCTTCAGAGCCACCCCAAGGCCTGCTGGAGGCTCTCTGAGCCTGGAAGCTGCTCAGTAGAGGAGGCGATCGCTGTGCCGCTCTCTGATATTGCCAGCAGCCAGGCGGCTAGACCGTGGAGGATTTCACTCATCAGAGGGGGCTTGCCCGTCCCGTACCCGGGCCAGACCCGCTGGAAGGCCAGGTGGGAGCCTGCTGCTGAACTCTGAACTCTTCCATGCAGCCAGAGAAAGTTTTCTTGACCCCAAGCTGCTGCAAATGAGCAGTTCCGACTCCAGGAACCTGCAGGGGGTTTTGATGGAGCTCTTGCCTCAATAGAAAATGTCCCACCAACTCTAGCAGGGAGTGATGGATTCAGAGCCCACTTCTGTCAGGGGCCTGTGGGCTACACGTGTGGTGTGTAGCCTTGTGCAAGCACACTCAGCCTGGCTACTCTTACACTGGCAGGAAAATCCCTGCTACTGACCAGCAGCGCAGCCAAATGGTGAATGGCCCTAGTTTAGCATGAACTATGTTCAGCACCGTTTCAGAAACCAGTGGTGCCTCTGCAGATGTGGGGGCAGCCGCACGCACGCACCAGTCTCTGGAGACCCCCGCAAGGTCAGGGAGAGGGAGGGCATGGTGTCACCCTGCAGGCAGCTTAGGGAAAGCCAGTGCATGCCAAATGCTGCCTGGAGGTCAGTGCCTGTGTCTACCGTGCAATGAGGCAGCCCAGGCTGGAGATTTAGAGTAGTTAGCTTAGGCATGGCAGTAGGACAACCCCAGCAGCGCGGCACAGACGCTTTCCTGGCACGTCTAGCAAATCCCTGCTGCGTTCTGGCCTGCCGCAACATGACCGCCCCCGGTGCCCGAGTCAGCTCCCCTGAGGTGAGTTCAGAGGTTTTTCCCTGACGTCCATTTCTGTGACTGCTTTGTCCCTGTGCCCAAGGTCCTGCTGCTTGGGAGGGGGCGGCTGGGCGTCTCAGCTGCATGCAGGAGGGCATGTGCAGCAAGAGCTCTCCTTCCTCGCATGGTGCCTGGGAGCGGGGGAGTTGGCTGGATGCTCTGCAAGGAAATCATACTCTCAACCTGCAAGAGAAACTCAGCGTGGGGAAACTGCAGCTTTTCCCCCTCTCAAGACTCTTCCATGTGTCGGTCTGGGCCGTCAAAGCCACAGTGGTGATGTCGGCGTACAAGAGAGCGCGCTTTTTCAGCGGGGTCCGCTGCTCGCAGCAAGGGGTCTGGACAAGGTCCGTATTTCAAAAGTCAGCAAGATTTGGTGCATCCGTGAGAGTTCACTGCTCTGCAGAGCAAGCAGGAGTGCCATCTAGTGCCGCTTCCTGGGCTATTCGAAGGCAGAGGCCCGTATATGAAGGAATATGCTGGTGTGTCCTTGGCTTCCTCCAGGCCCTGATTAACGCATAGGCAAACTAGGCACATGCCTAGGGCCCTAAGTGAAGAAGGGGCCCAGCTGTGCTTATTTTACCTCTGGTATTATAATTATTGTGTGAAAAAAGCCATACAAATATACAGTATTAAGTAGAGGACTGCACGTTTGTTTGCCTGGGGCCCACTAAAGGGTTCATCGGGCCCTGGCTTCCTCTGACTTGAATACAATTCTGCTGCATTCCCCAAGGTCTGTGACTTGTTTTCAGGCCAGCCCGGAGGTTGGGCTCGACTTGCTCTGTTGC
>NW_017728947.1:109579349-109580659 GCF_001723895.1 Crocodylus porosus
CAGTATTTCTTTCTTATCAGGTGCAAGATGCAAGCTGCGCATTTCTAACAATTTTCCGTTTCTAACAGCTTCACTCTGCAGGAATCGAGGGAAGTCGTTTTACCATGTGGTGCCGATCACCCCTCCGCAGTGCAGACTTAGGGCCAGTGCCCAGCTGGGAGTCCTAGAACAGGGCTTAGATTTACATGTGCACCCTTGTGCGAGGATGAAGGAGAGGCCACAGACCCAGACTAAGACTCTCGAAGCTTCGTTCAGTTCAGGTTTGCCATCACGAGCTCTTAGATTGCAGAAGACAGCAATAGGGAAGGCCAGATAGGACAGCAGGAGAAAGAGAGAGAGAAAATGCCAAGGTCTCCCAGACACACTGTTCCCATCATATAATTTAATTCCTTAAATTTCTACTGCAACTCTCATTTCTATCAAAGCCCCAGTTTTTATGTCAGGTACCCTGGCAACTCTGAAGATCGGCTTTGTCCTGGCATTTCTGTTTATGGTACATGTTGACACTTGGAGCTGGCTGTTTGCACCCGTTGCATGGGACTGCAGGAGTGCCTGCACTTCCAGCCTAACTCTAGAAACAGGTTTTAAAATGCCATGTGCATCACTGTCCTTGCTGAGCACTTGTTTTTGCTTGGCCCCACAGGCCCTTGGCCCAGCCTCAGATGTGTGGCAGTGAAATGGCAAGACTGGGCCTAGACAGACAGCTTTCTAGTGGTGTAATCAGCATTAGAGCAGTGTAAAACGATCCAGACCTTTGAAGCCAGCGACTTCACCCAGTCCAGTAACCATACAACTGTAATGAGGGCAGCAGGGTGGCCATGCTGGGTCAGCCCAAAGGCCTGTCCAGCCCCGTGGCCTGTCTCTGACAATGGCAAATGGCAGAGCACTGGGTCGCAGCCCTCACTGGTTTGGAGCCAAGGCCCCCTCCATCACTTTTGTGACTTGAGTGGCACTCATTTAAAATACCAAATATGTATATCATGGTGCTATCTCCTTGCAGAGGGGCTCGGCAGTGTGTGGTCATAGTGCGGCCAGGTGGTCATGTGACAAGCATTTACTTCAGCACGTTGGACATGGATACGTACCCTCCCCCCACCCCACCCCGGGTGTAATGTGCATGGGTTTTGTACACAGTGGAAACAGCACTGGGGGTAACACAGATGAGCAGTTCTCAGCCTCCTTTGCAGGTACCCCCCAAATACTTATGATGTCATTGGGATAACGGAGACCTGGTGGGACTCCACCCATGACTGGAGCACGGGTATAGAGGGCTATACCCTGTACAGGAAGGATCGTGTTGACAAAAGGGG